>NW_009648031.1:766703-932347 GCF_000708025.1 Charadrius vociferus
ACTCGGAGGCTTGCAGTTTGCTCTCTCCTGGCTGGCTTCAGTGTTGGTTGTCCCCAGCTGTCCCGCTCTGTGCCCTGAAGCTTCGCCCCACAGAGCACACTGGGATCCTCTGGGGAACAGAGCAGTCTGCTTTTTCTCCCGAGAGTGGATACAGAGTGCTGTAGCCAGTACCATGCAGGAAGAGCTCTTCCCTACTCCCCAGCTTGTCTTGCATTTTAAAGTAGTGTAGTACATAGTACATGCACAGTAAGCTGTACACTAGCAAACAAGCACTGCTACCATCTGTTACGTACAGCCTCATACAAGATAATGCTGCTTTTTATTAATTTTGTTTCATATAATGATGATGGAATATAGAGGCTGATGAAGTAAAGGGTTTGGACTGTGTTTAATGGCAAGCTGGCCGTTTTACATAAGATTGGGACAGGTCAGCAGCGTGTTTAAACGTATAGAGAAAGATAAAGAAAAAAATGTCTACAATCCTGGCATATGTCAGAATATGTGTTCATAGTGTGCACAGAGTACAACCCATGGAAGATGCTGATCTATGGAAAAAGAAGGAATGGCAGTAGCTAAAACAGAGTTGATCAATGTGTGAATGGAAATTTGGAAAAAGAGAATAGGAGGAGCAATAAGTGGAATAAAGGCCACAGAGTACAAGGAAATATTTCACAGCAAGATTTCAGAGGAGGATTATTCTGAGTTTTCCTAAGGTTATGTAAAAAGTGACGTGGAGGGCAAGGAAAGATTTCTTTCTTACTGGTGAGATTAAGGTAAGTAATTTAGGTAAGGATTTGGTATCTTCTAGTTTGAAGAAAAGATATCTTGATAAAATTAGACAAAAACATCAAAAGAAACATGCAGTTGTGTCTCTTCAAAGTAGTAAGGTTTGAAAGAAGACATAGTCTGAGAAGATAAGTGTAGAAAGGCATAAAGGGATTTAAGATGCCACCTATAACTACTTCAACAGATTATATGGATATTGAAGGTTGCTAGCATCTCAGTAGAGCCATGTGTAAGATTATGTGAGACTTTAACTGCAATTTAAACAACCAGCAGATAAATTACACTACACATTTTTATGTGTAGTGTAACTTATTTATAGTACATACAGTTTTTGAGGCTCTGGTGACACTGGCAACTTTCCAGCTCAGCTCACCCTCAAGAGGAGACTTGAACTGTGTGCATGCTACTTTTCCAAATGTGAAACAAATAAAAAAACCCATGTCTTTCCTGAAGGTAGCCTGTACTCTGCCTGCAGGAGCAAAAGCCTGAGAGAATACCTTTTCCTAGCTTTCCCCCTGGAGAGACTCTCTACCACTTATCTTACTAATAACTTATGACAGATACAAATGTGTATCACTTTAATTCTGTATTGATGCTACACCCTCTCAGGCAGTTAACTACAATTTAAAAATACCTGCCTGAATCCTATTGCGGGCACTGCTGGTTCCTTAATTTCCTGTTGGAAAAACTTCACACCTTACTCCACACAGCAGAATGCGCTCCATAGGAAGCAGCAACCACAGAATATACCTGAACGCTAGCATTTGGAGTGGTGTAAGTCTGTACCTCTTAGGCTCCTCCAGATCACTGCTAAATCTCAACTAGTAATACAAATTAAGAGTCACAACTGTATTATTTTAATGACTATTACGAATTTCTCAAATTCATCACAGTGGCAGGAGGGAAAACCACCTTTGGCAGTGGGATTTTAACCTCCACATTATCCATACATGGAATAGCAACAGTCTGTCTCTTTTTCAACAATATATTCCTTGTGCTGTGGTTGAGAGAAGAGAAAAGCCCCCAAAAAGCTGTTCACCTGCTTCCCGCCTCACAGGTCCCAGCCAGAGGCTGTGCCTTGGCGAGCTTCCTCTTAACGTGCCCGGGACAGGCGTCTTGCCTGGGACGGTGACAAGCATTGAACCCTGTGCTTGGTTCAGCCTCTCAGCTGAGATCAGCTCCAGCCATAGCACTCCTCTCCTTTACCAGCGCGAAATCAGACAGATTAGTGTAAACCTTCGAAATTACCTATTTGCTTTGCAACGGGTGGCAGAGAAGAGGAACGCTCGCGTAGTCAGGCACTGATCTCAGTGGGGAAACAGCAGTTTGTTGTTCCCCCTGAATGCAAAAGTGCATTTAATCTACCTTGAGAGGTGTGGAATGCTGCAGCGCCGCAGCCGCTTTAGACAGCCAGAAATGTGGGCTGCTATTGAAAGTGGCAGTCCCACCCCTCCCTTTGTGCTGGAAGTACTCTTCTCACCGCCTTATGCTGAGTAGGCTTGGCAAACTGGAATTAATTTCCCAGCTGAAAACTGGGCTTTTATTAAATCTATCTGAAAACTAACCAGGAGAAGTTTTTTGATCCACAGCTCTGTGTGGTCGAGGAGTGCCAGTGCTGGCACGAGGGACGTGGGTGAAGGGTGCCTTGCGGGAGCTTGTATTCGCTTTCCTGGGACAGGGTATTCCCCAAGAGGTGCGGGAATTTTCAAAAGTCTGGAGGAGGAGCAGCCTGAAATACCATGTGTACTAGTCTTCTCAGTTAGGTTTAAGTAGCTGCTGTCTCCAGGAGTTTATTCTGTTTATTCTGTAAGACTTACTGAGGATGAGTATTGTGTATGAAAGGAACGATTTACTAGTTTAAGATACCATCATTCTGAAGTGGTTCTTCCCCTCTTCTGTTGTTTTATTAGCAGCATTCATCATTATATTCTCTGTATAACTAAAGTAACGTAATAGTGTCCGTTGACAAAGGGAATAGAATATTACTTTAAGAAACAAAAAAAAATTCTCATGGCTTTTAAACTAAGAACATTCTGGTTTCTTGAGCTAATGTTCAAAAATAGAATAGGTAATAATAATACACATACTTAATAATATAATTCTTCATGCAGCAGGTTAAAGTAAACAAAAATCCTGTTGCTATTTCTCTTGAGTTCTCTAATTTCCCTTCTCGACTGTGTAGCAAAAAATCCTCAGAGATGCTGAAGGTAGGAAAAATAACATACATAATCAGTATTTTAATTTCAGGCAGAAGAGTATATTTCCAGTGCAATGCTAAAACATTGTATACACTTTTTGTACTTTTAAAACAAAATACAAAGATATGCATACAACATCGAAACAACTGTTTATATTAATCTTAATTAGCAGGCACAGGAAAGGAGCATTAATAATAAATAGATAACAAACATTTTAACTTAAGGCATTTGATGGCTAAAATTTGTACTTGCTGTTTTCTGCTGGTCCTTTGTTGGTTTTGGGGTTTTTTTTTTTGGTTTTTTTCTCTGCTATGTCCAATCTCAGGAATTAAGTTCTGGTATTTATAAGGTAGGCCCATGGAAATCACAATGAGCCTAGACATACGAAATTGCTTGCTATGAGAACAAGGATAAGTTCTGAACTCTAGGGATCCACACAAAAAGAACCAAGCACCTTGTCTAATTCCTAGGTCCAGCTGAAGTTTACTCTCTTGTGAAGTAGTGAAGCAGAAATGAACCTCAGTTTTCCGAGCTGGGTTTTCAGACTTCAATTTCTGACTGAGATTTAGTAGCCTGAGAAACAGAATGGCTTGTGCTGTTCATAAAAATGAAGATGAGAGGTTTGGGGCCAGTCATCCTAATGTATATCTGTCCCACTGGGATTGGTTGTTAGAAGGCTCTTCTATGTCAGTTTTTACCAAATCTGTTGCCCCATTCCACCTCTATAACCTGTCTTGTTAATGTCATTTATTTCTAGCTTTGTGATGTTTGTCAGATGCCATTCTGTAAGAAAAAAATGAAAACTGTGCAGAGGTACTAGCTGAGAAAGCAAGGTAAAACAAGGATTTGTCCATCAAGATCTGCAGGTTGCTGGAAATTTAAATAACAATGTATACCTTTTTTCTTTCGGTAATCATATTCCATGCTGAAAAATACCCTCTGTCGGTCATATTTTTGCGCTTGTCAGTAAATCTTAAATCAAACTAGGAGTAGAAATATTAAATAGAATTGATTTGGGATTTCACTTAGGATGTAACAGGAAAAGGAAGGCTTGCCTATAACTTGCAATAGTAGTCATGTAAATAAATATGAAACTTCTGAAATAATAAGACTCGCTATTAAGTAACTTAAAAAAATCATTCTGAAATCTGGCCTTAGTAAATGGTGAAAACATGTATTTTGTGTTGAAGAGGATTTGTTCTTTGCTAACCGGCTAATATGGTATTGTTAAAACTTTTTATGAAGATCAAAGACTTAGCCTGTGGCATTACAAGAGTATGTCAAAAGAGTTCAAGAAAAATTAGAAAAGCTTAGCAAACATTTTTATGTCACTGGCAAGAGTGGTGGCATTACTCTGTGTGGTACTGTGAAATGCATTTTATATTTTGTAATTTTTTTAGTATGATGTGCATCTTTTTTGATTTTTTTTTTTTTGCTACAAGTTTCTTATGTCTTCTAAGTTTGAACAAAATACTTTGTGACAAATTATAACTTTAAATCTCTGAGAAGGCTGCCTATGTCTTGTTAAGCTATTTGGTTCAGATTATCATCTCACACACTTAAAACATAGATTCTTTCAAGTTAGTACAGCCTCTTTCTTTTCTCGGTTAGCATGTCTGCTCTGAATAGAGTGTGAAATATTCAACTATTTTGGATAGCATGTTGGTAATGTTTTTTCCACTCACCTACACAGTAGAGCAGATGTTAGTGTTATGTAAACCAGGTGCTGTTCATATTTTTAAGTTTTTTTGTTCACTATAGTAAAGGCTCGTGTCTTGTTAAACTTGTGAATCTGGAAAGCTACAATCGTCTGAGTGTAGGCACCTATATAACTTGCCTCCAGATGCTGGCAAAATTTAGTATGCTGTTGTGCACCTTACTGTACCTGAGCCTTCTCTCTGTCTGCTTTCTTCCCTTCTGATTTGATGTATTGTGCCAGGAAAAGGATAATTTGTTTGGTCTTGTTCCTGATGTGCTTTCAAGAAATTTGGCTTAACAGGGAATGATTGATAATGTTTTTAATTTGCTTGTTTACTTTGAAGGGCCACTTTCTATTCTTCCTCAAGGCATATGCCTTTGAACGGTTGTCAAGAGTCCAATACTCTCTGACCAGGTTCCCTCAGATATTCCACATGAAGAGGATTTAATGTTTTAATACAAAATGTACTTACTTGAAGGTATTTGATGTTACACAGGTTTTTGATTTAGCAGAGTGATACAGCACTGTACTGAAATCACAACACAAGCATAATATAGCAGTTGAATACAGCTGAATTGCCATACAAATGCGATTCCCATTACTGGTCTCTGTATGCTCACCATCACGATGCTGGACGTCCCCAGATGCTTGGAAGGCATGCATGGCTTGAAGCGGGCTCGAGCCCGTTGCTGTCTTCAAAGTTCATTTTGTTAGTTGTTTGGTTTTTTTTTTTTTTTTTTTTTTTTTTTTTTTTTTATATTTTAAATCTCCTTTTTTTTGACTGGGTCCTGACTGAAATTAACACCATATTGTGCAGAAACTGTTTGCTCTCAGAGTGGTAAGACCTATGTTTATAGCTGATGCCAAGGCGTGGTATGCGGAGAGGATCTTGCTTATACTTGTTGCTATAACAGCCAAGGGCAGATAACTTTATTTGCCCCACTGGAAGGTTGGAAGCGGAAAAGCGTAGAGGGGTCCCACCTGTGGGGCGGAGTGGACAGGACAGGTGACCTAAAACTGACCAACAGGGTATTCCATCCCATCTGCCTCATGCTCAGTATAAAAGCCGAGGGATCAAAGGGTCAGCTCTCTTGCTTCAATGGCTGGCATCCAAGGAGGGCTCTGTCTGTTTGTCTGCCTTTGATCCCGATCCTGAATCCAGATCCGGAATACAGTTCCCGTCCGTCACTGGGTCCAGTCTGGGACTTACCCTGTGCCTGCCAGTGACGTGATTGGCATCCTGTGAGCTTGATATGGTTTTGTATATATATCATTATTTTCTTTTTATTATTTTATTATTAATATTTCATTAAAGTAGTTCAGTTCCTTCTAAACTCATAAGTCTCTCTCTCTCTCCCTCCCTCCCTCCCGTCCTCCCTCCTAGGTGCGGGAGAGCACCTATCATTCCACCTGAGTGGCCAGTCCAGCCCAAACCACAGCAACACTTTCTCGGGAAGATAATACTTTCTATTGATTATTTTAGGAAATGCCATTTGCACAACCTGTTGACCCACTCAACCAGTACAGCTCTTTATATACAGCAAAGGCCACCCTCCAGTCCCCTTGGCATTGGCCATTGAGATGAGTTCAGCTTCCCTTACAACATCAGTGATGACTCCCTAGATTCTCTTCAGAGCTTCATGAGCACATCACCTATGCCCATCCCCTCTGAGCTTTCTTCTGTTGCAGGGGTTTGTTGATCAGTTTGTTGATCCCGGTAGAGAAGTATTATATGAGCTTCTGCTTTTTTTCCTATCAGTTATGCTTTCAGCTTAGAAAAGGACTAGACTGAACACTAAAATACCCATTCTACTATAAAACTGTTGTACTAATTGATCTCCTGTGCTTAGTAAAGGAAATATACATCCAAATTTGCAATGTGCTAGTTCTGATAACATCTGTATTAAGGAAGAGCACATTAGGAATAAGGAAAAACTCTTAAATGGATCCAGTTCCCCATTCTTTCTGTCATGCTTGTTCAGATAGTTCACTCTTGAAGGTATGTTGGTACATATGTATTTTTTAATATATGTTTGAGTGGTACCTAGCAATTCCTAATTTGTTGTCATTTTCCGTGACTTTCTATACACAAGCCTAGTCTTTGAAAAAATACCTTGTCCTAATGGTGCCTTGCCACCTGTAGGAAAAAAAAATAAAAATTAGAACTAGAGGTTCTACCATTTTTTCCCCATTTTATATCAGGAAAAGTTCAAACTTGAACTCTCCCTTTAATTAATACAATGAAAAAAATCAGATTGAGACATGTGGAAACATTTGGATTTAGAAAATGGTAAAACATAATAAAATATTAAGTGTATGATAACATTTAATATTTTATATATTTTGGTATTGGAATGAATATTTTACTGTATGTCAAAAGTAAGTGTATAACCATGTTTTATTTATCAAACTGAACATTTGTGCTATAAAGTAATTAATATTTATTTTTTTTAAATAGTGACATTCCTGAAAACTGACGTGTTTCAGGCATACTTCTGAAAAATACTTTTTAGTTTTCCAACAGGTCATTGTTCTATCATCCTCGCATCACAATATATGTGGGGAAAAAAAGAAGAGCTTTTATATATCCTAGATTCACAGTGGTGTTTCTGGTGAATACAGACAGTAAAAAAAAAAAAGAAGTGAAATTGAATTGAAGTTTCACCTGGACAAGATACAGTACAGACTAAAGAAAAATGTAAGGTTTTGCTCACTGTTTTGATAGGTCATTACTCTGAATTCATCATTTTACACCCTGATCAAATTAACAGTATATCTTTATCTGAATGCCATTGATTTCATTCAATTGGGCATTATTGTATTAATCAGATAGGGTTTTTTTTTTTTTAAACTACCTATTGTATAATTTTAAGATAAATTCGATTTTGGTCTCTTGGTTTTAGGCTATTTATTGTATCTCTTTCAAAGTAGAAAGAGAAGTTGTAGAACGACAATTCACAACATGCAGGAAGGAAAGGAACATTCCTTTCCAGGTATTCAAGACTCCAAAAAAATAATTGAATGCAGATCAAGTTGAAATCAGTGTGAACTCATGTATTTAAATAATAGTTATAAATTCCTTTCTCTCAGCAGTGGGTCTGTAGTAAAAATGAAATCAGCTTCTGCAAAATGTCATGATTATTGCCATAAAAAAATTTGTTACTGAAAGTTTTGTTCTCAAGACACCTTTATGATCAGTGAAGCTAGAGACTTTGAAAACCTATTTTGGCTTTCATTAAGAGGGGAATTGCAGGAACCCCTAAGTGTGTATTTTTTATTTTCTCATAATCTCATAGGGTGTTCAACTGTGAGCAGAACTGAGATGAACAAAAGAGTAGCTGTGCTTGTTCTTGTCTACAGGCTGAAATTAGTGTGAGCAGTTAGATGAAAAATCATCACAGTAGGTAGCTTAGAGTTGTTTTCCTTCTTCCTTTCTTCTGTCTTTGGAATGGAAGTCTCTTATCTTTCAAACATGGTTACAAGTTATAGCACACTGACTAAATAAAATGCAAAGTGTTAACAATGTCTTTAATTTGAGGAGTGCATTTTTATAATTTGCTCTATTAAATTATATGTTAAAAAAAAAAACAAACAAAAAACAACAACCCTCAACCAAAAAACCCCAAACTAACCAACCAACCAACCGATTCACATCAGCCAGTGGTCCAGAGGAAGCAGTGAGCAGCCTTTTAGGCACCTTTGTGGAAACACTCAGAGCTCTAAAAAAAAAAAGTGCAAATTTGTTATGATTGAAGGCAATCAGTCTTTTCTCCATACCTCTGCTTCATACCCTTTAGTGGTGGGTGATGGCTATCAAGATGTCCAGGAGAAAATAAATGGGAAATATATTCATTTCCACACCATGGAATAATATGTTAAAACTGATGATTCTGCCTTTGCCAGTATCATTAGTGAATCCTTTAATGGGGCCATTACTGATTATATAATAAATTAATCATTCTTGTCACCTCAACTATGTACACCTTGAGGCATTAGGTCCCAGTTCTGAAGGATCCTGAAAGCAAGAATCTGCAAAGAAACTTGGGAGAAGATTAGGAGAAAGTGATGTGTTGAACAAAAACACTCGTGAAAAAAGGATTCTTGTTTTTAATTAGTCTCCTAACCTTAATCGTATGAGGGTTTTGAATTTTCAGACGTTCAAAGCATTATTGTTCACTTTAGTTAGATTTACAAACAGCAAACATAAAAAATGAATGGTAGAAATCTGAGTTGTACTATTTTGTTTTGTTGTTTTTAACTGGTAAACACATGGCAGCAATGTGACCAGACAACAATGAAGGCTGGCAGCATCCTGGGCTGTACCTACAGAAGCAGAAGCAGTAGGTCATGGAATTTATTATCCCCCCTTACTCATCACTCATCAAACTGTATCTCCATCCAGTTTTGGGACACGCAAGGCAAGAATGATGTTGATAAACAAGTGCACTCTGGGGCCACCAAGGTGGTCAGGGGTCTGGAGGCCTTATGCTGTGAGGAGTGGCTGGGGGACTGGGGTTTGCTTAGCCTCGAGAAGGGACAGCTGTGGGGAACCCTGGCAGCCACCTGACCTTACTTATGGGAAGGTCACCAAGAAGACAGAGGCAGGCATGGGAAGAGAGGACCATGACCATGACCTGAAAGGGGTAGGTCTGGCTGGATATAAGGAAAAAAAAAATATCACCATGAGAATAATTAAGCACTGGATCAGAGTGCCCAGATAGGTTGTGGTATCTTCTTTGTTGGAGGTTTTCCAAACCCAGCTGGATGAGGCTCTGAACAACCTGGTCTGCATTCAGTGTTGACTGTGCTTTGAGCAGAAGGTTGGACTTGATGACACGTTGAGTGATTCTATGATTTTAGGGCTACACTTTGCATTAATGTGTTTACTAATAGTAGTGAATTTAGCCCTTCAGGCCAAGGTTACAATTAACCTTAAACTTTCCTTTGTTTGCATACTATTTTGTTTATATAGCAGGCAACTATTTTGTGTATAGGTGACCAGCATTAATTTACCTGGTAACGGAAAAAATCACCTCCCCTGAAAAACGTGAAGCACAGCTTTGGATTGTAATAGATAACTCCTGGCTTTCTGGAAGGAAGGGAAACTAACTTTATTGTTTTCAGCCCTTCCCCACCTTGAGTCCAAAAGACCTGGGAGATCAGGCTTATGCAGAGATTGTTGGCCAACTCATGGAGAAAAAAAAAAAAAAAAGAATCACAGAATCGTTAGGGTTGGAAGGGACCTCTGGAGATCATCTAGTCCAACCCCCCAGAGATGCATGATTCTTCCCTGTACCACTGAGTACTGTGTGGGAAACAATTCTTGTCTTAAAATTGTGTTTCTGTTATCTAACTGTTAAATCCAACAGCCAGTTTGGAGACGTAGAGGAAATTTTGTTCTCTACTAGACTGACAAATTGCCTAGTGTGACTTTTAGGGAAGCTAGTTTATTTTTGGATGGGTGAATGGCATTTGTTCTCCTGCAACATTACAATGAACTAATTTAGGTTAATAAATATAACAATTTAAAAGCTTGGTGTTATAATAAGAGTTTGTAATTTTGCTAATATGTAGTCAAATTAGATAAGTAGCTGACATGTCTATCTGTTTAAGGTGACATCTGAATATGAAGGAGATAACTTATGAGTTGCATTTGCCTGGAGGCAGAAGTGGGAAACCAAGCCTTTGCAGACTGGGTTGCTCTTTATGTAGACTCTCATTTTATTTAATAACTGGAAGGAGGGAGGATGTGCTGAAAGGATAGTCTTGAGTTCTGACAACTGACTAAGTAAATTATAGTGAAGCTGAAACCATGGTATCTATGTATTTTAATAAGAACTTCATAATCCTCTTCTGTAATGACTCCGTATTTTGCAGGGAGATACTATGATTATTATTAATCTCAGTGTCTGAAGTCATTTGGAGTTACTCAGTTATGTTCTATATTTCTAAATTCCAAGCGACATTTCAAGGTGAGTAGGTAAGATATAATTGATTTTATTTTTTTTTTCCTCCCAAGAACATTTTTATGAAAAATGACTGACTGGCATGACATACAGCGCATGAAACTTCCTTTTTCCTGCTAAAGTGGAAAAACTAGTAAACCCCACCTGTGACCACACATTAACACTGTACATTCTGCTTAGGTTTCAGTTAATTCCTGGGAAGCTTAGCTTCAGGTCCAGTGGACAGAGCAAGAACTAGTTCTCCATTATAAAGTATGTTACTTTCCACTAGTGAAGAGTGAAATTTCCATACTGTGATTCATCAAGGGACAAAAGGAGACAGTAGGCATTTTTACTTCATTTCTGATATTCATAGCATACATACCCAAGCCAGAGTTTCATTGAAGTAAACTAGATTTCATAGAAGAAAAGTAAATCAAGTTTGAAACTGTAATACTGTTGTCTTGCACATTTCAAGGAAGAACCACAATAACCTTCAATTCGAATTAAAAAAAATATCAACTTTGTCACTGAAGTGTCACACTGCATACAACCCTAAATGTGTTCATTCTTCAATATTGTTTTTCTTGTAAGATTCACCATCATCTCCTATTTCTTTTAGTTTTGGGTCAGTTTTCATTCAGCTTTGGAATATGAACAAACTAAAAAACAATATATTTTTGTAATAACAGAATTCTGAATTCTTAAATTCAGGATTTAAGAAAGCAAAAGAGAAAAGCCAACAAAACCCCCAAAACCCAAATCCTTAGACAACTTGGCTGTAGTTTAACATTCATTTTTCCTTTCTGATACATTAAGTTTTTGTTAGTTTTGAAACAATATCATGTAGCACTTTATTTCATTTATGAATTAGCATTCTTAGAAGACATTTTATAGGTGGCTATGGACTAATCATAATGTAGAGTCACAATTTACTATTTAGCCTACATTTAACCAAAGCAGAGCTGCAGATCAGTGGTCAAAACTATGGTAAAGCATACTTGAAGTGCATACACAGAATTTAGACACACACACATTGGCAGATCACAGTATAAAATTTTAAACCTTCCTTTGAATTAAAATACCTCTATTGTGTATTTAAGAAAGATAATTGAGAATAAGTAAATTAGCAGAATTTGCTAGACATCTTAATTTCTGATAAAGATAACTTTGCATAATTTACCTTTGATGGTTATCTGAAGAAAGGATTTCTATCTTACCCATTTTTTTCTAATATTTTTATTTATTATGAAGAACTGGCTTTTTTGCAATACTTGCATTTTAGTGCATTCAGACAAGCCTACCCATGTTTATTTTTATAAAGCTGCTTACTTTACTCCATGTTAGTAGTCAGAAACTGGTCCAACATGGCTAATGACTAAGTTAATAGCAAGAGACAATCAGCAGCATATCTGTTTTGTTGTACATCAACATTCTTATTAGCAAAAACAACACTATGAATATCATTATGCCTTCTTGCCAATGACATGATCAGAGGTATTAAATAGAGAATCAGACTCAATTATTTTAATGTAAATCTAGGGCATTGGATTCTACACAGTCTTCAGTTTCAGAATATCTTGTTGGGGAGGACGCTCTTTGAAACAATTTATTCAGAACTGTTCAGGCAAAAATTTGGAACAATATATACTTCTGTTTATTCTTTAGGTATAATTGCAAAGAACGATAGCGTAGTACGTTAGCATATATTGATTAGAATTGAAATGTATTCATTAGTTCAGAATGTGCCAAAACCATATATAATTTGGGTTAAGTTCCAAATATCAGAATGCTGATACACACCTAAAATTATTCACTCTGTAGCTCTCAATCGCTTCTCATCTTCCTTTTATTGTGAATGTACATGCATCTTTCTTGAAGGACATGTATATCTGGGTGGGCTTTAAACATCCCTGTCTCTTTTTTTGTGTTTTTTTGGGGCTTTACTTTTCCCCTTTGCTTCCCCCCCCCGTTCCCCCCCCCCCCCCGAAAAATAGTCTTTCTGGTTGTTTTTTTTTTTGTTGTTGTTGCTTCATACAGAGGTGACTGCATTACAGGTTTCGTTTATATCCAATCAAGCATCTTTATGCAAGGAGAAGGTTCTGGCAAGGTTTTTTTTACTTATTTTTTATGTGCAAACCATACTTATTTCTGAGGTATCCTTCTTCAAGTCCTGATACAGAAAACACTTACAGCAACTTTAAGCAACCCTCCTTTACAGTATTGTTTATACCCTGTTTATCTTTGCAGTGCTTGTTCTGAGTTGATCCTGGACTTCTCTTTTAAGACTTAACCATTCTGGTTGTGATCAGCTTCGCTTACCTGATGTGACTTACATTGGTGATTTCAACTGTAAATCCTTAGCAGAACGACTGCCAGTGACTTACACTATTAGTTTTGACTGAAGAAGTGTGTGGGTACCAAATCAATAATTATTCTGCAGCCATTACCTCCTGTAATTTGTTTTCAAAGTTCCTTCTTAGCTAAAAGGGACTACAATAAAGCAGATCAAATGCAGCTACACTTGTCACTGTCTTAGTACAGTTAAAGTCTAATTTTACTATACAATTGAAGCACTAGGACATGTGAAGTACTGATAAGGGAAAACAAGTCATTTTTTCATGACTGAAATGCGCACTTGACTTTTTACGCTTAACTGAGGTGTTTGTGTGACAGAACAGTAATACGCGAACTGTATTGCAAAAGCTTTTGTACTTCTGTGTTCCAAAAAGTATATAAAGTTTTTCTAAACCAGTTAGTTTTATAAGAGAAAATAATTTAATTTTTTTTTTTTAATAAACTTTGTTTAACCAGTATCTGTAGACCATCATAGGAACAAGCCCATGGAATGTGGCAAGTATACATTCAACCAAATAACCTGACCACTTCAAAAAGCAAACTTAATTTAAAGTCTTGCTTGTTCCACTTTTTAATTATAAAATGTGGATTCATGTTTAGGTGTCTAACAGTATGCAGCCCTAATGTCACATCAGCTGCTGGCTACAAATACTCCATAAATAATTTTCCTCTTTTATGAGAGTTTGAGACTTAATATTTTTGCTTTTACTGAATTAGGATTAAAAAAAACCAAACAACAAAACCCTCCAGAAAACTTTGAAAAGTTTAGTCATTATATTTTACTTCAAATCTTTGAACGTTTCTAGTAATTTAAATAGCATACATGTTAACTTATTTGAAAAAGTATACTTTGAATGAACAAATGCATAAGTATAAATTAAAAAGAGATTAAATAGAACATCATTTCAACATAAGATAGAATTTTTTTTTACAGCAAGAACAATCATTCACTGGAATAGCCTCCCAGGGTCATGGTGGAGTCCCCATTGCTGGAAGTTTTCAAGATGGGATTGAATATAGATAATCTCATCTAGTCTCCCTTTCCCATGAAAGGTTAGGACAGATGATTTTTTGAGGTCCCTTTCAATGTGGGTTGTTCTATGATTCTATGACACAAGCTAATTTTAAAAGAAAGTGACAGGCTATTCCATCAGGAAATTAATTGAAACGAGTCCTTACCCATGGAAATATTCAGTTTCGTTACGTTTACGCTTCTGGAGATTATTTTTTTTTCCCCAGTAACTCTAGCTAGCTGGTTTGAGTTTTAACCCTAGCTCTACAATTTGCTGTGTAGTCTAAAGCAAGTCAGTTTACTTCCTTATGCCCACTTTTCTTTATGATGAAAACAGAAGTAGTATTTAATCCCTTTTCTGGCATGCTACGAAATCTTGAAAGTATTCAACAAATGCAAGCACTTCATAGAAAGCGTGGATGATAACACATAGAGATGGGGGTTTTATATTTTTCACTTTAAAAAGAGGCATCTTTCTTTTCTTTAATGCCTTCATGTCTTTTATTGTAAATGTGCCTTGTACATCAAAGGCAAGGTTAATAATGATTCAGACTTTGTACAGTAAAGTGATTTTTTTTTTTTTTTTTTTAGAGACCGTGTTTTGTAATGCTTCTTTAAAAGGTAGAAGCAACAACAACAAAATAGGCCTACAAGAGAGTAGAGTGTTCAGCTTCTTTTGCATAAGTACCTAACAAAAAAAAGGAAAAGGATATTAATGTGATTTAGGTCAGTGATATTTGTAATGGAAAGAGCCTTATCCTGCCAAGGGACAACTAAGTGTGTAAGGAATTTCTAGACAGATCCTTATGGAGAAATGACCTAGAATAGGGATTTGCAACATAAAGGAGGGTTTTATACATTAAAAAAATCCACCAATTTTTAATTAAGAAAAGGACGTGTCAGTTGATAGCTGGAAATGATCATAGAATGGTTTGGTTTGGAAGGGACCTTTAAAGGTCATCTAGTCCAACCCCCCTGCAATAAGCAGGGACAGCTTCAACTAGATCAGGTTGCTCAGAGCCCCATCCAACATGACCTTGAATATTTCCAGGGATGGGGCATTTACCATCTCTCTGGGCAACCTGTTCCTGTGTCCTACCGCCCTCATTGTAAAACATTTCTTCCTTCTATCTAGTTTAAATCTACCTTCTCTTAGTTTAAAACCCTTTTCTTATTGCAACAGTCCCTGCTAAAAAGTTTGTCCCTGTCATTCCTGTAGGAATTTCTTTAAGTACTGAAAGGTCAGAATAAGGTGTCCCCAGAGCCTTCTCTTCTCCAGGCTGAACAACCCCAACTCTCTCAGCATGTCCTCATAGGAGAGGTGCTCCAGCCTTCTGATCATTTTTGTGGCCCTCCTCTGGACCCTCTCCAACAGATCCATGTCTTTCCTGTGCTGAGGGCTCCAGAGCTGGACACAATACTCCAGGTGGGATCTCACAAGAGTGCAGTAGAGGGGCAGAGTCACCTCCCTTGACCTGCTGGACATGCTTCTTTTGATGCAACTGAGGATACGATTGGCCTTCTGGGCTGTGAGCATGTGTTGTCGACTCATGTCCAGCTTTTCATCCACCAATACCCAGAAGTCCTTCTCAGGGCTGCTCTCAATCCCTTCATCCCCTAGCCTGTATTGATACATGCCTCAATCCAGGTGCAGGACCTTGCACTTGGCCTTGTTCAACCTCATGGATTCACACAGGTCCACTTCTTGAGCTTGTCCAGGTCCCTCTGGATGGCATCCCATCCCTTAGATGTGTCAGCCACACTACTTAGCTTGGTGTCATCTGCAAACTTGCTGAGGGTGCACTCGATCCCACTGTCTATGTTGTTGATGAAGATATTAAACAGTACTGGTCCCATTATGGACCCCTGAGGCATGCCACTTGTCACCGATCTCCATCTGGATATTGAGCCATTGACCATTACCCTCTGGATGTGACTGTCCAACCAATTCCTCATTCACTGAACAGTCCACTCATCAAATCCATATCTCTCCAATTTTGAGAGAACGGTGTTGGGAAGGACCATGTCAAAGGCCTTACAGAAGTCCAGATACACAACATCCATAGTTCTTCCCTTGTCCACTGACATAGTCATTCCATCTTAAAAGGCCACTAGGTTGGTCAGACAGGACTTGCCCTTGGGGAAGCAATGCTGGCTGTCTTGAATCACCTCCCTGTCCTCCATGTGCTTTAGAATACCTTCTAGAAGGATCTGTACCATGATCTTGCCAGGCACAGAAGTGAGGCTGACAGGTCAGTGAATGTAATAATAATCTGTGAATATTCATTATTTTCTTATATTGCTACACATGCTTTTATATTCTGCCAGTCAGTGGTTATTGTATCTCTGTTTTGGAGTTGATGCGGTTCTTAGTGAGTCTCACAAATCTTAATCTACATGATTGCCCAGATTAGGGGATCTGCTAGAGGACACGAGCCCATTCTGACATGTGTTACATGGCTTATTTTGCATAGAAACCAAGTTCTCAGAAGGAAGACATGAACCCAGGTTTTATATCAACATTATGCTTCATTGCAACAGAGACAAACAGTTAGATCCAAGGACAAGGAAGTGCTTTGTGTCCCATGCTAAAGTTGTAGACTGAGAGCAGATCCTGTTGCTTTTTATTGTGGGATAGTTCAACAGTAAAATTATTATCTTTGAAAACACACTTCTAAAAGTTTAGTCAGTCATGAGTCTGGAGAATTAAATTAATGCTTTTTAGAAGATGCAAAGTTGGATTTATGATCTCTCAAGCTTTTGATAAAATCTTGATAGTCCTCAACCATGTGGTTGAGGATACAACTTACAATTGTTCACAAATTTCTGTTGAAGGCTTCCTATATTTAACTGAAAAGTGAGGATCAAGTATATAGTAATGATTCTAGGTTTAGTGGACAAATATTTTTTTAGGAATATATATAAATTGGTATTACAAACACATTTTTCTCCAACTCCGAAGTTGGAATTTTTAGTAAATGGATACAGTAAAGAAGCGGTAGATCAACTGACATGATGAAGTTCAGGAGATTTTTTTCAAGAATTTATAGTTAATGCAAATTATCCCTACAGCATTTAATGGCACAAAAACCCCCACATTGGAGTCTGTCATGTCAAAGATGAAAATTCTGAAAAATGTCCAAATAGGTTATAACAAATATGATAATTATATTTGGGCTATTACAGTATTTTTTTTGTTAATAAATTGCCAAGAAAATTAAATTAATGCTGGCTTAGTGTAGTGCAAACTTATATTCAATGAAATAAAATTGGAATTGATTCCCTATTTCTTTTTCATTACTGTAAAAGCATTGGTTTTGCTTTAATACATGTGTAAAAGTGGATTAAAATGGCTAACTGTATTTTGAAAATTCTGTAAGCACTCAAGTTTTTCAGTTAGAGTGAAGCTCTCTTATTTGTTAAATTTGATTGTTTTTGGTGTTTAACATGCCTAAAACCCATAAAAAATGTGGAACTGGATGGGATCTTGGAAGTTAATTTGGTTCCTTTGCTCCTTACAGAAACCTCACTAAACCTGTGTCTTTCCTCACAGATTTGAGAAGATCACAGCCTTTCTAGTTGAAAGTTTTTCCTAATGCCTGACATGAATCTTTCTTGCTATATTTGAAAGTCTGTTACTTACTGGTTTATGCAGATTATTTCTATGCTCTTTGCAATGTCCCCTTCTGTACTTGAACCTAGTTCTTCCTCTCTTCTTTTGTACATCATGTTTTCTAGATCTCTGATCTTTCTCTTATTTTCTGCATTCTCTTCACTTGGGTTACAGCACTTCATCTTTCTTGAGGCAGAGTGTTTGAAACTGGGTACAGAATTTCAGATGAGTAAAGTGCAAAGATTCATTTATCTTTCAAACCTTTATACATTCCAGCAGGGCACTCAATTTCTCTTTGTTGCGGCATGAGAACATTATTCATACATATTCCTCTTTTGTCCACTGTAATCTGAGATCCTCTGCTGAAGTAGTGTGATGCATCCAGCTGTACCCCAGTTCACAGTTGTGCAATTTATTTTTCCTACATGTTACATCATTCATTTATGTGAAATCAATTTTTTGGTATCTTTTCAGATCACTCTCTAATTGGCCAAGATCACTTTGAATTCTTATTTTGTCCTCCAGCATACTCCTGGCTTTTTGTCACATGCAGCTTTACTTAAATGATCATTAATGTAAAAATTGAACTGCAGTAGAACCAGGACAGACTGCAGAACCATATTCAATACGCCCTTCCATTTTGCTATTTGACTGCTGATAAATATTCTCTGGATACAGTTATCTAATGATTTTTGCTATAAACCGATAAACAATTTTATTGGTACCATGTTTCCTCAATTGTTTATGAGAATGTCATCTGAAAAAATGTTACAAACCTTACTAAAGTAAAAAATTTATGACATCTATGCTGTGAAGATTATTGAGGTCTGGTGAAGAGTAAAGTGCTCCCGTGTACAGGTTAATCAAGATAAACTTAACCTTCATTTGGTCTTTCTCCTTCCTATCATTTTCTCCTCTCTGCTTTTTCCCTGTCTTTCTGTCTTTTGGTCAGAATGCAGACGAGTATAGAACTGTGAGTTTTAACTATTACCTGATGCAGAGTTATTTTAAGATTTTTAAAAATAAAGGAATTAGTATGTAGTTTTCAGCTTGAACAGCATTTTTACTAAGTACTTGCCAAGAAATAATGAAGAGGAAAAGTTTTAGTCAAGGCATTATTATTTTCCTCCATTAGCTATTTTTAAGCAGTATCGTGGACTGAGAATCCTCAAAAGTCATTGCTGGTCTAGTCTTATTTTTTTCAACAATTTCCTGCTGCAATTTGACTTAAAATATCCACTTTATGCAAAATTCCTGTAGTGAGACAACCACCACCCCCTCATCCAAACATGCACTTTTGTCATCCTCTCTATTCTGACAGTAGGATTTTCATCTTCCTTTCAGTGTATGCTTTGCCTCATTAATTCTGTTGGCAGCCTACGGAAACATTGACATTGGTCAGAAATCAATAATTTGGACAATATAAAGTAGTAGCAGTGCATGGCTATATTTTTATTTTGCTGCCATGTGGTTACTACTCTGAAAGATTTGTTGAATAGCCCCACTAATTTATTATCCCTGTGAGTTGTTCTATTCTAGAGCCTTATGAACCATTGCCAAGGATTTCCCCATCACTATTACACAGTTATATTCAAATTGAAATCTACATACTAAAAAGCCAGCATGCTAATTTGCATCATTATTTCAGAAGATTGCATATACATATTGAAGGCAGGGGAGGTATGAATCCCATGTGTCTCTCTTCTAGGCTTGGGTTGCGACATCTGTATAGATGATGAGCTGCTGGAGTCTCCAAGAAAATATGTGCATGCAGCCCCTGCCCTTAATGTGTCCTTCCTCATATTTCTGTCCACACACATTTTCTATGTCATAGCTTTCACTGAACTTTAAGGACGTATTTGTTTTGGTGCCTTTTACGATATTTCCACCAGAATAACTTTTTTGGGCACAAATATGGTGGTTTGGGTTTTTTTAAGCCTATTTATATTGCTTTTCTCCAAACTAAAACAAAAAAGTAATAAAATCTATCATTTCTGAGGGATACACATAGCTTTTAAATGTAGCCAGTCCTGAGAGTTTTTATACGGATGGATGTTTCTCAACTGTATTTTAAAAAGCACTAGCAAATTTGATATTAAGCTTGCACCTTTTGCAGAGAGTACCAGATAAAGGAATGCCTTGCTGCTCACAAGAAACAAAAAAACCCCACCCCAAAACAACAAAAAACCAACCAAAAAACCAAACCCAAAGCACACACACACTACCAGTTGGTGATAAATCATATATTATTAAAAATGAGAATACAACCCAGTTTTCCATGACATTTGTTTAAGCTGTACTTAAATTTTTTACCAAAGCAGGAAAGCAGTGGCTTTTCATAAAACTGATTGCATCTGTTTATTCATGTAGAATAAGCTATTGCTTTAGTCCAAAACATACAAGCAGTAGCAATATAAGTTGCATTCAATTTTGTCTCAATGAATATATTATCGGCACTGTTATTAACTTTTCCCCCCCAGAGCAAGGAAGTGTTTTGTTGAATTCTTTTCCAGTATACCTAGGGCTGAAAGTGGTTCATTTTCTATATGCAGATATGCTTTGTTCTGCTTATTTTTTATTTAGTTCTGTAATTATGGCAGAAATTGCAGCCCAGTCACGCTTTAATATGAGTCCTCTTTTTGTTACTCTGGTGATCTAGGTTGCCCAGTTCTTTCAAGATGGGCATCCCAACTCTTCTTTCTGCTTCTACAGCTTCGTGTCAAATATATTGCATCAATGTGCTCCTATTACTTGGGTAGTCATTAGGGAAAGTATCTAATCAGATCAATTCCAATTTTGACCTTGAAAGAAATCAAGGATAAGCCTGCTACATTTTTCAATATTTTGCCAGTTCTACTGCACTAATCCCAATTTCTGCAACATGCATACCATTTGTTTCTGGTAACACAGTATCGTATTCTTTCTTGAAGTCCAGGTAAATGAAATGTACTACCTTTCTTTTCTCTAGAAGAGTATTTTCTGATTACATAAAAAGTATGATGTCAGTATAACTGCTATAAACTGCCTTTAGGAGCCCCATGTTGAGTCTTGCTTCATGTTCTACTTACCGTCATAGCCTTAGCATTAAGATTTTTTCTGAAATCTTATATATTATTAGCATCAGAAGAAAAGCAACCATAACACTTTTTTTTTTTTTTTCCCTTTATGAAAACATGTACTACATGAAATGGAAATAGATAGTTTTCTGTATACCTAGAATCCCACACTGGCATATCTTATATAGCACTGGCATTTTGTATGACTATTATTAAAAAATGCTCAACAATACAGTCTTTCTGGGAATAGCCAGTGTTATCTTTGCTATACTTGTACCCTAAAACTATAAAACTAAAAAAAAAAATAACAAAAAACCCCACCAAGGTGATAGCATTGGTGCAAACCTGACCTTTATCCATTGTTTGCAATCTGCAAATTATATTTTTGCCTACAGTACAAAAATACAGAAAGAATTCTAATGAGAATCATGAATTATTTACTCACAGGGGCTTTGTAAATCCCCAAGCTGCAAAACATGAATAAACAAGTGTTATTGAAAATAATTTCACTGTTACATCATTATTGGTTTCTGTTCATCCTACATCCTATGCTGAATGCTGTCTATTTCATGGAAGTGTTTTTTATTTTGTTCAATTTTACAAGAGTGCAATTTTATTGCAAATGTAAATTGCTAGGTAGATCTGGATGTAAAATGTATTCGCATATAAAGATATACACACCAAAAAAAAAAGGTAGAAAAGATAATTCAGTTAATGCAATGAAAGATGGCATTTACAACGTACTTGTTTTGTTGGTTTTTGATTTGTTTTTTTTTTTCTGTTCAACTGATTAAGCAGAATTTCATTATCAGGGATTTCCTCTCAGTAAGCCTGTTACATTTTAAGGAATGCATGTTTAACGAGGTGTCATTGGCTTCTGAAGGGGAGGCAAAAAATAGCCTTCTTACCTTCTGAACAGTCTAGGTGACTCAGAAGCTCTATTTCTTTTCTATATTCAAGCATGTCTGGAGAGAAAGAAAGTCTGTAGACTGAGAGCCAAAAGGTATTTGGAGAAACAGCTGTTACTTAAAGAAATACAAAGTGTTACAAGAAGTCAACCTTTGACACCAAAATTCTGCCTGAAATGGTGTCAAGTAGAATACATTTAATCACTGTTGACTTGCTGGCTGACTTGTCAAAGTTTGTTCTTATAGATTTATCAGTAAACCTCCTGAGATCTAGGCATAAATCATCAGTCAGAACTTATATCATTAGCTATTCTGTTAAAATATTTTTTTTCCTTGCAGTAACTTCTGACCTTGTAGTCAACTCAAACTAGATATTCAGAATGACACCCCAAACTGCCAGGTTTTTGAGTAGTTGTATAGTTTCCATGCTGATGTCTGTCTCAAGGGCACACCAATTGAAGACTTTCAGAGTATAAATCCTTGATTTCTTCAATTTCAGACAAAAAAGAGTAAGGCACACGCTTCAATTTTAGCATTTTAGTATATCAGATATGTGTATCATTAAATATCTGACATTTGACAGCACATAGTTCATTGGTGCCACAGAAATTTCCAAACAAATGTGTCGGAAAATATATCACACAACTGATAGTTTTATGATAACTTTACAAATGCTAACTTTTTGTTAACAAACTGTCAAGATCTCCACTGTATTATCTTAAAAAGAACAGAGCTATTAGCAATAAAAGATATTGAAAGATTGATTAACTTTAGCTCTTTTCACTAGCAATAAAAAAAGATGTACATGCATGATGTGGTACATGTATGTCCAAGGTGATTTTAACACACATGTATCAGGGTTTTGCATAGTGGGTTTTCTTTTTGTTCACAATCATTATAAAATAATATATTTGCAAACATAGATTTGCTAAATCAGGATATCCTCCTTTGGATTTTGAATGTACATTGACCGTACAATATACTACATCATGATATAAATAAATTTCCCTCTGTACAGTTTTTAAATTACTGTTGAGAATGCTTCTTTTTCTGTGGATTTTAATTTTTTTCTTAATGATATTAATTATTCTTTCTTTATGATCTTAATCTAAGTCTCACATACAAGAGAATGGACATAATTCTTTTATAATACCTTCTTGATTATGGACTTCATTTATATAGCACATGGGGAGTTTTTTCCCATATTTATTTCATTATTTAAGACAGCTAAAACTTTCCAAAGCTTAAGCATTGTGAGGAACAGATCTTTACATTTTTTCTTCATTGTCTTTTAGTTTGTATTTTGATCCTGCTTTGAATTATCAGTGATTTTATGTTAAGAAAAATAGCTGAATTTCAGATTTTTGCAACAGACTTTTATTCCTCTTAGACTCTGATGTATGATTATGTTTTTTTCAGAACATGGCTCAACTATAAGGAAATAGGATTTCTTGAACTTTAGTTGTTAAGTTCTTCATTTGTAACAATATCTGTGGTTGAAATAGTCCTGTGTTTCTTGTTAGAGACAACTGATGTTAACTTATAAGATTTTTAAAAACAACTTATGGCATAGGTGCCAGGGTGTTTAGCAAAATAATTCTGTCCAAATTCATAAAGAAAATGCGTCTTTGCTATTAGGGCTAATTTTCTGTATCTTGTTGTGGAGTGGAAAAGAAACGGTGCCCAGTGAGCATGAGGAATCACTCCAGTACAACTAAAAGGCAGGCACAGATGTGGTGCTGATAACAGTATTTATGTGAACATTTTCAAGAATTTTGTTACATGCCCTCAACAGATAAGCTTCTGTGCCCTTTGCACTAACTGAAGGCCTCTTCATCTCTTGCATACTCTAATTATGTCACCGGGTCTTCTAGCATGAAGAAGTGCAAAGGAGCAGAGGATTCAGGCCTCAGGAGAGAAAGTCTGACCCAATCAATAATTGATATGGACCCCCAGTTATTCCTTTCCTTACTGGAAGTGCTTGAGTCCCCATCCCTGGAGGTATTAAAGACGTGTAGACGTGGTGGGCTTCGCAGTGTTAGGTTTACAGTTGGACTTCATGTTCTTAAGGGTCTCTTCTAACCTATATGATTCTATTTTGTGATTCTATGATTAATAAGGGAGCATGTTTTTAAATTAAAGAATCAAACATTTCCTATCTCCTTACAGGTTTTTTTATACGCTGTAACAATTACAGGAGGAGGATATTAGTCTTCCAGTTCAAAACTTTCACTATTTATTTGGCACATCATTTGTGTGACTGGCATGTTACTTAATTTCATTATCTCTAATTTTAGTTGCTATAAGTGTTAATGATAGTAGGTGAGATTTTACCTCATATGCTCTAATTCAGTAATATTTAGGGGAAAAATCATACTTATGTTAATCTCAAGGGATTGCAGGGAAAAATGAAATATTCATCGTTTCTTTTTGATGTCGAAGTTATAGCTCGTCAGTTTCATTTATGGTGTAGCTCACTGTCACTAGGTCCCTTGCTTTTTTCTCAAACAAATTTAGGTCAGTATGGCAATATAGGACAATAGTCTTCCCATACTTGTTTCATGTTTCAGAGGTGTTATGGAAGAAACTTGATTTCTGACACATAAAATTATATTTTCATTGACTTTGGTGAAAGAGATGAAACTGGTTACTTAAACGTTTTGTCAAACCTCTTTTTCCAGATTTTTTTTGCCAGATAATTATATTCTAGATCAGCTTTGAGTATTTATAATTTAACTTTAGAGTTATTTATTTTGAAAGGTGAGTTTAGAAAGGGAGATTCCTCTATAAATATTTATATGTAGGTATAACTTAGTGCAAGAACACGGTTACATATATTTTACAGGTGATCGAATGATTTTGTTTAAGGATTTTTTACCTAGCTTTCATTTGTGACTAGTAAAGACATACTACAGTAATAAAACAATGAAATGGAGTAATTGTGTTCTATTGGAGTCTTTATATGTTATTCCATGAATAGAGACTCTTGACTTGTTTCAAGTTCAAGAATGTTTTCACAATATAAATATTCTAAAAATAGCAGTTCTGAAGTCCATTTTCCCTAAAGACCTGTATTCAATTGAAACCTCATTTAAAATATCAAGGAACATGAACAGTCATATGTTGGAATTAATTGTATTCAAATTAACTGACTGAAACGCCCAAAATATTCAGAGTATGATTTTTATAGCAGAAAATGAAGAACTTAGGTCAAATGCATAAGATTTTTAAAGCAATAACTGAAAGAACGGGATAAAAGCTACATATCAGTAGTTCAAAGATGATGTTTCACTTGAAAAATGATGTAGCATTATGTGGTAGAACTAATTAGTAATATAATAATAAATTCTGTTATTAATGTTTTTGTATTTTTATTTCTACTGAGAGAGGTGATACTCTGATAAATTTCTGTCAAAGGCATTTTCTGGAAAAACATTGCAATTAAAATAAAAGGTGTAATTGTGGAAAATTAAACTTTCTTAACTTTTATTTCAGTTATTTTCCTAAAACAACAATATAATATTTTGTTTCAGAATTAGAAACCTAATTGATGATAAAAGTACCATATTTGGATAGTGAGGAGTATGTTTTAAAAAACCTGCCTCAGACAGGCTTAAAAATGTTCAGATAACTCCTCAACTTGTACACCAAACCTCAGTTTCCTATGCACCGGTCTTTTACTACCTTACCAGAGGATCTAGTCAATTATCCTTTGTCTAAGATCATTAGGCTTTCATAATGTTGGGCTTTTTGTAATAAAAATTTAGACCATGATATTTCAGTAAATGTCTAATAGCAAATTTCAGCAGAGTCTTACTGCCTTGGAAGCTTCAGTGTTGATACTGTTGCTGCCCAAACCCTTCAAGGGACAAGTAATTATTCATTGGTCTGGACAACACACCCCATTCATGTAAATCACTTAGTGTCTTAACATTACTTGAGATGCCAAACATCTTCCCTAAAGCCCGTGGCACAGAGCATTAAGGGAGAACATTTTATTACTGAAAAAGCTCTGAATAAGAATATCTTCTCTGAATACGCTGCACTATGTATTAATCTTGTGTAATCTTCCAAATTCCCTTTCCCTGCTGTCTGATAACATAGTAGAGTTTAACTTGCACCCTTGTTAAGGAAAGAAGAAAACTGAAGCAGTATTTCTATAGCTAGAATTACTACCAAGGAGACCACACCTAGTTATTTACAAGGTACTTACCTGCACAACCTTAAAGAAGGATTTTTCCATTATGGTATTTTAGGTTTATTTGTTTCTATCTTCTTTTCAATTTGTTAGTTTTTAATCATTCTTTGATACAGGAATGTAATGATGGCACATGAAGGATTTGTTGTTTGAAGAAATACCTTGGTAGAATTACTTGTGTGGTAATCCCTACTCTTTCTTTTTCACGACTTGGATATTCCACCAAGGGCCAGCAGGACTTGATTGTTATGATGGATTTATAAAATCCACATAAATGGTCTGGAAAAGAAAGGTGACCATGTCATGAAATCAAGGAAAGCCAAGAAATATCTCCGTTCTATGCATATGCGTGTGCATGTGTGTGTGCGCGCGTGTGTATCTCACCTGAGATGGAAGCACATACACAGCACATGTGACTGAAAAAGAGGCCAAATATTTTGAGGTAATAGTAGTGAAGGCACCTTAAAATTCCCATATTTAGGACCCTCTAGAATAATTCATTCTTTTAATGTACAAGCTCTAATAATCATTACTCTCCATTAAACTTTTTCAATTGAAAACAAGACTCTTTGGGCTCCCAAGCCTTCCCTTATTTAACCTTTTAGAAGGTTTTCTATCAAACAGTACCTTCAGTTCTCCAAAAGTGGGCACCTACTGCCATTTTACATATGTTTGAGTGTCTAAGGCAGCCACAAAGGGCTGGTAGATGTATAGAGATTACAAGTGAGAGACTCTTTAGAGCAGCAGCTGAAGGCTAGCTGAGATACCTTGGAGACAGTGTCTGAAAACTGGAACTCAATACCCTTGCTCAGGCAAGTGATCCTTATGCTTTGTGACTGAAATTAAAAGCAGGGGAAAAAAACTGCTCACAAAACCCCTTGAACAACTTACATTGCTAGTCCAAAAATGTTAGACCACTAGTATTTTAGTCATATATTTAAACTTCCTTTAAGATATTTAAGTAATGTATAGAGGCCTGCTTTCCTTCTATTCCTGTAAAAAGAATTAGACAAACATGTTGGTAGAAATGTATGTCAGGTACAGCTAGTATTTAGCAAAAATATAGTTTGGACAGCCTCGGAAAGCATGGGTACAGAATATATAGAAAATGTGTATCGTAAGATTCATCATCTGCATTTTATATTTTTATACTGCAGGTTTTGTAGTTCTTGCTGACAATGTGAAACTGATTTGAATGATTTGTGGAGAAGGTGAAACAAATGAAGCTGAAGGACTGTAGGTTTGGAGAAAGAAGTTGCAGAGTAATAGAGAAGGTTTCAGCTTGCGGTAAATGATCTTTAAAGTAGTCTCTGGCATATGAGGCTAAGGAATGCTTTTTACATGCCACCAGTACTCAACTACCTAGGCCACGAAAATGCTACAATAAGTGCAGTATCTGTTTCAGCCCTGTGATGATTCTAATTTAACTCCAGAAGGCAGTGTTGCAGGCATTTCGTAAATTCATTGCTGGACTAAAGTTATAAGACACTTCTATTAAAAGAATATCACCAGCAAAGGGTCCACTGAACATGCCTTGACGAGTTACCTAATGCATATTTCATTATAGAAGTATATGTGTGCGTTATGCAGATAACGTGTAGTGAAACATAATGGAGACTGTAAATAATACGTGCCAAATATTCAAAAACATACTAAGTTACTTGAACGTTCACAAGAAGTAACTCATTCCTAACACATTGTACTAGCTTTTCTTTTTCATTTGGGAAACTGGGAGAGATTTTCTGCTACTATTTCTTTAGCTGAAGGTGGAATCCACAATGTGCTAAATGTTATCCAAGTGTTCACGAACCTAAAAATGCTCCCTGCCCACAGGCAGGCTAGGGGAAGTGTCAAAACCAAAAACTGTTTTAAGGAAGTATGGATGGGGAAGGCTTTTGGAAGGCTTTAAAAGATAACAGAAGGGGACCTTTGTGGTAAATTTGTGAATCATAGAATCAGTTAGGTTGGAAAAGACCTTTAAGATCATCAAGTTCAACCCTAAACCTAATGCTGCCAAGTCCACCACTAAACCATGTCCCTCAGTGCCACATCTATATGGCTTTTAAATCCCTTCAGGGATGGTGACTCAACCGCTTCCCTGGGCAGCCTGTCCCAATGCTTGATAACCCTTTTAGTGGAGAAATATTTCCTAATATCCAATCTAAACATCCCCTGGTACAACTTGAGGCCATTTCCTCTCATCCTATCACTTGTTTCTTGGGAAAAGACCGACACCTACCTTGCTACAGCCTCCTTTCAGGTAGTTGTAGAGTGAAACAAGTGAAACTGGTATGAGGCACAATACTCTTTTTGAACAGTAATTTTGCAAGAAGCAACAATGTCCAACCAGATATAGGAATATTGACAGAGGCTGTATAGCAAAAGATTTAACAGCATAGGCAAGTGGTGATGCACAGAGATTTTCGCAAACTTTGGAAGTGATACTGACAACCTGAACTTGATGGTTGGTAGGCTGCTAAGAGAAATGGCAGTTGGGGCTGTCGTATTAAGGGAGGTGTGGTCATACGTACTGGAAAGCAAGAGAAATAAATGGGGGAGAAGGTGAAAACAAACATCAATTCATTTTAGATTGTGGCACAATGCAAAGAAAAGTATTCACAGCATCCAAATAGAAAACACCTGCAAATGTTTATAAAAGACAAATAAAAACTATAGAGAAAAAAACCCGCGTTTGTTCTGCTAACACTAAAGGTGAGGTTTTGCAGTACATTCAGTCTGCTGTAACACAGGATGCTGCCAAAAAGAACAGGCTTTCTCTGCCCTCCTCCTCTCCAGCAGCACATTCCCAAGCTCTCCCGCATATCACTTCTGGTTCTTGTACTAGCCTGTTTTAAGTAATTATAATCCTTTTTTTACTTGTCTAGTTTCAGTTGATTGAATCAGCAGTGGCAGCATTGCTAGATTCAACTTGAGACAGGGGGACTATAATGCTAGGATGCTGGGGGAGAGTAGGACCATCCTCTTTAGTGGCAGCCTGCAATTTCGTTCACTTAAATCTGTTCAGCGCAATCACACTTCAAAGTAATCAGAAAGCTCTTTCTCCCCTTCTTTCAAATGTACTTGCTTTTTAGACATGGATCCTATGTTTCTGCATACCTTATACTTCAGGTTGTGTCTGTTACAGAGAATCTCAGGTTCTCTAGCATGTTAAATGATTTTATAGCCTGCTGTTTGGATTTTGTTTTAAGGTCCTCCAGTGGATATAATCTGGTTAAATGTTTCCTTCAAACATTTCTTGGGCAACAGGAGTTGCAAGACTAAACTCTACACAGTAAAATTTGTTTGCCTTCATGACTCTTGATTGGAACCATATGTAACGGTAATCAATGATTTTGGCCTGGCAATGGACTGGGGACAGTTGATTCTAAAATGTATTTGTCCTAAGTATAGCATATCATGTCAAAAATCACCTCCATTTTTTTAAATTGTAAATTCATCTTATCATTACCTACTATCTGCTGGGGACAGCTTTGATGATTGTAAGCACTCTGATTGTAGAACAAAATGTTTCATTTGGAGGTGCTGCTGACTGCGTAACAGGATTAGTTATCTGGAGAAGAAATAAAGCAAGGGCGTAAAAATTGTTTATTAATTAAAAATTAAATATATTAAAGAATTTGTTAATTCTTATAGTCTTGTCTACTCAAATGGCCATCCTCACCTCCTGGTGAAGCTATTCTTAAGTACAGTCTGATCTCATTGGAATACTTACATGCACTATATCCATGGATTTATGATAACAGCACTGCATAAATTCCTATAGAGAGATTACTGCAGTGAGTATTTAAATTAGTGGACTCCAAATCTAATTACTGAATAGAATGGCCAAATTATATCCATTAAAGTCTTATGATCAAAAAGGAGAGAAGTTACAATGTTTCTACACTAGGTAATTTAACCTTTAGATCTGTGAAATGAAGGGGGAAAAAAAAAGAGAGCGGCAAAGTAAAAAACCCTAAACACCAAAAATCCTAAGAAATAAAGTTTTTTCCTTCCAAAGAGAGGAAACTATTCTCTTTCTCCATTTCAGCTAGACTGTAACTTCAGTTTACAAGGCTGTAACATGCATGGAGTCTGATAAATAAGGAAACTGCAAAAAGAAAACAACAACAACAAAACCATAATTCATTTCCTGCTTTCAAGAAATGTTGGAAAGAAACAATGTTTTGTGACTTAAAAAATATAGTGGCAATGGAATTATTTGCACTCCACTCTTTTTGCTACTTACAAGATCAGAAAGAAATGCTTTTACTAAATACATTGAAGGCACAGATGAGAATTGTCCATAAAAAGTGGTGAAAAAGAAAGATGTCAGGGCAAATAACTTTGCTCCCACATGCTTTGTTCGTGTTCTCACATACCTGCCTTTACCCGCAAAGAAGTGAAAAAAAGCTGGCAATATAAAAATAAATTTTTTAAAAGAGTAAATCTCCGTCATGTATGCATAATCATAAACACAATAATGTCTTCTCATACAATAAAAATTAGATAAATAGGCAAATTATATTTCATATGAAGCATGAATCAACTTCATCTTTAATAAGATGAAATTGTAGTTCCCCAATAATGAAGGTATACATCAAATATATATCTTAAGCAATCAGGCATTCCCGTATTAAAACAAAAAAAAAAAAGGAAAAAAAGATGTATTTTGAAAAATAAACATCTGAGAAGCTTCTTTTGGAGCAGCTTCCAAGATTCCTAAAATTTAGTTTGCATGTATTTGTATATGATGTTTTATTTTATCTCAGAGCTAACTCTTAAGGTTGAACAGGCTCAGGTCTGAATTTAAAAATTTCAAACCACAGGTTCAAATGCAATGGTAACATCTGTTTCATAATGTAACTCCTGTGAAATACTTGCACCTTTGCCAAAGTTACTTCATCCTTCTTCCTCTGTCTTGGATGTCTTGTATTACATTTACAAAAAGAACGCCAAGCTCTTTATCTTCATACCTGATCACTATTTTCTCTATTTCTTTCTTTTCATCGTTCTTCCTTCATTGGTTTGCATTGCATTGCCACTTGCCCATGACCAACATTCCAGCCATGCTTCTTACTCTCCCTCTGTGTATCTCATATAAATATTTTCCTTTTAGTTTCCAGTGGAAACTAATAGTTATAAAGTGATCTACAAAATGTCCAGCTATATGACCTTGAAGGAAACCAAGCAGACTTTCATCAGAAGCGTTTGCAGTTGTCAAGGCTATGTCAAAAACAAGCAGTCTTTCTGGAACATCCCTATTATCAAGCATTACAAATTCCAGTGAAAAAAATACTTCATTGCATTTTTGTCTGCAGAGGTCTAAATATAGGTAGACATGCGGAATCTGTGATGACGTTTTGCAATAGAAGATAAAATAGAAGATGATAGAAAATATATTTGGTAAGCGGGACAAAGGAAATGAAAACAGAAAATCATTCCGTATAGATATATGGATTCTGCTAAGTGAGGATAGAAAAGTAGAGTAGTGCTTCCATCACTGCGCACTAAAGTAGTCTGAAACAAACAAAAATAAAACAAACCTTTGTAGTAAAGAGAAAAGAATCTACACAGAATGGTCTATAAAACAGATTTCTTATTTCTGCTATGCGCATTTCTAAGCACATAATTTATCTGGCACTTTTAACAATTCAAAAAAATATAACTGTATTCTTGAATGAAATATTAAAGTTAATTTCTGTATTAGGATGTGATGAAGTATCACTATTTGTAATTAAGACTTAAATGGGTAATGATGACAATTACTGGGTTTGTAGGTTCTTTTCATGTGCATGTCAGGGAAGGCCTCTAGTCTGAGAAGGCCAGGAAGAAGATGGTATTGGACATACCTCATTGTCAGGCATGGATTTATAGATCCCTATCTCTCTTCCTAATGTAGTATGGATATCAAATGTTTAATAAACTGTGGTTCAAAACTATATGCACAAGTAAGTAAAATGCTTTTAAAATTCAGTTATTTGTGGTTTCAGGGATGTAGAATTTGTGTTCTTTTATTTCTTTTTTATTTTCCCCATATATATATATAGCCTCAGAATATTGCTTTATTTAATAAAGCAAACAGGTCCAGACTTGAGCCACCCTGGTAATTAAACTATGTCCTGGTTTGAGATAAAACGGAACCAATTTTCTGTTCAGTAATTTTACTTTGCATCTGAACCTCTTCTAATGAACTGAAACTCTCTGAAATTAACAGCATATTGTGGAGGCACTGTCTGTTCTGAGAGTGATAGGTCTTCTCTGTTTATAGTTGATGCCCAGGTATGGTATGCTGAGAGGATCTTGCTTATACTTATTGCTATAACAGCCAAGGGCAGATAACTTTGTTGGAAGCGGAAAAGCGTAGAGGGGTCCCACCTGCGGGGAGGAGCGGACAGGACAGGTGACCCAAAACTGACCAACAGAGTATTCCATCCCATCTGCCTCATGCTCAGTATAACAGCCGAGGGATCAAAGGGTCAGCCCTCTTTCTTCAATGGCCGACATCCAAGGAGGTCTCTGTCTGTTTGTCTGCCTTTGATCCCAATCCTGAATGCAGATCCGGAATCCAGTTCCTGTCCGTCACTGAGTCCAGCCTGGGACTGCCCCAGTGCCAGCTGGTGATGTAGTCGTCATCCTGGGAGCTTGATCCAGTTTTGTATATATAGTATATTTCATTATTTTATTTTTATTTTATTATTAATATTTCATTAAAGTAGTTTAGTTCCTTCTAAACTCATAAGTCTCTTTCTCTCTCTCTCCCTCCTTTCCTTGGAGAAAGAGGTGGGGGAGAGCATCTGTCATTTGTTTCAGCGGCCAGTCTGGCCCAGACATGACAACTATACCATTATTATTACTATTTGGTGTAGGAATTTGTGTCTTAAAGTTTACTTTTTCTCATTCACATCACCAATATTTACATTTCCAAAGTTATATCTTTTATTCTCGCTACCTCAAAGTCTTACAATATATCTCTCCATTTCTATGTTAATAATAATAATAATAATAAAAAATATTAGATCATAATGTTTCAGTGGAAAATTCCCTTATTTTTGCTATACTTACAAGTTGTTTTTCATATCAGCCAGCTTCTTCAGAACCTACAGTCTTAGTCATATCTTCTCATTGCATTTGACTATGCAAGACATTATGCAGAGAAATTAGTAAAATTGAAATAGTAAAGAAATATGTTCTACTGTCTGAGAACACCTGCACCAGCTGCTTATATTTATCATTATATAAAATGTGCTGAAGTCACCAAATTCATTTGTTAGAACAGCAGTAATTATTTTCACTCATGTAGTGCCATTCATCTGCAGTCATGAGACCCTCCTTTCATTGGTACATTTACATTACAAAGCGCAACAGCTTCGGAAAATGAGAACTCTCACTTCATAATATGGTATTAAGCATCCTTAGTGGACAACAAACTGATATTTCCCTGTTCTCAGTGAATAACTTGTCTATTTACATGTGAAGAATTAGAGTATGTTTAGTAAAATACATAATATGTTGCCCATTCTGGGTTCTGTTTGTTATAGAGTGATGGAGGGAATACATGGGAATATTTGTTAAAAATTGTATGGTTTGGGTTTGCTGGATTTTTAGCACTTATCCCAATTAATGCAAAAAGTTTTGGTAATTAAAAATAAAAATCAATTATTTAAAATATGCAAAGCTAAACCTAAATATAAAGGGTTGGCTCTATTTTTTATAGTACTGAATACAGAGTTCCTGTTCAAATTGTGTATTTCAGACTGTTTCGTTATTTAAATGCAAGACAGTATTTTTAGAGGCAGAAATATAGTACATTTATTAATTTTTATGTCTATATATATTACTATTAAAATTTCTAGCACAGAAAGAGACAGTTAATTGTGCCAGTAAATTAGGCATCTGCTCATATGGTGCAGATGTGAAGAGGGTGGGAAAGGAAAGCATTTTAACAGCTCTGTTTAAACAATCCTTAACAACTCAAGCTCATTACATCACCTTTCTCCTGTTAATCAATTACTATAAAATAATTATTCTAATGTCTGATTTTCAGTAATGCAAAAAATATTATTCCTAAAGTATGTATCTCTTTTAAAATCACAAATTGAGGAATATTAGAGAATATATAATACATACTTATTATAATTACTTATTCTCAATCTAATATGAGACAGAGAATTTTTGACAGAAGTATAGGTTACCTTGAGTAGGTTCACGGGAGTTTTTAACTTCACAAAAAACAAGGTAACATTTTTACCTCTGTTTTGGTCTTACTCAGTCTAGTAGACATTTACATTATTGTAAATAAGTTCAGAATTTGACCCTTAGTTTTTATAGACACTTATTTTCCTCCAGCGTTGTTTTATGCTATTGAATAAGCTCATCTATGGGGAGATGCCAGGCCATTGTGAAAGAATTGCTGCAGCACCAAGTGCTTCTGATTCTGGATCTTTATTCTTGTTTTGGGGGGATTTGATTTTTGGTGTGGTTTTTTTTTTTTTTTTTTTTTTTTGAGACTTGGTGCAATAATCATCTAAAGGCAGGTTGAGTACTCAATCAACTACCTAATGCCAAAGCTGTGTGAGCTTGCCTCTTGGTGTAGGAATATGAAAGGAAAGATGAGAACAGGCTTTTCTGATTTCGACTGATTTAGGACAACTTTTCTTAGATGTGAGGATTCTGATAAGTCATTGTCAGGCCTTCAGAAATGGTTTTGAGCTATTCTGTAAAGACAGGTAGAGACTTTTTGTTGTTTCTTACTTTACACTTCCTACTAGTAAACTATAGCTTGGTTTTATTTGTTTGTTTCTCTAATAATAAGAGTTTTGTTATTCTTATGGCTTAAGAAAAGAAAATAATGCTGTCGTATGAAGGAGCAGATTATAAAAGTCAGATTTAGCATAAATTAGTAGTTTGTCTTCACAAAGAAAAAGAAGCATTGTATAGAGAGTTTCTTAGAGCTTTGGGGTTATCCCTACATTATTGCAGTAATGCCAGTGTTGAGTATAAAATGCCGGTCTTTGTCACCCTTTGTCATTTTGATCCTGGAGTCTAAATTACAGGGTATGGCTTTCAAAGTATGGTTAAGTCCTAAGATTAGTCCATAAGAAGAAATAAACACTTTCAGCAGTGTTCAGTGCTGGTCTTGAGTTACTGGAAAAGTGGACTTGGTGTGGGTAATGCTTTTGGTAAGTGTCTCACTACTACGGTAAGAACGTCTTGCAGTACTTAACTACTGACTGAAATTAGAACAGGCTGATGAACTTTAGCTTCATGTTTGAGTGTTTGCCTCTGGGACTGGGACTTAGGGCAACCAAGATGATTGAGGGATTAGAGCATCTCCCTTACAAGGAGAGGCTGAGAGAGCTGGGACTCTTTAGCCTGGCGGAGCGAGGGCTGAGGGGAGACCTTATTACTACTTACAAATATTTAAAGGGGGGGTTGAAGGAGGATGGAGCCAGACTCTTCTCGGTGGTTCCCAGTGACAGGACGAGGGGGAATGGGTGCATGTTGGAACATAGGAAGTTCTGTTCCAACGCACGGAAAAACTTCTTTACAGTTAGGGTGACAGAGCACTGGCACAGGCTGCCCCGGGAGGTTGTGGAGTCCCCTTCTCTGGAGATTTTCAAAACCCGCCTGGATGCAGTCCTGAGTAATGTGCTCTGGGCAATCCTGCTTTAGCAGGGGAGTTGGACTAGATGATCTCTACAGGTCCCCTCCAACTCTGAAAATTCTGTGATTCTGTGACTGTTTGCCATAGTCTTGACTTTCACTGTGATGATGCTAATCAAACTGTGGGATTTATTCAAGGCCAAGTGTCTTCATTTCCTACTAGGATTGTGGGGTGGACATGTCTGTGGTGTGTCCTAGACTAGTAGGAGTTGTTAAACTTAAATATACTTGTGAAGAAATTCAGCTCTGCAGGCTTTATATTTGATGTAAGACTTTCTGTAGTACTTGGTTATGCCGTTGTAACTCACAGTTTGTACTCTGCTGTAGGAATATTTGCTTTGAAAGTATTCTTATCTTTGTGTTATATACATTCTATGCTGGCCAGCAAAGAATGCATAACTCTTTGTTGCCTCAGTATGCTTACAAATGAGAATATTTGCACATCTAGATATATTTGCCATGAAACTTGTAAAGGCTGTTACAAATATTGATGATGATTTTGTGGGTATGCTTTCTCTTGATTCTTTGGGAAGCATAAATATTTTAAACAAGCCACTATTTCCTCTAATGAAGACATTAGTCCTCTAAGTCTGCAAATATCTGTGTGATCTCTTTAGCACATGATACCCCATGTTACAGTCATTTGGTTTCCTTATGCTTGAACCGAATGACGATAGTAATTGTCAATTCTTGCCTGTTATGCTTAACTTATTTTGTAATAGCCTCTAATACCTATGAAAAATAAGTGAAAACTTTGATTAATACACACATTTAAAGAGAGGTAAGGGGCAAAGCACAAGAGACTAGGATCAGTCCTGCAGGGAAGGTGAGTCTCATAATAGACCTGAAATAAAGGAAAAAGAACTGAGGTAGCTTTGATGAAAGGAAGGTAGGACAGAGGAAAGGGAATTACATTAGGTGTTGGCAGACAGATTTGGGAATTTAGAAGTCCATTAGTGACAATCTGTGAAAGGAACAGTCTGTAGAAGGGACATAGGAAACTTAGGGAGAGAGTAGCTCATGAGGGAAAACAGTGATAGCTAGGCAGAGAAAAAGTTTTAGCAATCTTGTCTGGTGAGAGTAGGCTGAGGTAAGTAAGAGGATGAGGGAAGAGATAGTCTTTGTGGCCTGTAGCTCAGTCCTTGAGCCCTTTAAGTTTAACTGAATTTATTAATGAGAGCTCTGATTTGGGAATATGAAGTGGTATACAGTAGTAAATAATCACATCCCATCCATCTCAAATTAGGTATCCAAAATTAACAGATGCTTTGACCTTATACTCCATTTGTATTAACTCTCTTTCTGTGTAACGGGAATAATAATAGATCCTTGTCTCAGTGAAGGCCTGTGGAAAATAATTAGAATTGGGAAGCCCTCTGATACTAGTGTGATGTGTGCCACCAAACAGCTCGTGAGGGGAACTGATAATTCTTTCCCAATTCACAGTTCAATAGTATACAACAAAAAAGGTATGGATGATGGGGGTAAAAATTAAATACTGCATACTATCATGTCAAATGATGTGACTATGTATTTAAAATCTGTATCAAATCTGTATCTGCCCAAGAGGTGCTATTAAATTTACAGAAGCAATCTTAATTTGGTCAATTCTTAATTCTTACCTTTTGGGTGTCTTAGTTTACAATTGTAGCAGTGTTTTCACCTACACTTTTGGGACATGTGGAATGTGTATCGGAGAATGTGTTTTGTGGCAGGTAACCTGAGAGGTGACTTGGTAAATCTGACAGGCGTCTTTCCTATATTTGATATAATTTGGGGATTATATGTAACCTCATACTTAAACAGAAGATGTCTTTCTCGGTGTGCAGTAGTTGTATGTAAAACCTGTTTTACAGGATTTCCTGCGTGTCCACAATGCATTCTGAATTCTTAAGTATATACACATAAACCTATGGCAGGATTTTAAAAGTAAAACAAGCTGTCTCATGGCTAGTGTTTCAACTTGTAAGTCCACATAGTGCCAATTGTGGTACCACTTTCTGGTAGTACCAACAGTGTAATGTTAGTGGGAGATGCAGGTAGAAGTCTTGCTAGCCCCAGAAGTCTATGTAATGTCTGGTTGCAAGTATGGAACGTCTGGCTCTGCATCAAACAAAATACAGTATCTGATATGTAAGATGTAGCAAAGAGATTTCTTTAAGGCTATTTTTAATTGCCCGTATGACTTTAACAGCTAGTAGGCATTCAAAAGATGTATGCCTTGAAAAAAATTATGCATTCTTTCGTTGTGTGGGTTTGTGGGGATTTTTTCCTTGCTTTTGGCAAATATGAGGTTTCTGAGTTGGAGGATCATGTATATTCTGAGTAGTCTCAAAACAGAAACCAGTAAGAAGAAAAATGAGTAGTTTGAGCTGCAGAGGGGAATACTGTCTACTCCATCTGTGTGTCTGTACTGAAACGATTAAGATTACAAGACTCTTGAGAAATACACTTACTTGTAGGTGGTGGTTTTTTTTTTTTTTTAATGACAAACTTCTCAAACTTTTAATGATCTGTTGTGAATTTTTCCTCTGGAAATGGGGCTTCTGGAAAATCAATCTTTTCTTATAGAAAACTTCAGTTTTCCTGAAATTCCAGTTTAGGTTGCCATCTGCTTTTTTTTCTCCATGTCGCATGTGTAGATGGGCCTCTTAGTCTTTGCTGGAAATGATATCTTTGGTTTGGGGGGTGAGGAACCATTAGCTTTTACTTTGTCCGTGTTGCATTATCTTTTTCCCTGTTAGCTAGAAGTAACATCATATGAAATATATTTTTTTTTTTCACAGGAGAACAAAGGTAAGAATCTGATATACAGCTCTCATGAGGAGTCATGGCACTCTAAGGGAATACCATTTAATCCTCACGTGTTTTGATTTTTTATTTTTCTTTTCTAAAACAAAACAACAACCCCACACTAGTTTGAATTACTAAACAAACAAAAATCTTATTACTACTTGTTAATGTAAAAAATTTTTGCTTGGTTTAATTAAACTATGAAAGTTAATTCACTGTTTCTGAATTTCAGTGTTTTGTCCGGGTTAAGATAAAAGCAAATGTTGAAACACCATGAATAGTCATGCCTTCTGCAGAGTTTCTCCAAATTCCATTTGTTAAGTGACCGAAATTAGATGATTTCTTTTTTCCTACAGTTAATAATGCGAGTCCTTGTTATAGTTTTTCCCATCATACTCCTTTTCCAGACCTTACGGCCCTCAGAAGCAGGATTTTGAGGGGGTGGGCTCTGAGGCTGGATATGTTTACCTGCTGAGACACATGTCATTCTCCCACAAGATACTGATCTCTGCTCACCCCAGCTAGTGGCTCAGTGGAGATGGGGATGTGGAAGAGGATCCCTTGCTGACAGCCTGGAAGTCTGATTCCCAGGACCCTGGATTCGGTGCTTAGGGGAGGTCTCCCAGAAGGAGTGATTATTAACAGACGCATTCTTGCTTGTACCTGTGAAAAACAATAGCCAATATTAATTTCATCCAAGCTGTAATTGTTATGACTGGATAATTGAATATTTTATGTTATTGGCCTCAGGACCCATTTTATACTTTCTGCTGATTGCTCTGTTTACAAGTATTCAACCAGCATGCAAGTACAATGACTGGCTGAGTTCAGAAAGAAATTGTACTAATATTTCTTTGTTTTTATTTTTTTAAATATTATAAACTGTCAGAATTACAGATTTGTTTTACTTTCTTTGAGTTATACTATTTGTTTCAGTGATCAAAGAAAGGAGAAAAGCCTCTGTATACATTAATGATGTACAACAGTGGTACTCTAAATTTCTTTTAAGGCCTAATATAATTACTAACAACAGGTATGTATAAATTGTACTGAGAAAGATTAAGTTTATTTGTAGTATCTTTGGCTCACAGGAATCCAGCGCAAGCAAAACTGAATAAGCAGTGCATTGAGTAAAGTGGGGGGCAATATAAGAGGACTGCACACAACAGAGAGCCAAGGGTTCATTTATATTCCAGCTGGATATTGAATGCCTATCTGTTTCATAAGCTTTTATTTTCCTTGTATTCCCAGTAACAGGCTTACAAATAGTTTCTCTCTTCTCTTTTAATCTCTGTTTGTTCTTCCTTTCACAGTCTACCTGCTTAATTTTAAATGGATTTCTTGGTCAAATCTAAATTTATAAAATCTTTAGAAATAATACTGAATGCTTCCAAAAACTTTAAAGGTGTATTATCATTATTTAACTAACTAGACATGTCTTTGCTCTTACTGAAACCTTAAAGCATATTTTCGTCTATAGGTTTTTACATTTGTTACTAAGATGTTTCTCCGTGCTCTAGAGTACTAATACAAGGAGCTCTGCTTGGTGAGCCAGGTCACCGCTGGTCTAAGTGCTGTACGAAAGACAGGGCTTTCAGTCTGAGTGTAGTACAGGAAGCAAGAGGTATATATGACAAAAATAAACCAAAAAAGCAACACAGCAAAGTAAATGATACCTTGAGACTTTACTGAGCTACACAGCAGACCATGGTCTCATCCTGCTGCCATCAGACTGTTACAAAATACCAGGCAGAGACGTGACACTCAACACTGGAGCACTGCTCTCTTTTAAGTCTTTGAGCCTCCCAGGTGTATGCCACTGACTCTCAGAGTCAGCCTGCCCCTTCAGTTTCACATTTCATATGAATTAAGAGAGTTTAGTAGATGAGTTTGAAGGACAGACGTTACAGCTCAGGTGGAAGACTGCTCGTGTAAGATCAAAAAAATAGGAGAAAGGGGATTTAAATTATAGTCTCTGCTCCTGTAGTAGTCATTAGACTGAATGATACAGTCTCCCATAGGGATGTGAGTGGGAGGATGTATATGTGCACAATCTATATTTTGAATATTTATATATATGAAAACATGCAAATGTACGTTTGTCTGTCTTTACTCCTCTACACTGGATTAATTTAAAAGGATTTCTTTCTCACCTCCTTCTTAGAAGTCCATAATGTTTTGAGTAAGTTCTTTCACATTCTTAAAGGCCCTTTAGTTTCAACTGTTTCTGTAGAAGTCACAAATTAATTTATAACTTTAAAAAAAAAAAAAGGATCAACTATGTAACTCATGTTGTTATTGGAAATTTGAAATTCATAGGCAGTTAAATTTAGGTTCAGATGGCATTAAACTTAAAAATTGCTTTATCCTCTAATGGTATAATTTAAAATCTTATGTTAAATTCAATGCAATTATAGGCAAGAAGCTCATCATTACCCTCATTAAAATGAAGAGTTGCTCTTCCTGCAGAGGAAGGGGGGAAAATGCCAAGCTTGATAACTGGCCTGGGGGAAGTGGAGGGGCACATCACATAAATGAATTTTTTCCATTGATTCCACTTACAGATCTGCCCAGAAGCCTGGTGAGGCGTAAAAGTTCACTAGTGTGGCTTTGTACTTTTCTTCCAAGAGGATTGTCATGAAAAGAGCATTTTATTAATATGTATGAAGAGCTAAATGTTTTTCTGCTCAGAGCACAGATAAATTCATGTCTAGGGCTGTTCTTGTATGTTTTTCCTCCTGCTTAAAAATAAAAATAAAACCATTCAGTTATGTACTTGTGTTTCATGAGAAGTTACTGACTTGTCCTGGTTTCAGCTGGGACAGAATTAATTTTCTGTCTAGTGGTTGCTGTGTCTCAGATTTGGTATGAAAGCAATGCCAATAATGCATATTATTTTAATTTTAGTTGTTGCCAGGTGATGCTTATATTTTTTCAAGGGCTCTCTTCAGCTTCCCATAGAAGCTGAGAAGGATCCTAGACAGAACGATGGAATGGCCAGTGGAATATTCCATACCGTAGATATCATGCTTGGTATATAAATGAGGTTAGCCAGGGGATGGGTACTCGTGATTGCTGCTTGGGAAGGTACCAATTAATTTAAAAAGTTCCAGGCTGTGGTGTATTGTAAGAAGTATTAGTAAGTAAGAAGTAAAAATGTGTGATCACTTTTTAGTCTTCTAAAATATATTGGAGATTTTTTTGTTAGATGTAATCAATTAAGAAAAAGGGTATGAATGTCTCTAAGTTTTGTGTAAGAACGTGATGTTCTGACAACTAGGGAATGGTGGTGTTAGGATTTACTAAGATAAAAAAAATACTGAAGGTAGTGTGTTATATACACTGTATTTTCTGTGGTAGGAAAATTTGTTCATGAAAATAGTATTTAATATAGGAGTTGTCGCATATATCACTGTACCATCAAGTGCTTTATGGAAATGGAAGACCGAGAGGCTACTTTCGCTGATTCTTTTATTTATTACCATTTCCAGTATTCATGTTACATGGAGGTAGGTGCCTGTTTATTTAGAGCAATTCTAGCTAAGTAGAAAAAGAGTCATTTGAAGGAAAACGTCACCTGGATGTGAGAATATAAAGAATGCTAAATTAAATGCTTTATGAAGGCCATTAAGAAGTAGAGATGTCAGGTCTGTATAAAGTATAGCAACATACATTTTATTTTTTATCTTCAAATACAAATTTTAAGACAATCAATAGGTATTTATAGATTTATTTTTTTAATGTAGAAATAAGATTAATTTTGTACAATTTTGACTATGTTCCAAATGTAAAATAAACAAATGGCCCCAGAACTGCAGATTGATCAAAAACATTTGGAATATATTTTTTTTAAAAGTAAGCTCTGATGTAACCTATGTCTTTTCAGATTTTACTATATCCCTTTTAAATGAGGTAAAAACGTAATTTTGTTATTTTATGAGCTTTAAGGTAGGAGAAAAATTAATGCCATAGAGGACAAAGCATGTGATGTAAATTTCAAAGGCACCATAATGCTTTTTAAAAAATGTTATGTGGTAGCTTGAGCTTTTAAAGAGACTCCTTGAATAATATACATACTGAATATTTTAATCCTGAGTGTTTACACCAGAAGTCTGTGGTGTTATATATTGCCTTACTGAAAAGTAATTAGTAGCTTAAATATCTTCTGTAACAATGGCTCTGAATCTGTATGTAGTTGTGCTGTATAATAATTATGCAAACTCCATAGTGTTTGTGGTGGGTGGAGATAGTCACCAAGCTCCTAGTGCACAGGTTTTGTCATATTTAGATTGCTCCACTGGCAGGTGCTGGTAGTGGCAGTGTTTCTTGTTCTCTTAATCTACGCTTCCTCTGGCACTTTTGTGAACGGTTTTAGTTTCTTCTGCTTTCAAAACTGAGCAAATAGAAATGTTCAGAGGAGTCCCAAGCCAACATGGGGCTGAGTAACAGTGCGCAGAGCTTTCCCTGCCTACAGGACTGACTGCAGCATGCTTCTTTCAAGAGGAAACGGAGATTGAGAAATGGAAGTGTTTGATATCTGAATGAGGGAAATGTGGATTATGTACCTCAGTCTCAGGAATGCAGTCTATTAGAGTAGTTGAAAAATACAGATAAGGTCAAGGATATTGTCAATCACCTACCCACTTACATGTATTCAATGTGGACTTGAGGCTTTTCACTGGGGAAAACTTGAGAATATTGAAAACTTTGCATGGCACATTCCATGCTGTCCTGGCTGGAATTTCATTCCCCTCTCATTTTTTATCTTCCTGAACATTATTATTTCGGTACCTTTTTTTTTTCTAAAAAGATTAATAAATAATTTTTTATGTCTGGTCTAAGTGTACCCATAGAGGCTAAAAACACCAGTATAGGCTGCCTTAAAATTTGAAGGGGAAAAGCTTCAGAAATAGTTTTAAAGGTCAGCATAGTCTACAGAAATAGTTATCAGCTTTTTACAGGTGTTTTTTTTATTTTTTTTTTATTTACTAAGTGCACAATATATGTGTGCTAAGTACACATCAAGAATGAAACACTATTAGTAGTTCATATTTTCACTATGTAAGGATTGAAATTGATGTAGCTGTGTCAGTTTACACTCAGTAAGATTCTTGTCCTGATACTTAAATATGAATGACTTAAGATCTCAGAAGACCCAATAATGAACTTGTGTTGCTTTCACTGAGGTCTGAGTAAAACTCAAACTGACCCAAGAAGATGCTGTGCCTTGAGGTAAGTAGTGTGGCCGGTAGAGGAGTTGGTGGCCAGTAGAGGAGTTGGTGAGCGAGCCCCTGTTCAAGGAGATTTCTTTCCCAGCAGTGCAGGAGTCAAGTTTTCCTGGCAGGAAGGCTGGTGTGAGGGGGACTTCCTTAATTGCAATTTTCCAGTTGGGAAAAACGTCTCCAAAGCCTATGGCATCTGTGCAACAGTCAATTTTTCCAGCAGAGGTACTCCTCCCCTTCTGTCTTCTCCAGAGAACCAATAATTGTTGGTTGCCAGTCAGTTTCTGCTTTCTCATGTATCATCAAACAGTTGTCATCTCTCCTTTCTCTATCCTGTCATGGCTGATCTGCTGTCTACAAGTCTTGAGAGGTTCAGCGCAAAATACTTTCATCCACTGGCAGGTTTATGACACTGAAAGAACCCCATGAGAATATATGTGGTTCCCCCCACATCCCAAAATCTCAAAAAAAAAAAAAAATTAAAAATTAAAAGAAATGTCAATGGTACATACACAGTTTTAGGGGAAGAGACTTTTTTCAAATGTGTAGAGTCAGGGTCTCTGCAGGTGGAGGTCTTGTAAATGTGTTCATGATGCATGAACTGCATCAAGTTTCATAAACAGCAAATCTGCACCATGATACATGCAGAATCAAACAAACTCCTAAGTAGTGCTCTTATAAAAAGACTTTTATTATACTTGAGAGGTTCTTTTACTTGTTAAACTCTCAAGCGGACATGGAAAGCCACTAAAGGAGTCACGTAGTAGTTACTAAATTAAATGTTTGCCATGCTTTCAAGTTAACATCAGTTCTTTAATAATTTTGCTCATGTTTCTCCAGAGTTATTACCCTTTCTATCTAAAGCAGCAAACTCTAATTTTATTTAGAAAACAAAGCTACTTATAAAAGTAATTCTAAAGGAAGCTTTGGTAAAATTCTTATTAGAGAAAGCTATAAAATCTGTGAGGCATAAATGGCAATGTTTTTGTTATTTTCTTTATAATGGCATTATAATCAGAAACTCAGTAGTCAGGGAAATTCAGATTTAACACCTCCTGATTGTAAGACACTAAGAAATGTCTCTTACTTGTTTAAGAAATGACATTGATCTCTGTCTCATTCATCTATGTTTTTATTTTAACTATTCTATATCTGCTGCAGTCTTCTGAAATACTCGCATGGAAGATGCTGTGTAAAATAAAGGAGACTGATCCTTGAGATACTTGCTTTGGCTTCAAGCCAGTTTCCTCAGTTTTCATAAAGCCTGAGCCAGAGCTCCAGAATAGCCGTAATACTGTCAATAGAATGTACCTCTTGCAGCATAATTCACACAGCCATGTGTATGTATATATATGTGTATGTACACATAAAAACATTTTCCTTACCTTTCAATTAAATACATATACATTTCAAGTTTCTCTTTCTTATTAGAAGTCTTAAAGTAAACGGTATGCTAAAAATTAAATGGAATATGCAGCTAGGCTTCACCATTGATCTAAATATTCAAAAATCTTTCACAGTAAGATGGCCCTTTTTTGTTGAAATGGAACGAGATTATCTGAGTGTAAAATAAGGTTTTAAGGTTAGTTCTGCTAAAAATTTCAAGTGCTTATGAATAAAGTCACTGCTGCAACCCACTGGTTATAGTGGACAAACCATTCAATTTTAAACTCTCAGAATGCTTCTGTTTCTGTAAAACATTAAAATGTATCAGATCATGTCATTTAGTTAATCCAACTTAGAATTACGAGAAGCATAGCAATGCTTTTACGTATATACCAATGGAAAGGAAAATGATGTGGAGGTCTATTAATGATGCAGACAATGCAGTCTTTGAGTCTCCAGTAACTTCCTTTTCTCTTCTGTTTTGATTTCATCTTGGGTTTACATTTTACTGAGTTCTTAAACAGGCTATAGTCAGGACCTGATGAAGGTCCTATCTGTTTGGGTTGTCCAATGAATATTAATTGATGTTAATTGTCAAAACAGTAGGCCTTCAACCCTAACACAAAATCTAGGGGATCTCAGTACATGAGGAATGGAAAAGACAAGGACTAGCCTTGTGACCTTACCTCTTGAATTTTTTTTTTTTTTTTTTTTTGCATGCACTTGCAGTAATCACTGCTTCTTCACTAGTCCAAATACATGTGACTCGGTGCTTAAGTGAAAGCTGACCTTGTGGACCGCAGTCATCCATAGGTTGTACTGTAAAGTTCCATGATCAGTCAACATTTGCAGAGGCTACAAAACAATGACTGATTTGGAAAAATAGAGAAGAATTGCACAAGGGTAATATGTTTCTAGGGGGCTGTGATGAGTTGACCCCACCAGCAGCTAAGGACCACACGGCTGCTCACACATTTGACTGTCCTGCCCTGTGGGACAAGGGAGAGTAAAGAAGAGCAAAAGCAAGAAAACTTGTGGGTCAAGATAACGACAGTCTAAATAAGGAATGGGGGTTGGAAAGGGGAACACAAGTGATGTGTAGGCAGTTGCTCACCACCTCCCACAACTAGATCGATGCCCAGCCAGGCTCTGAGCAATGGCTGCCTCCTAGGCTAACATCCCAGTTCTTCGTGTTATGTGGTATGGGATATCCCATTGCTCAGTTGGGGTCAACTGTCCTAGCTGTGTCCCCTCCCAGCTTCTTGCTCACCCCCAGCCTTCTCACTGAAGGGATGAGTGGGGGAAAAAGAGTTGATTCAGTGCTTGCACTGCTCAGCAGTAGCCAAAACACTGGTGTGTTATCAATGCTGCTTTAGTCACAAATCCAAAAGAAGATTAACTCTGTTTTAGCCAGACCCAGTGCAGTGACGCTTGTAAGTAGTCTTCTTGGGAAGTAACACAGAAAAAAAAAAAAAAAAAAAAAGTGTTACCGTCAGCCATGCATACTTGGTGCATGCAAAACAAGGCTGTTTGAAAAGGTCTTTAGAATGAAGGGGTGCGTGTGCATAATTTGTGTATGTTTAAGTGTAATTGAAGACTAGTGTAACATCTACCAGGCAGGCATTTGATGTCAGAAAGTCATTTTACTTAAGATATGCATATATTTTAAAATTACCTAGTAGCTTTGTAACCAACAATTTTATAGCTTTATTTTTCTTGCGGTGTCTAAAAAGTCGGCTTCATACTTTCAGAGCACTCAGTACATTTCCTCTTTAGTCTTTTGCCATGCAGAGTGTTTGTAATTGGGTGTTTAACCTATCTAATTCCATGAGATTATGGTATGGTAATCTACTTGCAGTGCTCATCCTCTTGCACTATAAGGTCAGGAAATGAAAAAACAATTTGCATTCTCAATGAGTGAGATTTTCTTGAATTTAATGCCTTGTGGTTTTTGTTGTTGTTGCTATGATATCTAGTTCAATTACTCTATAGATAGTAGCAAATCTAAACAAGCTTGTTTCCTTACTGATTCGTAAGGAAATCACAATCCTTCGTGATTTCCCTTTTTAGTCTTAAGAAAACTATCAAGTTGGATGTTTCTGCAAAGATGCTAACCATCATCAGTACAACTAGGTTTGTGCAGAGCACATGTAAGAACTAGGTGCCTTTTCAATCGGCACTGTTCTTTCACACTTTAAATGTGGGAATAACACCTTTAAGGATGTGACAAGACTTTATCTTTGTAGAATTTGTTATAGGACCTTGATTTTTAAAAGCACTTCATTAGTAACGCAAACAATATTTTTAATTTTCATATGAGCACTGATGGGGATAATTGATAGCAATTTGGTCCTAAATGAGTTAAGCAACTTTGCAGTCCACAGTAGTGGTGGTGTTCTGTTATCTAGCTCATTATATATCTTGCTCAGATGGCTGGGTAGGATGAATGGGGTATTCGTTTTCTTATTGCCTTTTAAAAACTGAAGTGTGTACTCTTCAGGCTGAAGCTAGTGTTTTTAAAGACCAGGTTTGAGTCAGAAGCCCCAAAATCCTAGGATTCTTTCAGATGTTGTGAGAAATGACAAAATCTGTGAAGTGATAAGAAAGGATTTAAAAATAGATACTAATTAAAATGCTACATACTGCAGAAGGGAGATAAAATAATTCTGTCAATTTTTATATTTTATATCAAAGGATCTACAATATGATTTTCAGGAAGTAATTAATTTTCCAGATAATTGGCTGGATGATAAACTGCCAAACAGAGCAGTTTTAATCAAAGTTAATAGCTAGATTCTAAGTTATTGTTTGCTTGCTTGTTTGCATTTATATTCATTCCCATGGAATTTTGCTAATTTGTACCAGATGAGAGTCTGATTCTTAATTATTTGCCTTTAGTTCTACCACGAATAAATGGAAATCCAGGGATAACAGCTGCTTTTAAATCTACAGATAGGAAATTATTGTTTTAGAAGTGTCATTTAGTTGCAGTCAGAATTTACCTGACGAATGTTTCAATTTTGTTTTGAGAAATGTAGAAGAGTGTTAGAGTTTTGTTTCAACATTTTCAGAAGAAAATATTTATTTTGAAATATCTCTTAATTTTTGCTTGGTTTTATATTTTGATGAAAAAATAGTCAAAGAGCAAAGTTAAAATGTGTTGATTAATCGAGAATATTTTTAATAGGATGATGGGCACAAACTGAAACACAGGTAGTTCTACATAAAAATGAAAGGAAGCTTTTTTGAGTGGGAAGGTGGTGAAAGTCTGGCACAGGTTGCCCGGGGGGATTGTGGAGTCTCCATCCTTGGAGATACTAAAAACTTGGCTAGGCATGGCCCTGAGCAAACTGCTTGGAGTAGGGGGTTGGACTGGATGATCTGTAGAGGTGCCTTCCAGACTCAGACGTTCTGTGGTCCTGTGTCACAGGAGTGCTGTGTAGCAGCATAGGCTGAGATGTAAGTGTACCCACTGCTTTCTGATCTCACCAGGCTTACTCAGTTGTTTAATGATTGTGCAAGAAGTGAGAGAAAGAATAAATGTAATAGAAAACAAAAGGAATGCTACTCTTGAACATGTCCACATTTCAAGATTATTCACATGTACAAACCACAGGACTGGCACTAATAAGTAGAAGCTAAGTTTCCCTGCTTAGTGATGTAGCAAAAAAACCCTCAGAACACCTAACTGAGGAAAAACTCAGCTTTCAGATCCACTGTAGCCCTTTGAGACATGCTAAGAGCAACAGTAGAAAACAGAAGCAGCTTGCTTCAGAGAACAGAAATAAAAGCAAGGAAGTACAAGATGGGGAAAATGTTTCTAATGACAGTAAGAACATGAAACCAAAGCAGAAAAGAAGAGTTGAGAAATGAAGATGAGTGGAGCTTGGAAAGGTGGGCCCTGGGATGCTGAAGAGTTCTTTCTCCAACATAGGGAGGTGAAAATCAGACCATCTATAGGCAGCCAGCTAAAACACTCCCTGCTGTCAACAAAACCAAACACAAAATCTGTACTTCAGACTATGTTGTATGAATAACAAACTTTTTTGTAATGCTATCTGTCTGAAGCTGTACACCTGAATGTTGCAAATTATACCTGAAGAATGTTGATGTTTATAGCTGAAGTCTTCACAGGAGTAGACCAGCAAACAAACAAGCAGATAAGCCCTCAAAAACTTATGTTGCAAATTAATTACAGTTATGCAGTGTCTTTCTGGAAAGGCTGTGTTCCTACCGAATAAAAATTGAAAGTATGTCTTTAAAATGATTGATGATATTTCTTTAGGAATTGCTCCCCCAATTTAGATATTGTGCCTTAAAAGATGCACAAGGACAAAACAAATCAAAGACAATATTAAGGTACGTACTTTCAAACACACATAATTACTCAGTTGTAAACCATACAGTAACACGCATCATAGAGCATTGCTTCTTTTCATCATTGAGATGCCTAATACTGCGGTTTGTTTTTTGTAACATTTACACCTGTTTATTTTAAGTTTCTTTGGGTCATAACATGATAATTTTGCAAATACCTGACCTCCATTAGTAGTTCGTTAGATAATGACCTCATACAATAATACAGGTTTCTCACTAAGAATTTACACCTCTCAGACATGTATTAGTTATTTGAAATAAAGGAGGTTTTAAGGCAGTTATGTAGGCACTCCCTCAGTTTCTAGTAGCAGGGCAACCCTTAAAATAAACCCTAGCTAATCGATCCAAAGGAAATGCTAATGTTTTAGAGCTACTAACTGTAACCCGCAATATCAAGTATTAAGCTTAAATTTTATTTTGACTCCAGCGGTGTGTTTAGAAGGTTATTGTGTTTAGAATTGACTATAAAGGGATTTTTTTTATAATGAATTTGATAGGAAAACAGTACTAAGTCCCAAAATATATTTAAGAACAAAATATCTAATTATGTAGTGACTGAATGGACAATAAAGCAGCTTAGCTTGTATAAATGCAAAGCATAGTTTCTGTGATCTTATATCGTAGAAATAATAAAGATGTTAAATTGAAATGCTGGTTATGAATGTGTATCCATGTAATTTACTTATTTGTAGTTTATGCTGTATGGCATAAATTTTCCCCATTAAAGCTGCAGTTTTTTCTTCCCGTCTTCTATGCTCTTGGCCAAAGTACAGGCTTTGAGAAGATGGGACATAGTTGGTAACTCAGCATGTTTAGGGGAAAGAAAACTCTAAAGTGCAAGACGAGAAAGGAGAGGAGAATAAGACCCTTTGCAAGGGAAGCCTTTACTAATTTTTAAAACTAAAGCATAAATATCAATCAATATACATTTTTTTGCTGAAAATATATTCTCCCCTCCATTGGCTAATAAATCATAAAGTGCTTATTTTCTGATTTACAAAATAAAAATATACTGACGATTATAAAGATTGAAAGGCCTATAGATTATGTGATTATTTATTACAATGTTCTATTCATCTTACAGTCTGGCAGATTTGCAATTACAAAAAAATACTTTGAAGTAAAGGGAGAGATGAATAATAGAAATAACTTAAGGCAGTGTGCAACCACAAAATAAAAACAATTGTTTGAGCTGGTACATAACTACAAAAGGTAACTGAGTAATTTTGCTGAAGTTTTATTTGCCAGTGCAAGTAATTAAAGGTAATTATGCCTCTAAAATTGTCTATGGAGATGCAGAATTTGGAAAGAGCAATGCAGGGGAGTCTTAAATATCAGTTCACATGATTTATGATTGTACAGGAACAGCAGTAAGATGTCTCCCTAGTCTGTAGCTTTGGAAAGCTAAACGAAAGAAGCAGATTAAGTTAATAAGATTGTGTGCAACAAGATATTACCATATAAACGTAGCAAAAACATTTAATCAAAATTTTAGATTTTCAAATCTAGTTTGTGTTAAGTCTTTAATGGAAAATTAATGTCACTTAAGTTTAAATAAAATCTTACTATAACAGATATGTTATAGAGAAAGAATACTTTTGGATAACATTTAAAGTGACACTGCCTTTTGGACAGAAAATGGATGTTGAAAACTATGCTGTACTTTAACAAATGTAGTTGATATGACTGACTTGGGGGGGTGTCCATGTGGCATGATTTTTCCATAATGCTTTTAATATTCTTGTTGTATTGTAATTCACAGAGAAATAAAAAAAAAAAGTCATTGTAATGTCATTTAGGGAATATAACTCTATTTATTATGGATGTCATTGGATTCTATAAACAATGTTTATTTTGTGAAAGTTAGTGTGGGTTACAGCTTGCCTTCTCTGAAGAGAAGCAGACTGAGCAGTTCATAAAGGTCTGTTGGCCTTTTTCACAGTCAAGAAGAGAAGTAAAAAGTGGCACTAGCTGAGGCATTCAGTGATTCTTTGCCACATTCCCATTTATGCACTAAAGAGCAGGCAATAAAAATGCACAATGAGGAGCAGGAAAACTTATTTGAGGCTCATTTTTGAAAGTGTGTACTTTCTGCCTGGCAAGTGCTGAGCCTGAATCATGGCTTATAAAAGAAAAAGACGAATGGAAATTGAGTTTCCTGGGGCTACCTTGTCACAAAGACATTACCCCTCCTCTCTCCCCCCCGTATGTTTTTTATTTTTTTTTCTAAGAACCTGTATCTTCTGTGCTTTCTAAGAAAAAGTGTATGCACGTGTTTGTGTGTCTGTTTCAAAAGCTCCCTGGCAAATACTGTATTACTGCCTGTTAAACAGTCTCCAAAGATTTAAACTGTAAACCAAAATTATCATAGCAATTCTAAATGTTGAACGCAAGGGGAGATCAGATGCTTCTGTGAATGTGAAGTATTAAGGGAGGGCCTGGTCAAGGTCTCGGGGCACGAGTGATTTGTCAGTGGAGTCGTGTGTCATGGAGCGATGTGTCAGGCTGGGAGTCCACACTGCTGGAATATGCCTGATAGAGCAGAGTGTGAGACTGCCTCATGCCATTAGCGATGCTGAAGATATTCATCACAGGTAATACGCAGATGTGATTTGATCCAGTTTTGTTTTTTGTGTTTTTATCCACTCAAAAATGAAGTCAAATCGTGCAGACTACTGAAATCTGCAAGAGCAGATGAAACCAGGTCTGTAACACATTATCCATACCAAGTATTTTCTTCTGCTGGCAATTGACCCTTAACTTGCCCTTTATGAGCAGATTAATATCGCTATTTCAGTGGTAATTGGATGAATGGTCATGCTGCAGATTACTGTGCCACAAACTGTTTAAGCCGTGGCCTGAAGACTGCAATAGAAATGCTCATATATAAGAGCCGTTTCTTTTGAGAGGATAGTTTGGTAATGTCATCTGCCCTGATTAGGTGGTGTCACTCTTGGTGATATCGTTAGGAAGAGACTGTTACATAAGATCTTTAAACGTAAAGTTTGCTCTGTATAAAGTACTGTACATGTAGATATTGTTCTATAGTTACAGGTAATAATTTATGTCAATATAGATAATTTAATATATTTTCTGTGCTAAATGATTGAAATAAGATTTGTATTTATTCAATAGAAATTTCTGTCAAGTGCTAGGATAGAAATTACTACATTTTTTGAATAAATAACCAAATGCCATTTGTTTTATTTTAAGAACAAATGAACTCTTGCAAGGTTAGTGAGGTAGCATTGAAAAGAAAGGTTGAAATACAACATATGGTGTTCATGGAAAAGGAGAGATGCTCCCACTCAGCATTGCAAAGTGTATTGGAGAGTATTTGCAGAACTGGAAGACAGAGTATTGGATTTACAATTTAGAGTGCATTTTATGTTATGATTGGAAAGTAATGCTTGTTAGTGCATGACTTCTGACCTGATTTTGGGGTAGTTCCCATATGATCAACTAGGAAATAGGGCAAGGAAATATTTCCCTTGCTCCTTCCAGGAATGATCACAACAGCAGTTCCTATGAATTTACGGACCGGTGGATGGTCTTGTGCTTTCCAGCTGCCTGTGTCTGTGACTTCTCACTTTTCCTCTTGCGTATATGAGAAATAACCCTAGGAGAAAGTATATTTTATGAAGCTGATTATTACTAGGCTCATGCAGCTTGACCTCTCTTCTCATTTAGAGATGTGTATTAAAAAGTAAACCAAAAGCACTTTTCATGTCTTTTAGAGCTTGGACTCTGTCCTTTTATCGGGCTTTGTGGATCTGGGATCACATGCTGCCTGGAATGCTGTCATAGCAACTGAGGATATTACCCACATTCTACTATTTCTCAAATTAGATGAGTCAGAGTATTGGTCCTTGTGTCCTGCAGTAGCAGAAAGAGTTACGGGTCGTGTCGCTATAGCTGGATGACTGAAAATAAGTCTAATGACCAGTGACATTCATAGTCATCGGTTTGACAACTGGTGCAGATGTCAGCAGTGATATGTCTGGCTGTTGACAGGCTTAAGCAGCCCTCAGTCTTCTGAGCATATGGTTTCATACAACTGCACCACTGAGTCACAGTAACAGTCGTCTTGGATAAAACTGAGAGAGAGAAAGTTTAAATGAGGGAAAAAGCAAATAGCTTGAAACTGATTTATCTACATAGCATAGAACAAACACTTTCTGTTTTTCATAGTTTTTTGAGGTTTTTACAGTAGATAATTGCCTTAGCTGATTCATCTATTAATTTGAATTCCTTAATACTTATGAAAATAATTTCATGTGAAGACAGATACAAACAGGGATTGTTCCAGTCTAGTTGCTTAGTATCTAGTTCCAGGACTGATGGAATGCTGTGATAAAATCTATCAATATCATATTGTGGTTTCAGCGTTTTCTACAGTATACACCTTTCGTTTTATAGTTTGGGTTTTTTTTTCCCCCCAGCATTGCTACAGAAAGTTCTTCTACACCTTGTATATTGTTCAGGAAAATTAAAATTCCCAAATTTTTTCTGGTTACGCTTCTACTTCTTTTCCAATTGCCTCTTCTCATTTATCACAAGCACCAAATCCTTTGTCTCCTTTCTCTGTTGGTGGCTTTGCCTATGTCACACCTTTATAGTGATTTGGCATCATTTATATTATTAATCCTGTTACTTTCTGGTATAACCTCAAAACATATTGTTGCATATCTGAAAGAGTGATAGAATCTAGGAATCCAGAAGTCCGCTTACTTTCTGTCTCCTGTTCTAAGGTAATAGATGTAAACTTAAGCTACTGTTGTAGAATTCACACAATATTTGACCATAGGGCAACTCTCCTAAGTAAGCCTGGGCTGGTTTTGATGATGTCTCAAGCAATTACTTTTTGACAATCTTTTTTTTTTTTTCCCCAGTCATGGTGAGGATTTCTGATAACAGTGGATCTCTAATTATTGGTGCTGTTGGGGAAATGTATAATTTGAAGAAACAGATAAGAGTGAGTTATGACCCAGAATGTACATGGCTCATTCAGCTCTTTGTGGCTTCTGTCTTTAGTATGATTTATTACACAGAATCACTTGATTGTCTCAGGTTTTATATCATTACGAATGTTTAATGAATTTTCACTGGAATTTGAATTTCAAATCGAAGGCAAAAAATTAATTCTAATGGCTTCTGAGAATTGGGCTAGGGAAGAATTCATCTGTTGTCCTTTTGTATGTTTTCTTGTTTACCATTGGTTGCCTTGTAGGTACTTGATTGAGGGTCCTCTGATTATCAGCATGGGTTGATATCATTGCACTCCAGGAATTTTAAACAGCGGGCCAGATGTTTTAAGAGTCAGCAGAGACATTGCTAGCATAGTACCATGAATAATAAAAAAACCCAACTTATCTACAAAGAGCAAATGAAAAAATCACAGGTTTCCTTCTCTTGTTCTTAAAGGAAAAACTCATGCTGAGGCACATAATATGTTTAACGTGTTGGTAGATAGGAAGAGACTTGTAAGCTTCTTCACTTTTATTTGGCTCATCAGGTGGCAGGATGTATAAACCGTAACGCTACCCATAACAAAGGAGCTAAGGGTCCTTTGAAAATATTTGAATTAAGTGTGTAGGTTATTATTCTTCCGAGACTTAGTCTACCAAGGAATAGTTTAATTTATAACCTTGCCTGTGACACTATTGTACATTCTAGTTAGGTGTGCGTGCAAGAGAAGTGGGAAAAGTAATAGACTTAGGAAAAAAAAAGAGGGACCTTTTTTTAACTGGTCAGAAAAATAAATTTCTGCATGTCAGATCTCTGTAAATCAGGATATGATAATGGATGAAATGTTAAAGTGTTTAATGTGAGGCAGAGTACAGAAATCTTTGAAATTAGGTAGAATACGGAAAGGGGGCTGAAGCAGAGTCACTGTTTTCATAATCAAATGACAAAAATATCTTTATGCTAAAGTAACCTACATGTTCTACTAGAGTGTACTACAGTAGTAAATGGTTTATTAGTATAATTTCTCATAATTTCTGTTTACAATACCTTCTTTACAAACCTGAATTTAGGTGTAGATTAACTTTTGGACTGACCTTTTCTACATCAAAGGTCTAACTGAGCCTGAATAATTTTGAGGTTTTTAATTTATTTGCTTCAGCACATTCTCAGGATGAGACAAGATGTTTTTTTTTACCCATTGTGGGGATGAAGAAAGGAAACAAAACAAAAACTGATGACTTTTTCTTTGGAAAATGCTATCATCATTGTGGAGAACACAAGTATGCATCTGTTTAAAAGCGTGACCTGTATAGTTGTATTTTCCCAGGACTCTCTGAAACACCCCAGTTTGACCAAGATGTGAACTTTTGAAAACCACATTTTACATGCTCTTAGGAAATGCTTGGTTGAATTTTGCAAGTACTTGCCCTGAAGTTTCCAACCAAATGAGCTTATTCCAGCCTGAGACTGCACAGGATTTTCCTTATAATTACAGCTTGAGGTTGTTTCAGATTATGCTGGGTCCAGTTCTGTGCTTCTGCTATGTCTCACATGCAGTATGCTACATATGAGATGAAGATAACAGTACCAAGCTAAAAAAAAAAAAAAAATGCCTCATCAGTTGTTAGAGGGTGAATTGGACCTAATATCAGTAGAAAAATGGGCTTAGAACTCCATGGAGAGAGGCAGTGAAACTCTGACCGGCAAGAAGATTAAGACTTAATGCTGGATAGTGCCTGGACAGCAATAGACAGGCTGCTTGGAGGTGGAAGTTAGGCAAGAATAGAAAGTGATGGCTTGGAGCCAGTTGGGAATACTAGAACTGGTTGATACTGCAACCTGACAGAGAAGAAAGTCGAGATTGAGATTTGATGGGATAGATCAGATAATGGGAAGAAGCTAGCGCTTACTAGATGGGGAAGGGACAAGAATCTGAGATTACAAAATTGGATGCCTTTAAAAGGAAAGGTAATTAATTAGAATTGTGGGCTGTAAAGAAAAAAGCAGAAGCTTGATTTGGAAGAACGGGTGAAAGAAACCAGAAAGGGATCCAGGATGTGTCAAGAGAGCTGTAATGGGGCATCTTGAGGAGTGAGAGGAGGCCACGCTGCACAATGGAGTGGGATGGAAATGAGACAGTGGCTCCAGCCCATGAAGAGACTGGGGCTGGCATGGGGAATTAGGTAGATCTAGGAAAGGACCAGGATCAGAATAAGTGCTGCAGGAATAAGCATTGCGAAGAACAGGTCCCCTCTCAAGTCCCCGGCCTTCTCTAGTCTGAATTAGAACAGCAAGTTCCTCAGTCTCTCTGTTATTTTTTGGCATCAGCCCATATTAGACAATGCATGACTCATCTCCCTGTACTGCTAAGAGAAGCCCAGTGGGATTATCTGTCAGGCAAACCCACATCTAGAACAAAGTTTCTGCAGTATCTGGGGTGAAGTACACCTAGGTGGTGTGCTTTTAAGGAGAGATTAAGGATGGGTTATGAAGTCCACTGGTCATCCAGTGGAGTATTCATCCCCATCGTTAATAGTAATCACACAGAATGTGTTTCTAAGAGTTTTGCATGAAAATAAGTTAGAATGAGGGAAACTTTTCATGTTTAAGCAAGGGATTTCAGAAGGCAAAAGGACAAGACAAAAATAATTGAGTGCTTTTCTGTAGGAGTATGTATGCCAAAGAGATCCTGTGTGATAACTATGCAAATATTTCCTCAGTGTCTGACTTGATTCCTCAGAATCTGACTGGCAGAAGTCCCAAACTCCACAGCTGTACTTGCACTCAGTGGATTTTGGCCTTACCAACTGTTCTTTCATTACTGGATGCTCTGACAGGCATTTCAAACTGATACAAGAAAGGAGATGTTTCCGACCTGAATTTCCTTGTCTCTCAATTCTCTGTTTTGAATCAGTACATTACTGTCTCCTTTGTACATAAAGGGTGGCTTGAGTTGTACAAGTTATGTGAGGAATGTGTTGCTGAAAAGGCCATCCTCTGAACTGTGAAGGTGAAATAAAATATTATGTAGATTCTCACAATGGGAACACCTTCCACCCTTTTTGCTCATTGAAGCAAAGGTCTTGTGTGAGGGTAGGCTTACGGGGTACATGATAAAAGATTTTGTCACAATACGTATGCAGAAGATGATCGAAATAAGCCCATGCAGAGCAAATTCTGTCATTTCCCAAACTTGGAGTACTCAACTTCGCAATCCTAGCTATGTTTTTTCCAATGTAGACTTGTGTGTGTCTAATAACATCAGCTTAATCTGCAAATGTGTTACTCTTGAAATGAACAACTATAAATTTGCCAGTATGTTAAGTCACACCACGTGAGTGTGTAAATTAGTATAGCAGTGAATCAGGTTTTCATTAGGAATATTTAAGTGTTTGGAGTCTCTGAAGAGTGTACATAGAAGGCCAACGGCTGTATCTTTCCATTGTCATACAAGTATTTTCCTTGTGATAAACTGTTCCAGACTCTAGTCCAAGGCTTGAAATACAGAGAGATGATTTTTATTTTTTTCCCCCTATGGATATCACATGGTTTTTAAAGGTTTACAATTCAGGGATGTGCTCTTTAACTTTTTTTTTTCTATGAATCTTGGTCAAAAAAAAAACAAACCTAAAAAATATAGAATGAAGTAAAGCAATTTTCCCTTTCCTAAGAAAAATAAAAATATCTCGTGTCTTGTGGACCTTTTTAGAATTTTCTTAAATCCACAGTCATAAATGCTGGTGGTGAAGTAGGGTGATCAGAGTTATGCAACTGGCATAATTATTTTGTTATTTTCACAGTTTGAGGGAAAGGCTAGGGGGGAGGGGGGCAACGTAGGCAAAATCTGGGACTTCTGCCAGCTTTCCAGACTGTGCTTATACCCAAAACCTCTTTAAAAAAAAAAAAAATAGATTGAAAATGATTGATACACTTCCTGCTTCATATCTAGTCTATTGAAGAAACTTTTAATCTTACCTGGCTCCCTCAGAGAAGAGGGTTAGAGAATCTAATAGGCTGGGGTGTGTGTGTGGTTTTTTGTGTTTGTTTTGGTTTGGGTTTTTTTGCTTAAATATGTTGGTATGCTGTTTCTTACAATTATTTCACATCTATGTGTTTTAGTCTTAGAGATGAGGTAGCACAGAGATTAGACTCAGGTATGGTTAAGAACTTATTTTTTTAATAGCTGGCGGATGGATAGATGTCAAAACTATGGAATGTGTAACAGTTGGGGGAAAGGATGAGTTGGTAAGTTTCAAGTTTCATTTAAGGGAAGAAAACCCATCTCTTTCCAACTGACAATTTCTTATGCAGGCTGAGAGGGCAGGGCAGCTCCTATACTTTTATATAGCTTATAATATGCAGCCTCAGTCTAGAACATGCAGTATCCCTGATTTATTTCTCTTACAAAGCCTGCTTTCTTCCATTGCTCTCAGCTTCCATTGCTGTGCCTACTATAAGATCTTATCTCTTCAGACCCACATGATTTCATATGGTGTAGGTATAAGCAAGTTAACATTATCATATCCTTGATTCAAAACATAGAGAAGATTTAAGTCAGGCCATAGTCCCCACCTTCTTTGCTCACAGTTTTAGCATCCTTGCCAGAAGTGATCTCAGGAACTAATTTCTTTTATTCTTTGAATCCTAAATGACTGTTGTAAGACCTCCTACCTGTGGAAGACCATTTCTCGGCATGAATTCTTGACTTTTTAGTATATACACACATCTGTGACTCTAATATATATACATACATATTGGTGCAGTAACTGAACAGTATCTCTAAAGAGCTGCATACAACAAGCATCACCTAATATTTCACAGACATTTGAATCTGTCTCCAACAAGGTTTCTGTGTCATTGATGAGAGAACAGGAGAAGATAGGACCAAAGAAGAGTATTCTGCCCTTGTCTAGAGCTGTGTGGTCTAATAAAGTTTTCTTCCTGTCCCCTGGTAGGCAAAAAAAAAAAAAAAGTTATTTTTTCTGATTACACCTGCAGACTGATTCTGACACTGTAGGCAGGTACTTTCTTCTAGTCATCTTATACTTGTGAATAAGTATAAATGCTTTTTCAGCAAATGGACCGTAGTATTCCTGAAAGACAGAACCAAGTGAATCAAAGATGAATCCTCATTCTCTGAGAAATGAAAAATAAACAATTTTGGTTACTTGCTTTTGTGGAAGTTCCACGCTTTAAATTGGTTTCAGCAGGTAGACTAGAGTGTAGACTAGAGTGTGTATATATATATATATATATATATATATATATATATTTAGGACAAAGGCAGAATAATGCTTAAGTTTTTGTTTCTACATGAAGTCCTTACTTCTCCAAGAGGGGGAATAAAATGTAACTTTATGGGTATGTTAAACTTTTTCACAAAAAGAAAAGAGATTTTTACAAGTCAGGGGCACAAATTATGTGGCTAATATTGGCTGAAGTTGGAAGCTTCCTTGCTTCTAAAAGTATTGTGAAACTGTTTCAGATGGCTGTAGTATTTTATGAATACTTACCGTGGTATTGAAGGACTGGCAGAGAGAATCCATAAAGTAGCCTTGTTAATAAGTACAACTAGGTTTTACAGATACGATAGTTTAAGTTCTGTTTAACACAGCTGGCCTACTTCTATGACTTGGAAATCTAAAAAAAAAAACCAAACAAACAAAAACCCCCACAGCAACCAAACCCCACAACCCAAACAAAAAACACCACACCCAAGCTTCTGAAAGGCTCTTATTAATCATCTCTTACAAGTTGAGCTGGTGTTTACTGTACTCTGTGGCTTATTTTGCTCATTTTCCTGAGGTTTTTCACATTCTTGCCATTTGGGAAATATTAGCTTAATATGATGATGCAAATAGTAACTGAGAAACAATATGATTTTGAAAGTACACTAATTTCTGCTAGAGGGACCCAAGGAGGAAAAAAAAAAAGACAGTGAACAGACAAATTTGAGCTGTACTAAAGATTCTTGGAAGTATAATTCCTCTTGAAACAACTGGAAGTGCATTCCAACTCCTTGGTTGTTCAGGCATAGGCTAATACGAGTGGAAGCTGAGTACGCAAAGCTGTGCTATATCAGGAAGATCTGGTGTGGCTTCTTTTAACTCCTTCTCCCTATTCTCATTTTAACGTTGTGTGTGAATATGAAATGAACTTGGAAAAACTAATTAATACTTAATTGCTTACTCGTCAGAGGCATTATGGTTAGAAATGTCTAGGTTATATTCATTAGGAAAAAGTCCTTTTTTGGAGTAAAACAAAAATAATCCTGTTTCTTTTGGAAAACAGTGTCTGTGATCCTTTCATACCTAGCCACAGCTATGATTTTGTTCTGAAATTTAAATCTATTAAAACATTTGAGTATGTACAGCTTTACCATTACTCTCTGTACTTTCTTTTCACAGTTACTTTTTTTTTTTTTTGAAGATAACTTCACGGAGTGTCTGGGCGATGCTCTTAGTCATATGATTTAATTTAAGGTAGTGCTGTGAGGAGCAGGCAGTTGGACTTGACGATCCTTATGGGTTCTTTCCAACTTAAAATATTCTATGAACTTATACTATGAAAATCTTGTTTATCTTGTAAATAGCATCTTGTTTTATTGCAAATAAATTCACGTCAAAGATGCAAGATATCTTTGGGAAGATATTGTTTTTTGTGAGGTGATACAAGTTATGAACAGGAATAAACATATGTCTAAAATACAGCCTATAAATTATACAGTGCAGTCAGTTTGTCCAAATTTTCTATAGATAATGTTTTTCCTTAGTAGTCAATGCGTTCATTTAACCTTAAAAGGACTAGTGAGTTGTCTTTAAAGATTGTTTAAAATTTCTTTCCCTCTGGAGATTCATTTGCCAGTGCAGTACAAGTTACGCGAGTGCTATCCCACATTAATTATTTTGTGTGCTAGTTGCATTTACACATTAATTGTGGTAGGATAATATGGTGGATGAAGCCATAAAGAGATGATGAAGCATAGAAATGGTGAGGAAAAAACCAAAATAATATTAGCTTTATTATTCTGTTCAAGAAGTATTGTCATGAAATGTTGAGTAGGCAACAGCTTTCTAAACTTTTGGTGTTACGTTCAAAATAAAATATGACAAATACGAAAATAATATAAAGTACAGTGGGAACAAAAGAAGGGAGTGAGTTGCTCTAACAACTTCTGAAGTGATAACGTCTTTCAGATATAGTAGCACCATTTCACATATTACTTTAGGTAGAGTTGTTGCTCTCAGCTACTCTAGTAAGAAATGTGCCTAAATCAGACAGCTGTGAAAAGGGAGAACATCAGGTGTGATAGAATATAATTTTATAGCAGTTATCACTGATACTGATAGGACTGGATTTGCTCATTTACTTTAAGATCACATATATTATAAAACAGCTTTTGATGGACTAGCTGTCCTTGTTAATTATTCCTCTTTTTGCCTCCCCCCCCCCGAAACTCCAAACCCAAAACTTAAAGCAAATATAACTTCAGGACATAGGCAAGACAATACAGTCTGGAATGACACTTCAAGGCATTAGTCATTTGAGTTAGACAACATGACTGTATATGGTGTGGGTGGAAATCTAGTGAGGATTTCTAGATTTAGTCCTCTAGTGTAGCCTGAACAAAAATATTTGTATGACTCCTGCTGGCAGTCAGTATTGTACATAGACTGGCACCGTCTCTGCTATGTTTTGAATGGATAAAAGAATGCTGTTAAAATTGCCACCTAAAGAATACAGAAGACTTCATTTTATGTAAAGAATTTGGGGGTGGATTGGTTCTTTCTACTCAGATTTAGCACATTAATCTGAAACCCTGAAATGTGCAAGAGTCTTGCTCTAATTCCTATCCCAAGCAATGGGTAATGTTAACTCTTGCATATCCATGTGGGTTGGCAGCAGTTTGTTCACTGTTTTCTCCAGTCTGACACCTGTTTCCAATCTCAGTGGAGGCCAGTCCATTGCTGAATTATAGATGAGACATATTTCACTAATTCAGGAGACATCTTTTGGATCTTAGTCTCTGGAATAAAGAAATTAAGAAGACAAGATAAACCCAGATTAGCATCTTGCTGCCTTTGGAAAAAACAATGAATGCAGGGCAAATAAATTATGAGAACTCTTGTCCTTCAGCTTTGAATACTAATGCTCTCTAATTGTAAAAGCTTTTCAACCCCTCCTAGTTCTTTATTTAAACAGATGTCCTGCTTCTGTGAGAATTTTTTTTTGTTTTATTTTATTTTATTATTTCCAAAGCGAGTGAATAATGCATTGTGGGTGCTTCTGTAATGGTCACTGCAGATGCAAGTTTCCATTGGTTAAATGGGAGACTGGACAAACACTTGGAGGAGAGATACATCTAGGATCACTAAGTACAAAAAACAAATCGGGCATGAGAAATCTAGCATGATGCTATAAAGACATTAATTAGGAATTATTATCTATGCTTGTCCTAATTTTCTTCTTTATTAAACATCTGCTTGTAGCCACATTTAGAGGCTGAACGGTGGGCTATAGAAAACCATGGTATGAACCAATATGACCATCCATATGATCATAGATTCTTATGTTAAGAGCACTTCTCTGTAAATTCCAGTAAGTGCAAAGGATTTCAGCGTTCAGAGATAAATGCAGGATTAGCCGACTTAAATTGCAGATGATTCTGAAAATATTTAGTATATAGTATCCTTGAATTAAATATATTTAAAGTAGTATTTCAATACTCTGCTACAAAATTAGTCGTACCAAATCTTTGTATGCATTCTTTTAAATTTTGTGTGAGGATAGTTAAAACGTTCTCAGAATATGTATTCAGTTTGCTTCTGTTGACCAGATGATGTGGATAGTATTTTCTAGCTCAGTACAATAAACAGCCTTCACAGAAACTTACATTTTCATTTTTTGGTGCTGGAATGGAGGTTCGAACAGGACAAATGAGCCTTTTAAAGTTTGCAGAGTACCACTGACCCTGCACATTAAACTTGGTTTTGATGATGGTGCTCATAGGAGAACTTGATTCCTAGCTCATAAAGTTAAGAACTTTCCACTGGAACAACTGAGAGTTTAGTTAAGGAGTTGCTTTTTGGTCCTAGCCCCTAGAAATATTAATGATCTAAAGGGTTTAGTTTGAAGCAATTTTAGCCTTGTTTATGTTGATTCAATGAAGTTGCCCCTGTCTTTCTCTTGGCAAAAAATAAGACTTTCTGTTGTAGTTGGATTGCCATGGCAGGAGGTGCAAGCCTACACAACCTAGGTAGGATAAAAATCCCAGGCTCCTTAGAAAAAGAAGTCTGAGCTGCACCCTTGTAGTAAAGAAATAAATATATCAATGTGACTATTAATGTTCTTTAGGAAAAAAAAAAAAAAGGCAAGTTAAACTTGCAGGTTTTGAAAGAGGTCTAATCATAAGGAAACTGATGAGATACTGGATTTACAATTGTTGATTCTGTGAGCAGGGAATTAAAATGCAGTTGGCATGCTTTACAACATTAACCAATATTTACATTGTTAAAGTAAATATTTATTTCCACATCCTTTTTCTTGAAGTATTTAGATCCAATGATTCATATAATTTTGTTTTCCAATGCATGATATTGTTGGAAAGCTTAGCTAGTTGGGGGTGTGATGAAACCACAGGGTGAAAATGTTGTGAATTTGGACGCATAGAACTTTTTATTACTCTTCAGTTAGTAGATGAGTAAGTGGAAGAGAGCAGACCACACATATCTATATAAATCCTGGCAGAATACCAGGAATAGGCAATTGCCCTATAGACCAGTAGAGTGTGAATATTACATGTAACATATGGAGACAACTGTCACATCTTAAAGTAGTTTACTGCAGCAGATCCTTCTGGAGTTTTTGAGGTTATATCTTCTTGCTTTAAAGCAATGAATGTTAAAATTATAGGCCCAAAATTTCTGAAGGCCAATATTGGTGGATAAGGTATTGGCCAAGAAATAGAGAATATCTTGGGTAGAGAGGTAGGGCACGGGCTGAGAAGGGTAGAGAAAAGTAATGAAGATAAAGCAGGGAGGTGGTGAGACTGAATTCTTTTTTTTAATCTCTGAAGTCTGCAGTAATGTTACCTTTCATAAAGTTTTACAGATCATTAGTCTCTAACTGATGCTCATGCCTTTGGGTAGGTGGGGACATAATCTTTCATTTAACAATGCAGATATTATTCATGCAGGATACCTTCTTTTTCTTTTTTTTTTTTTTTAAGTAAGGATTTCTGACATACAAGCTTGAGGGTGTATTATCCTCTCACTGTGTATGCATGGTTTTCATTAATGCTAATTAGCCAATAATGATGAAGGTGCTGGGGATTGTCTGGAGATTAAAGAGCAGCTGGAAGAAGCTGATAACCTGTGGTACTGCTGTAGGCCATTAGCCCTAGCAAGTCATTAATCTCCAGAAGTACCTGGTACTGCTGTCATAAAATGACAAAAGGATTTGGACACGGGGGTGGAGGTAGGAATGGGCGGGCAAAGTGTAGATGAATACAGGATTACAGCAGGACTCGGTCTCCTATCGTGTACATGAGGTCCACAGGAACTGGTCTTAAAGGTCCTGGAGCAAGGGGAGTGCTTCTGAATTCTGTGGGCATCCTAGATACACCATTTCAAAGTTGAGACTGTAGCAAAAAGGAAGGAGTGGGAACATCATTTGCTGTACAGCTTCAGTTCTAGTTCGTTTATTTTAAGGAACTAACTCCTATTAATATAAATAATTTTGATTAAAATTTGATCAATATGGTCTAAGTAGTTAATTCCAATATATTAATTAAACACTTCATTGCCTTTTATGTAGGATTCAAAACCTTGTATGATTGCATCATACTTGCTGTCACTGTGGTTTTATGATTAGGTGTCAAGGAATGCGTTTTGGATGCAATATTAGCTAGGCTTTGATTCTCTCATCTTTTGTCAGTTATGTCTTGCTTCTCTGTTTCTCACTCTATTGGGAGATTTTGCTAGCTACATTAAATTAAAATCTTCAGGTATGCTAAATTCAACGAAATCCAAATGACTGCACTTCTAAAGATGTGTTAGAACAATTAAGGAAAAGCAGTGGGGTCAGGTGACGAGGTCTTAATTCTTCATTGATAGCATGCTTTTGTAGCAATAACTGGAGTCTAAAATCTTGTCCTCTTTGCTAAGAACAAAGACCCTTGCTCATTAAAATTTTACTTTATCCAAAGAAAAAGTTGGCAAATTGAAAGTGTGGTTTAGTCACTTAAATCTCTAACTCCTTAGGTACAGGAGTTATTTAAATAATATCTTAGACAGTATTTTAGGAAATTGTAAGGCAAATGAAGTAATCAGTTCATCCCACTTCCAGGAGGCATTTGTATTTTGTGCCAATTCTTAAAAGATGAAAGTGTCCAAAAGTGTTAAATCACTGGTTGCACCTGCAGAGCTGTTCTGAAAAGGCTATCATTTATGTTTTTAAGTCCTTAAATAAGTCAGTGATTTTAAAGAAATGCTATTTTAAAAAAATACTGAAGTTTAGTTTTCATTACCTATTAGCAAACCTGTAATTCTTTTGTTACAACTAATCAGGAAGTCTCAAAGCCAAAGTATAGTTTTAGTTGGTTATTTTTTTCCCTTCTCCTATTTTCGTCTGTTGTATGAAAAACCTCAGAGGTCCTCTGTCTACAAGGTTCATCAAATAACTTCTCTGGCTCAAATGATCATTTTTTCATTGTTTGAATGAAGGGGGTTTTATTTGTTTACTCAAGTGACTTCCTTGAATAAAAGTCAAACAAATTTTTCGGGGCGAGGGGAGGGATTGGAAAATGCAGTGTCTGCTAGAGTGAAGTTCTGGCTTACAACAAAACATATTTAATTTCCATTTGAATAAATCTTCGATAGCCTTTTCACTGAAAATGTTTAATTTGGTCAATGGCCATTCCCACTGACGTATTTTTCTCAAGGCAGGAAAGTGCTGTTGGCTAGTTAAAGACTTAACTGTAGAGCAATGTGCTTATGGAAATACTGTTAGTAGTCTCATTTGATGGATGAGTCCAGATAAACACCGTGTGATCTAAGAGGTGCCAAGTGCAGGGAACTATTTGTTTATTTAATCCTTTCATGCTGGACTGACTTGTATTACAAACTTTCTTGAAACAGTAAAAATCCATGAGGTACTTTAGAAAATTAATATGAAATTTATAGTGTGAATCTATCAGTATTTCCAATTATATTTCTTGGTATTTGTCCACTAAGGAAAGGTAGAATATTGAGTTGCTTAATATAGAGCTTTAATTAAGACCAACTTTTATTGATGTTATGCCAGCAGCTTTTTTTCTTTTTTTTTTTTTTTTTAACCTTGAAAAATGCAGATTGAATGCAAATCTGACTTGCATAGGAATGAAATCTTTTTTTTTTTTTTTTTTTTGGTATGTTTTCTGGCTCTTTGCCCAAATACAGCACTTGAGGAAGTTTTTTGTTGCTTTTTCTTCTAAAAAGAGCACTTATGTGTATTTGTTTTCCATACTAATTGATCATTACTGTTTAATTTAACACAACCAATAAATTGAGTGTGTTGCAATGGTGCATTTGAAGACTGGTCAAGAGAGTACTATATTAAATTTAAATTGGTTGTTTTCTTTAAATAGGTAAAGAGCTCAGAAATGCATTTACGTAAACAGCTGTGTTGATTAAAGGTGTTGGTGTGCATGCACAAGTGATGTTGAATTAGAATTGGGGAGCATGCCTCAACCACTTCAGTGTAAAGTTTGCAATTCCAACTGCCCCTCTCGGTGGTTTGAGCTGAGCAGCCGATCTCACCCTGAGATGTTCAGAAAGTCATCGTGATTAACAGGGACAGTGAAATGGCTGTCTGAGACAGGGGACAGAGTAGCAAATGATGGGGCTATGGTTATGGCTTAAACTGATGCTGCTTCTTGATGAGTGAAAATATGTCTAAGCCTTCAATTTCCTTTGAGTGGATTTTTCTGTACTTTATGGTAGAACTCTGACAATCTTTCCGTTTGATGTGTGGACTTCTTTTTTTACTTAAACTTTAAGAAACGTTGATAATCTGTAGGCAGTTTTTGTTGAAGCTGGAGGGAGGAATTTCACACTCTTCACTCAGCATTGCCTTTAAAATACATATACAAGTTTATAATACATGTGCTGTTGAATCTGTTGTGTAGAATCTTTGGGTTTTGTATTTCTCAAAGGTAGATTTTACACTAAGGTAAAATGCTAACATGTCATTTAGGTACACCAATGTAAGGGGAGGACACCTTTTTAAAAAGATAAGTCTGTCAACTTTCACTGCTATAATATACAATGGGTCACAAGAAAGTTAAAATACAATAATGCAGGAATCAATTCAGGAAGAAAAAGTATAATGATATGTTATGCACATACTTAAAAATGACTACTTGATTTTGAGATGAAGAAAGTAGAAAAGAATATTATTTTTTCTTAGAACAATTCATTTCAGCTCAGTCAGATTTTATATGGTCCGCTGAATGGTATAATATGCTTTTTCAATTCATTGTATTACTGCCTTGCTCAGGACATTCACAAACTAAAGTTACAGAATTGTAAAAAAATACTGAGAGAGGGACAGGTTCAACAAATTTAACAGGGCCTGAAAAAGGAAAAAGCAGAGGAGGAAAAAAACCCCATGTGAAAAAAAAACAAACCAAAACAAAAAAAAAACACAACCACCAACCAACAAACCAAAACCCAGCTGCGTAAAGGCATTTAAACCCTTCCCCTCTAAGTCAGATCTGTGTGGCTTTGCATTTATTGCAATACAATTGTAGATTTAGGATATTTCAAATGGCTATATTATTTAATAGAAAAAGTAATTTTCTTCCCTCACTCTACCAATTGGGAACTGCAATATGGTTGTACACTTTGTATTATTCTGAATGCTCTTGTGCTTTGTAGATGATGGTCTTTTAAAGAGCAACCAAAATCATTAGTTGCTCAGCATTTCACCCTTATAAAGGTATTTTAGCCTCTATAAATATCTAAAAGACTAGATATTTAGGATTAGTATTAACAAGGCTGGATAAAATCTAATTTCTTTCAAGTTTTCTTAGTTTGGTTGTGTAAGGCTTGGGAGCAGACAATTGGTTATCTTATTAAAGCATTAAAAAATAGGAGAAGAGTTGACAAAATAAGGCAGTAGCTCAAAGAGAAAGTATGCATGTGTGTGACTGCAATTTGAGTACTAGAATACGTAGACAGCATTTATGATGGAGCAGAGAAACAGTGGATCACACTCTTGGAAAAACCTAGTTACAAGGAGATTGTGGCAGGCTGGCAGAGCGGGCCAAGTTTTTAATAAAGAGTAATTCTGAGATAAATCAGAAGCTTTGGAGATTTAAAATTACTTACTCTATTCTACATGAAAATTAACCACTTTGACACTTTTCCATCACTAGAAAAGATGATGCCCTTCCTGCTCTCTCCCTCCAAATGTAGTTCAGTATTTAAAAATCAGGGGATTCTTTTTTTTTTTTAAGCATAAAGTTCCTGATTCATCTGCCACAACTGCAGTCCATGAAACAAAAGGGAGTAATTATAATCAAGGATCCTTGTATTGCTAAGTCACAGAATCTGCTGCACAACTGTGCTCAAAAGTCTGACCCTCCTTGCTTGGGAGAATAAATGTTTTCCATTCTTTGTAAGCAGAATTAAGCATTAAAACCATAAATCAAATGTAGACTTTTGCACTATTACCTGCCAACTCTTATCTGCAAATGTAAAACTAAAGAACATGTATGCTGCCTCCTTCAGGGAAGTCGTCCATGAGGAGAATATTTTTCTTAATCAGGTACAGAAGTTGACATTTTTCTCAAGTGTCCTGTGAATCCTTATTTTGTGGGAGCCAACCTAACTTTTGGTGGTGTGGTGCCTATTTTACTGCTGGTCATCCCATTTTGGAGGTTTAGAGTAAGAGTTAGCTGCTGCTTCTACGATGATGGTAGCTGGAGATGTTGACCAAATAAGATGGTCTAAATTAGTTGCCCAGAAAGATCGTGACTCCACAACTTGTGTGGATTCTGCAACTGTTACCCAAAAAAGTTTCTGACCCCAGTAATTCACTGGCATATCTCATGAGAGTTGCTGTTATTTCACTGTGTTCAAATATATGTTTAAAGCCAAATCTCAACTTTATGTTCAGCCTATCTTTAAACTGTTAAAGATCCAGACTGTAATGCTTTTGAAGCCAGGTACATATTAAAAATCTTACTGTGAAAAAACAAGAATATTGCCAGTCACTGTTTAATTATCTGTTTATTACTGTTTCTTATTCCATGGTGACAAGACTTTGTCTTGTTTTAAGAAACTGAAACTACCCAGGTAGACTGTTTTAGCTTCATGTTGTCTGGATTTCCAAAGCAAATTAGGTTGTTTTTTTTTTTTTATTAACTTGTGGAATTTTTGAGAATGGTGATTTAATGTGCTTTGAGATGGATGTTTTGGAGAGGCGTAGATTTTTACATGATCCATTCTCTGTCTTATGAATTAGCTCATTGTTTCAGTAAGATTTAGCCTGGTTAATCTTTAAAATAAAAAAAGCTCAGGCCAGTTTAGCTGAAAGTAGTGAGGATGAGGACAGAACAGTTACATTCAATAGAGGTTAGATGTAATGGTAGAGCAAGAAGAAACTCAAGTCCAGTAGAGAATACACAGATGTATCTGATCTTTTTTAAAAGCTGTTTTGTATAGAACTCTCTTAATTGGGAAGCAATATTTTTGTTACCTATTTTGGGGGGCTTTCCTCACATAGTTTTTTCTGACTTTAGCTGTGTCCAATGATTATAGTGTCATATGTGGAAGACCCTTCCATGGCTGTTCATTCTTGAGTATTTATATGCTCTAAAATGTGCAAATGCTCGACTCCAAGACCGTGTAAATGCTACAATTAATTTGGCCTACTCTCAGTCACCATGGAATCAGCTACATCTGGAAGCTGCTGAGTTATCTAAATGTGAACTAACATGCAAACATGTACGTACAGAACTCATTTTTTCCATATGAGACATCCTTTTTTTGTTGTTTTGTTCTTCAAATGTAAATGGATATTAGAATAATGGAAAATTCAGGTTAGAGAAAGCCTTAGGGAGGTATGTAGTCCAACCTCTTCAAAGCAGGGTCGGGTATGGGGTCAGACCAAGCTGCTCAGGTGTCTGATCTTGAAAATAGTACTGTAGAAATTCACAATACAGAGTAGGTGCAAATTTTCCATTCTGAAGCAATATAAGTAACAGAAACACTGAAGTTAAGATAAGATCAGTAAAAATATACTGTACAACAAGTCTTGTGCAAGACATCCTGATGTGCATACCTTGTGGGGTTTATAAATGCACGCAGTCAGCCAGTTGCACTGGCTATCAAGGAGAATTTTTTCCCCTCCTGTCTCTCCTTCATTACTCTCATCTAATCCCTAATAATAGAGAGGAAACTGGTGTTCACATACTTTTAAACAAAACAAACAAAAGTCCCCTGCGCTGTTCTGTCCAATACTAAACAAAATGAGGAATATTCAAAGGTGCTGGTAAGTAGATAAAAATCATTCGCCTCCTGATGATGAAATTCCAGCCCCAAATGACAGAGTAGAATGAATTATTGGATGGTGGTGTGGTAACATGTGCAGTGTGTGTGTGCGCTGACGCTTTCAGGCTGTCTTGAAATGGCAGGTGTAAGCAGTTAGGAATTTGGCAGCCCAGGTGTTACTAGCAGTTTGCAGGAAGCAAGCTAGTGTGCTGTGAGTGAGGATTTGTAGTCTAGTTCTTGTTATTTCAATGACGTGCTGGGCAGCTTCAGCAAAATGTCTGTTCTTTCTACTTACCTTTATGCTTAACTGCTGGAGGCATTTCTTAATAGTAATACCAGGTTTTGTACAATATTATTGTTTCTATTAATTGCCAATCCCATTGATAGTATCAATGGAGAAATAAAAGACTGACTTGGTACCAACACGTATCAGTTGTCTCATCTTTTTTGTTTTGTTTTGGGTTGTTGTTGTTGGATCAGTTAAACTAATGAGTGTTGAATAGCGGGCACATACTGTTTTGGATAACGTTTCCTGTGTACCCCAGTGACTTCAGGAAAATTAAGTGAAGAAGCAGAACAGACACTATATGTGGCTGCAAGAGAGTTAAAAGTATGAGTATTAGTACCATATATGACAATGAAACTAAAAAAAACGTGTTTAGAGATAGACCTGATTTGTGCTGAGGCTATAGATGTAAATGCCAAAAGATAGTAGTGAAATTGCAAAGTTTTAAATAGCCATTTGTTAGTAATAGTAATTTTTCTTTAAATTTTTAAAACTGGTAGTTGGACTAGACGATTGTTGTAGCTCCCGTCTAACTGAACTATTCTGTTCTATTTTATTCTAAAAGTTTAAGCATTTACTGAACAAGCAAGGCTTTATTCCCTTCAGATTTCTCAGGCCCAAATAAGAACAGCGCATTAGACATGAAAACATAGCATTTTAAGGGGCTCACTGTCAGTAACTGTATGCTTATAGTTTAATAATGTAACTATGAGCTTGGACAGTATATTAAGTGTTATGATAGTTGAATTAATCTTATTATAATTTTCAGTGAAATTGATAAGATTAAAATCTTGCACTTGTGATACTGTATTTTTCCGAAACAAAAAATAAGTGGACATGAATGAGGGATAATTTGTACTACTTTTCTTCTTCTTCTTCTTCTTCTTCCCATCTCCTTGCCTTCTCTCCACATCCTCGACCAATCCCGACAGAAAAAATTATACTATATGATGTGCAACTGTGTCTTTTCCCCAGGCAACCTCTCACTGCTGCTAGTTATTCTTTGGCAGTCTGAGTCTTTCATCTTGGCATTATGATACAGCCTGAATGAGAAAATTAACATTAATAGCTAAAGCAAGTGTGAGGAGAGCTAGTTTATGCTGCTAAATTTCATTTCCATCTAGTACTCTTGAGGGGAGTAGGACCACTGAGACTTGATGTGTGTGGAAAAAGAACCAAGGCAGTGTGTTTGGACTTTTTTCCCCCTTGTTCTTAGGAAAACATTTTTCTTCACTGCTGCATCTTTCCATGCTTTTCTATATTCTTTTTTTAAAACATCCTCATGTGAATAAATTTATTCAGAGAATAAATTCACCTGTGAGGAAACCTGTTTGGGTGGATGAATAAGAATTTCAGCTTTTTCTTTCTTTTTTTTTTTAGGTTCTTCTCTCCCATGAATGTCTAAAAACAGTAGTAAATGTTCAGTTTTGATAGTTCAAAGGTGAGGAAGAAGAGAAGGATACAGATTTCTTTTTTTTTTTTTTTAAGAAACTCCCAATTTTTAAGGCAACTATTTTTATGGTGTTTGGAGGTCTGGGGTGGGTTTGTTTGTTGTTTTGGGTTTTTTTTGTGTGTGACCTTTGAATGCCGTTATTACAAATTATATTCAGGCAAACTTTTGGCATGATGCCAACATCAGCAACAGAAGGGAGATGATAATTCTTATCAGCCTCTATTTCAGGCAAACAGGAGTAAAATTTCATGGGACAAAGTAAAGGCATTTTATTAGCTCTTGGGCACTCTCTCTGATTTTTTTTTCAGAGGCTTTCTGTAAAGGATGAGGCACAAGAGTATAGTGTTAAGGTATGCATACAGATGATTAGGCTCTGGCCTGAGGTTTAGCTCACTGAACAGTGAGAAACTACTAGACATGACGTGAGAGATCACTGGCCCTATGGAGCAAAAGGGTGAGAAGATGACAGGAATTACAGACAACACCATGAGGAGAGGCTGCGTTGCACAGGCTGTTAGGGGTCACGAGAAAGGTGCCCAAACCTCACCAATAACTGGATGCAGTATTGGAAACCTTCTAGGAAATGAGACCTTGCAGGTCAAGTGGTGACTTGATAGTTGTATCAGTGATACCATGTAAGGCTAAGATGACCTGGGTAACAATATCAGAAATCCTGAATTTGGGAATATTGTAGCAAATCTGGGATTAGTGAAAAAAAAAATGTAATAATGTGCAAATGGTTGATTTGGGGGGAGGCAAGGGTAGACACAAGGATGAGGAAGAACAAACGTGTGAATAATGGAGAGAAGGGGGAATAAAAAGGGCAGGTCATATTTAAGCAAGCCGATGGTCAGTATGCTTGTCTGATCACACCTTACACATTATCACTGCAGTCGTTTCAGTCTTAGTTTTAAACTTTGCTCCTGATTTATTTTGTGTGTGAGTATGCTCATGTGTGTGACCACACCAGCAACCTTGAGGCAGGACTGTGCAGCAAGTAGGATGAGAGGTCAGGGTCCACAGATCACACACAGGAGGCCATAGGTCTGGGGGTAGTAACTATAGGGATGGCTGATGGTGGGGACCAGCTACTGCAAAGACAAAGAGTCCAGGGCCAGGCCAGTTGTCAGGAATCTGTGTATGTGACTGCCACAGGCCTCCCGTCCTGACCTCCGAATGGGATCGGGCTGGCTGTGCTGTGAGTGTTTATGCGAGTGCTGCTTGTGTTTATGTGGGTACCCATAAAGGCACATTTTTCCGATTACATTGACCTGTATGGCCAGCCATGTTAGCACCAGGTGCATTCCTGACCTTTTGGCATACGCGTGGATCTGTGCTGAGAGGGGGTAAACACAGCATCTGTCCTCCCTCACTCTGGGTATGGAGGAAACGCAGATTGCAGAGCTCACCAATGTCTGCTTCTGGTAACTGATCACAGATTGTAAGCCACAGAGCACCTGCAGGGGCATGGCAAACCGGGCTCAGGGCAGACTGGCACGGGGCAGGTTGGGGCAGGGACGTCCCCACGTGGCCCTGTCCCACCATGCCCAGAGACGGGTGAGCAGAGCCAAGACAGTGACGGGTGCCGTGGCCCCAGGACTGCCCAGCATGGCCATGGGGATGGGGGGCTGTGAATGCACACCAGGGATAGGCGCATGCAGGTGCGCTTCCAGCTGTAGCATGGGAGCACACCTCATACTGTGTCTGCTCCTGTTGGGCCACCACATGGTCATCACCTGAGAAGCAAGTCATGGGTTATTTATTAGACCTTAAAGCCACCTGCAGTAATCAGGCTTGTTATTTGTCCCACTCTGAAGAGCTGCTGAGCCCTGTGCTTGTGGGGGGAATTCTTTCCTGCTCTGTCATCTCATGTGCTGGATGGGGCACGCACGAGCTTCCCCTGTGAGTAGTTTCCAGTCAGTCAAAAGTAAATTTGAACTTCTCAAGTGTATGTACAGACCTCTACTCAAACTCTATCTATACTGACATATTTGTTTCCAAGAATCTTACAGGGGAATATCTCTGTGAAGCAAGTCGTGTAACCTACTTTGTCTAGAGTTTGAGTTAAGTGCTTTGATCCCTTTCTCATTAACAGTTTCTTACTGTGTTAAATAAGCATTTACAGTTTATTTTCCAGCCCACCTGAGGTGGCTTCCCTTCACAAAACTGATTTAAAAGAAGTTCACTGTGATTAGTTAACATTTGAACACCTTTGTCGCATTATTTACAGAAATCTGTTCTCAACTCACTAGTCGAAGTGTTTGTTGTACATCAATGCTAACTTTCATTTATCCAGAATTGTCTGTGATTACAGTAATCTTTAAGGTGTGTAATCAGTCTGGCACTTTCTGGGGAAGGCCTAGCGTAATGGCCCTATGATGAAGAATACCACAATGTAAACTGACTATGCATGTGGAGATGAACTTAACTACTAGACACTTGGAGTTTGTGTAATTCCCACATCGCTTGTCGTATGGCCTTTTTATCAGCAGTTCATTTTCTCATCTAGCAGGTCTCGCAGAGCTCCGAGTGTGCTGTGAGAGGTGGGTCTGTGGCCATTGCGAAAAGTTACTTCAGCTGTCCGTCTCATTCCTTTGCTTATCGCAGTGTGACAGAAGACGCTTATGACTTAATAATTAAAAATGGTTAACTCGAGTGATTTGTTCAAATAAGTGAAACTGTTAACTTAAGCGTCAGCGTTGCGGGCACAACTTTGTTCCTGCCAACTCTATTGCACAAGGTTAAAAGGGTAGAGTTGGATAACTCCAGAAAAAATTGTGACAGTATCTTACACTGCAGCTGCTTTTGGCATCAGTGTATGTTGGGTGCAGTCACATATGAGGGCATCCACTACAGTCAAAGTTCTGTAGCTAACAGCATAAGAGGCAATAAAAGCCTTAAAATCATTATTTTTAACATCTTTTGCTAAAACATAATAAATCATAACACTGAAAAATATTTCTAGAGTAATCACTGCAGGCTGGCTGCTCTTGAAGCAGTCATTTAAGAAAATATAGATACATGTATTGCTTGCATTCCCAAACTTTGGGAGCAAACACAAATTTATACTTAAAAATGCAGATTAGAGTTTGCCCTAATGTTCCATTCCTAAGCAGTTAATAAACTGGCACAGAGTTAATTGATGATTAATCTTTTACTATTTTAGCATTACTTTCTAATGCTGTACTACTATATTTGTATCTCTCTTGCTGTTCTGAATAAGTATCATGTTTAAAACATCAGTGGATTAGTTTCAAACTTTTTATAGACAGAAACAGTAATGTAATATAAACAGGAACAATAAAGTATTACAAGGATGCATTATTTAAAAAATTGGAATCGGATTATTTGAAGTCATCTAGATTATTACAGACTTGATATCATTGCCACCCAATTTTACGAATTCATCCACAGTCCTTGGTAGTTTAACTGGAAATGTTGAATGAAGGATCTTGTGGGTTCATGAGAAATTCCTCCCAAACTGGATTCACTTAAAAATGGTCAAAGGGAAAGAACTGACAGATTAACAGGCTAGGTTTCAGGGATGTGTGTAGTACTTCAGTTTGTATATGTTTTCATTAAAGAGGAAGTGTCATTTTATTCTGCTTGCTATGATTGACTTATCTAAAATAGAGATGATTCTTTTTTACATTGAACAAGATGCTTTTGATAGGAGAATAATGAATGCATTAATATTAAGTCAGTCTTCTGATTTCATTAAAATTGATAAAAGGAACTTTTAGGAAAGTATCAGTTAGGTGAAAAACAAACTGAGTAGTTGAATATTTTTTTTCCCTATCTTCTGGAGTTCCCATACTAAAAAAGTCACATTTAATTTGAAACTTACATTGACAGCTCCCTGTTGTTGATGCACATTTAAAAGACGGCATTATTAAAAGTGTGTGTTGTGTTCTCTTTTTATTTGCTATACTTGTGAGAAAAGTAAAACCTGACCTTTGGCAGTTCCTTCAGTCTCATGGTTTGGGAGTCTCTTTTAGTACCTTTTAATACTTGCAAAACAAGAAGTAAAGATGTGATGAAAATTACAGTTGACAGACTCAAGGGAATAACTCCAAAGAATGTGTAAATTTAATACAAAAGCAAAACATCTGTTAGAAGATATTTCTTAGGGCTAATGCAGAATAAAATGCTGGATAGCAAGTGGATGTGGGAGGGAATGGGAGTGGAGGCTATACCCCAGAAGGAATGCTACTTCTTTTAATCAACCAAATAATCTTTAAAAAGTTAGAGGAAAGGAAGTTTTACTTTATCAAAATTTTACTTTTTGCCTTTCCACCACGTTAATGCTCTTCCTTTTAAAATATACTGCCAGAAATCTCTCTTATCGTGACACATTGGCTATGTGTGGGTGTGTGGGAGGAAAAAAAAAAAAAAGAGAAAGAATGCATGTTTATGAAGAAAGGGAGAGAGGTGTGTAGAGTTTGGGAGCATACACAGCAAGGTATGGAATTACATTAACATAAAAGCTTAGGACAGGCAAAAGTTTGGAGAAAGCTTGGTTTTGTATTATCCTCTGATACTGCAAGGAACTACTCAGTATTATAATATCTAAGAAAGATCAAAGATCATGAAGGTAATTTCTACTTCTAGGCCACAATAATTGAGCTTATTTCTGATATTAAAAACTTAGGAAACAGGGCTAAGCTCAGGAATTTCTGTAGGGCAAAGCTAGCGAATGTTCTTTTAAGTAGAAGGTCAATGGCAGGGACCTTTGAGTAGGCACGGAACAGGACTGACAGTATGTCTAATCGAGATGTTTGTTCTAGGCTGTGAGGTAGTTCACAGGTAAGCACGATATTCCCCAGCATCTCCTCTGGTTTTGACAGGGGCTGGTACTCACCATGTCTCTGTAATGGCACACAGCCATCCCATCACTCTCCTCTCCTGGGCCTTCTCTCCTTCATCCTGTTTCCTGAAAAGCAGAACACTTTGGCCATGAGACTCTCTTTTAGTCATTTTGTTTATGTAACTACTGCTAGAACAGAGCCTGCAAGAGCATGCAGCTTTGATAGATTGTAAATAAATGACACTTTAATCGTTGTATTTTTAATTCTTGTGCCTTCCACTCTCTTAATCTCCACTGTCTTGAAAGCAAACTTAGTTCTGGTTAACTACAATGTAGTCTAAAGTGCTTGAAGATCACACTGATATTCATCAAATTGTACGTTTACTCTTTTATAGATATTCTTGTATATATTTGTTGTGGTTACTGGCAATTCCTTATTTTTACAACCAGTAAAAAATGAAGGCAGTAGGACCTTTATCTTTCATCACATGATGAGAACTTGACTTGTGCCTTAAAAATAAGAATGGTAGAAACATACTTGAAGAAAGGGTCAAGCAATGGGGAAGGTCACACATACATATTCTAAATACTAGTCTGAAAGCTTTGGACTAAAATACTACAGAATTGTCTTTGAACTATCATGTTAATGGTTAATGTGTGAACTCTGAAAAAAGAGGCTGGGGGGAAATGTTGTGTTGGGAATCTTGCAGTGAAGACCCACCCCTGTAGCCAGAGAGAGCAGTTTTCATTTAAAAACATCAGTCATGAGCCTTCAGAATTCCTGTATGAAAGTAGAATGAAAATAGATGTATATTTGCTGCAAAATTGCAGCTAAAGCTAATCTCATAATTTATTTTTTGTTTGGTTTTTTTTTTTTTTAATGGCTAAAACTCAATTAATGCCTGGAAATGGCTGGTGCTTAGGGGTAACTAGGTATTCTACAATTCTTTTTGTAATTCCAGCACAAATTTCAACTGCTGAAGAAGACCTTGCACTGGCTTTTCACATAGTTCAGATATACTTAATGTTCAGGTGGAATAATTACACTAAGCACATCAATATTTTTAATCAGATAGGAAGAAATGAAATTCTTTCCGTTAATCACAAAACCGTCTTTCAATTTCTAATAAATAATTTTACTTACAGTTATGCCGCTCCTTTAAAAAAGTGATACTTTCAAGACAAAATATTCTCTAAAGAAAAGGACTAAACAAATATTTCTGTGAAACAAATGATTAATGTTATTTTATTCATTTCGAACACAGTGAAAGGTAAAAGACCATAGATTTTAATATGATCATCATAATATAAAAGTTAGAGTATTGAATAAGCATATTGTGGATTCATTATAACTCCTACCCAATAGAATATTTAGTAGTTATGACTTAAAAGACATTCGATTTGCTGTGTGAAGGGTAAAGTGTTAAATGTACAAGTCCTTGTTTGCCTTCACTGGAGTCACAGGAGTTTTGCCTCAGATTTGGACACATCCAGAACATTGTGATTTTTACTGGGATAAAGTTTGAATGTTTGTTTCCAAGAAGCATTTAGGGATTTAATTATTTTTTACCCAAAAGTTATGCAATGGTCATGCATAATCAAAATGCTTTGATATTTCATGCACTGAAAAAATGGAACAGAAAAGTACTTAGAAATTATTTTTATCCATTTTCCAAAAAAGGATTTTTATTCATGCATACCTCTTAAGTACTGTGTATGACATGCAGTAGTGCAAATATAAACTTAATAAATATTTAAGCACTAAAATTTATGACTTTGCTTAGGAGAAACTATACTGATGTTATAGTTTCATTATGAAATGTTGTGTTGTTGAGCCCTAGCTAATGAGCTCTGGCAGTATACAGAATTTATTAGCTTAAATGAGTCCCTTTAATGCAGCTGTATTCCTTTGGGAACTGAGCAAGTATGATGACATGGTCCTTCTCTGTCTCCTACAGGTGTTTAGACATATGCCAATAACAGCCTGAGTGATCTTCTAGAACTTAGTCTTGCAACTTCTACATTAATAATAAACCAAGTTTTTCTTCATCCTAATTCCCTATTCAAGTCACTCTATGGACACATGAAAATATGTGAAATGTCCAGAAAATCTACTGGAGTGTTGATTATGTAGCATTCCTATGTTGAAGCCTAAAAAGGCTTGAAGTATTATAGTAGCCAGTGGCCAACAATTTGCATTCACAAAATGAAATAAACATAAAATACTGAAATAAAACACTGACAATCTGCCATAAATCAACATTCCTCCCGTGGACTTTAGGCGACTTGCTTTATTCTGCGTATGTGTAAAGATAATCGATTTTCTACAAGTAGTAATGAATTTAGCATTACGTCTTCAGCATGTTTTGTTTTCTGGATGATAGCGTAATGGTTAATTTATAAAGCTATAAATGGTTTTTCAGTAACCTGAATCTCCATTTCATGGGGGCCTTATTCTCTGTAAGTCAGTAGTAATAAGAAGTGTCGTTTGTCTGTTTCTGATCTACTAGTTTAGGCTTCCTGCTGCTCAGTCATCAATGATTTGTCATCCTAGTAGTGTCACTATGACAAATGAATATTAGAAATCCACAGAAAACATCAGAGATTAAGAAAGTGGTTTTACTGTCATTCCACTTCTAGCTTAGAAAGTTCATATATGAATCACTAATTTGGCTATCAACCTGACTCAAAATCAGAGGGACTATTTCTGCACTGTAATGTCTTAAAACAATAATCTGTGTCATATTCTGCAGAAGATCAGTTTTGCAACGACATTTGAAAAGATAAGATTTAAACGTATTGGTACAATTTTTTTAACCGATTGTTTAGTCTACACTTTCCACAATAAGGAGATTTAACATTTGTAAGATACTGAAGTTAGTTGTAATTGCTACAGGTAGTAGTGTTCTTTCAAAAAGCATAATTTCTGATAAAATACTTTATTTCAGTATGACTCTAGCAAATATTTTAAAAAGAAAATAGTCAAAATGCTTCAATACGCTTCAAGAATAAAGCATGTTTACATAGGCTGTGTATGTATTTACGTTTATAAATGCATACGTGTGCATTACATTCATGTATAGGTATATAAACAAATACATAAGAAAACATGTTTTAGTATGAATTTGGAACCTATGTGTAATATTTAAATCTGTATTTTACTACCTCAGTAGATACCACTTTCAAAAAATTGAAAAGCACGATTCTCCTTTCTAAAACTATTTAAACTATTACCTGGTTATTCTGTCTTTATAAGTCATCTTTCTATTCCTTGTCTGATTATTGTACAGTAAAGTGTATGTATTTGAAGGGTCAATGGGCATCTATTTTGTTTTATTCTTTTTTTTTCTTAAGCATCTGGAATCCACTGTTAGCAGAAGTCACTTGTCTACTGAGCTGTATCAAAAAGCTGGCAATTGCCTCTATGGCTTTCAAAATAAGCGCATGAATAAATGTACTAGGAAATATATTAACCTGTCATTTTTATCACTGATGTCTTTCCTACGAAGAATAGAAGCATGTTAAACTTACCTTTTTGGTTTCCTGTATGTGAAATTACTTTTTTTTCCCTTTAGAATGCAGTCTGCCACAAAAAAGTAATAACGTAGTTGATTGTACTGCCTCCCATCTTATCTTTTAAAGGATATTGCTGCATTCTTTCATTAATGTACAGAGCCAGAGTCTGCTTTTAAAATATTTAAGCTGCTTAAATGAAAATGTGATTTAAAAATAAAAGGTATTAATGAATCTGTGGAGGTTTGCGCTCAATTCCAGGAGCTTATTTAAAACAAAGCAAAGAATTTTTAGTGGGTGCACAGGTACAGACTCTTATCTCTCTCATTCAGTTGTTTGAATTTTTTAGTACTTGGGGTGGATGTAATTATTGAGAAATGCTATTGCCTAGGAGTTGTGTCAATCATTTACTTACAAACAAATACGAGGATAGTGTTTTTTGCAAGTATTATTGTACTAAATTAGAATAGTTATTTCCAGTAAATATATTTAAATCACAGTTAATGAAAACACTGAAGTAGCTATGCTTTGCTGCACAGACGGCAACACATCTATTGCTTTTATTCTGTGCGTCAGGGTTAGGTAAAAATTCTCATGATTCAGCATTCAACTTTCTACCACTTAACAAACACTATAGTACTTAGGGTGCAGGGGATGGCAGAAGATAGCCAAATCAAAATACACTTCTTCAAATGGTTGTATCTTGGATATTAGAAATGGGGTGGGTTTTCACAAGTTTTTTGTAAGCAAACCAGTAGTCTGTATTAGTAGCCAAAAAAATAATTTACAGAATCACAGAATGGTCAGGGTCGGAAGGGACCTCTGGAGATCATCTAGTCCACCCCCCCTGCCAGAGCAGGGTCACCTACAACAGGTTGCACAGGACAGCGTCCAGGCGGGTTTTGAATGTCTCCAGAGTGGGAGACTCCACGACCTCTCTGGGCAGCCTGTTCCAATGCTCTGCCACCCTCAAAGTAAAGTTCCTCCTCGTGTTAAGATGGAACTTCCTATGTTCAAGTTTGTGCCTGTTACCTCTTGCCCTATCACTGGGCACCACTGAAAAAAGACCGTTTCCATCACTTTATTAGTAGAATAATTAACAGGAAAAAAAAAAAAGAAACAAAACCAACAAACATCTGTTTTGGTGTCGTAAAATCTGTTCAGTAAGATTTCTTTTGCCGGGGAAAATGGTGTGGGCACACTGGTCTACACCGTGGTTAAGGTGGGGAGCAGTGTGTACCCTGTGCTGCTTGATGCTGCCCAGCAGCACCACAAAGCTATTCACAGTTGTTTGGGCTCTCGCTCCTCTTTCCATCGGCCGCTCCCTGCCGTGCAGCACAACGCAAAACTCAAGGTACTTTTGCTGTCCCCGTTGGTGCAGCCTGACTCTGCGTCACTCGGGTGCCATGTTGAGAATAGGGGTTCTCTCAAACAAACCCTCGGTCCCATCTGCTGGCTCAAGCTTGCCATCCTCTCTGCTGGAGTCAGCCATAATTGCATGCAACAAAGCAGAGTTGCAGAGGAGGAGGAGAGAAGCACTTATTCCTCATCAGATGCATGGTGTGTTTTCAGTGTTTTGAAGGACAGATCAGGCTCTTACTCTCTGAATTAAAGGAAGCAGTGTATGTGCCTTGTAATTTCCACATTGAAGTTCCACAGATTTAGCTAATCTGTGATAAAATCTCCTTGACTTTTGGAAGCAAAACTGTGTTGCTGTGTATTAGCTAAAAACAGAACAAAACTCAGTGGTGAAAAACTTCAGCGCCACACTTAATCTCACTGATTGAAATGTTTAATTGGAGGGCAACACCAGTTCTTATGTTTTTACAATCAAAACTGTGGTTAGACCAAAGCTCTTTTTCAATTAACTTGTCATGGAGATCTCTTTCCCGTGATGTATACAGGAAATTGGCCAATAGATTATTTACTTCAATAAATTTCAGCCTCCAGAAAAACTGCAGAGCTGTTCTTCTGACTCCTTTAAGCTGTTCTTTATTCTGTATTACTCCATTAGTGACAGTTTCTAAACTTGTTTTTAAAAGAATTATTTTCTAATTAGAAATGGTTAAACAGCCTTTGCAAAAATAGTAGGACTAAAAAGATCATGATTGTCATGAGACTAAATTGTACATAGGGATGCATTATATATACTTATATATTGCAGGGAGTATATTATATATATTTTAATAACGAATTCTTTGAAAAGATTTAACTTTAAAGTCATTATGCTGTACTTCAAAATACTTTGCTTGTCCTATGTTCCCTATGTTTTATTAATTTCTAGCATAAACAGAGGCTTTTCTTTTTTTTTAACCATGATTATGCATTCGCACAAGAACTGCAACCTGTGCAATTTTAAAGTGCAATTTAGAAGTTAGCTCTTGTGTTCAGAGAATTGCATATTAATTATGGGTCTCATCCATGGTGACTGGGAAGAGACCTACTGAGTTTCCTTAAACAGTTTTCCAGAACCCAAAAGTGATTATTTTTGGGTTTTTTTCCTTCATGGGTAGTACTGGGATTTACTTCTTTTTTAGCTATTTCCTAGAGGAAAGATTTAGAAAAATGTAAATCTAATATTACCATAACCACCGGCTTAAGCTTAAAACCCCAATTTTCAGCTGCTCCCTTTAGCACTTAATTTTTTTTTAAGGGGCTGATATATTTGGGGATAGGATGATGAAGTCTAACAGAACACGTTGTTCGGCTGTTACTTTCCCGTAATAGAATAATTTTTGCCAAAGGAGCTTCAAATAATCTTCTCTGGACAAAAGAATGTATTTAGGGTAATGGCAGCTGAATTTTTTGTCCATTCTTTAGATCCTTTTGGGAATTTGGTTTGTTTGGTTGGTTTGTCTAGACTAAATAGGTCTAGTTTAAAATCTTTTAACTGTATATTAAATTAACATAGTTTTAAACTGAACATTATACCTGGCTTACAGAAGAAATTGTGTATAACGATGTATTATCTTGCTATAGTGTAAGCCATTAAAATAATGTCATCCTAATTAGCTGTTCATAGCAATCCCATGAGAACTGGAGAATGAAACTCTTCATTGCTTGTTTTCTTGAACCAGTATTTTTCTCATTTGCTTGTAACTGTATAGTTGCTGACAAAGATTCTCTTGTTGTTTCATTCTGAATAATACACATGAAAGCCTTTATTTGTATTTTGATGTTTTTGTTGTGTTTGAGTTTGTTTTTTTTTAAACCCACATTAACTATGGAAAGATGAGAGCTAAAACCAGTAGTATGCCAGGTCCAAATCCGGATAAGCCAATTTTCATTCTTGGAAATACTGCACGTAATTCCTGTAAGCAGGGATATCCATACTACATCCCTGTTATAATTGCTGTGTGGCTGGACCGAGTCCATCCTGTTTTGCCATCCATTTTCTTGCCTTTGAACTCCAGTACTTGCGTTTGGGGAGGCAAGATCACTTGCTGTACCTGAGTACCTGCACACTTGGTGTAGACACCATCCGTCTGGTGGTTGCTTCAATTAAACCCAGTTTCCCTGATAACTCCTGTAATTTGATCACTGATCTTACTGCGATGCTGTTCGTTCGAATGGATTGATTCCTATTTGTATAGTACTTGGCAGGCATATTTTGATGTTACTGCTATTATAGCAAGTTTAGAAGCAAAAGAGGTTTGGTCATCTTATATCCACATTTTATTTCTGTTGAAATACTGTATTACTGTTCAACTGACTACATAAGTGAAATGGCTTGGTTTAAGTTTCTATCAGGACAAATACTTTAAAACTTCGGAGCTGAATGGTGTTTATCATTAAGCCTATTATCCTGTGGAGACTGCTGGAAGTTTATTCTCTGTGAATGCTCAGAAACTGAATTTTGGCTAAGCTGTTAAAGATTACTGGTGTCTCAATAGCATCTTGCGTTTACAAGGAAGTTTGTTTGGAAATTTGAGCAAAGCAATGAGTGTCTAGAGTCTGTTCCATTGTACCTGTATTCTCCAGCACCTGTGGAACAACCACCAGAGGTTGCCATTTCTAGGATGGCACATTTCATGCTGAGTAGCACTGACAATGTTACCTATTGCCGTCACATTTCTAATGTCTTACTGTTGTTCCACTCTTCTGTTGCTAAGGCTGATCCCGGTAGCTCATAAATATAAGTCTTTAGCCATCTAAGCTTTTGCATTTAGCACTTTTGTAGTGTGAAATAAATGTAAATAAGATTACAATTTGGCCTAGTAAAGTTTTAATGAAAAAAAATTTCCCAGTAAGGTTTTATTTTGGTGTAGGTGGTATAGATAATTAATACTAAGACCTCATAAAGTTGTTTTTTTTTTTCCACATTCAGGCTGTCATTCTGCAGAACATTTTCCAAGAATTTAAAAATAGAACAAACTTAAACTCGACGCTCTTTCTGAAGGATAAGATCAATAGCTTGATTAGCATATATTTGTGGCAATGAAAGTAAGCGTTGATGTGCCAAGCTAAACAGAATTTGAGAAACAGCTAAACAGAGAGCTTTCCATTTAGTTCAAAACATGTTGATACCTTTGGTCATTGTTCTCTTTGGGAAGGGACTTTTAAGGTGCATGCCTATTCCCTGGTTAAATTTCAATCTCATTAGTCTCCTTTGATGTATCAACTGTGGTAACTCTAAGAACACTATGTGTGTGAGCACGGTGGAAGCAACTGAATGGAGCTGAAAGACTTACTCTCCTGTTTAGTTAAGAGTGGTTTAGGAAGAATATTGTCCATGATTACCTCGTGTTTGCATAGATGTAAAACAAATGGAGTGGAAGTCCATCAGTCCCTTACTTGTTCATTCTGCAAGTGTTGTATCTCCTCAAACTACAAAGAAGTTTTGTGGTACACAAAACAAGAAGGTTTTTCTTTTTCCTGGGAATATGTGGTCACTGAGACCATCTCAGTAATAATCATCTGTTATACATTTAAAAGAATGTTGAAATTTTTTGTCCTTGTATCAATTTTTTGTGAAACCAGGGGCTGAAATTAATTTGCATCTTTTACACTTGTATTCAAGATAGCATGAAGAAGCAATTAAAGTATGGTAGTGAATGTATTAAGAGTAATACTGATTGTCTTAGACAGGTGGAAATAGATCCCATACATTAAACCTGGAATAACATTTATTAGTAAATCAAACTGCAAAACAATGAAAGTTAGGTGAATAACCAGCTGTAAAGTATTACTTTAGTAACTGATGATAACTCTTCAGAATTCTGCATGGGCAGGAGGAAGAAAATGGAAGAATATACCAGTGTTAATTCCCCTTCCTTGATCCCACACATTCCGATGAAATTTGCAAGTTAGATGACTAAGTCTTCAAAAGAAGACTGTAGCTTACTGAAGATTGCATTACGGTAATATTGATTGTAAAGAGTAAAAATACATTCTATCAGTAGTTTGAAATTATTGCAGTCCACGAATCAGAAACTACCCAAACCACAAATAGCAGCGGATTGTGGCTTGGTTTGGGTTTTGTTTGATTGATTTTGCTTTGGGGTTTTTCTTTCTTTTTTTTTTTCTTTTTTTTTTTTTTTTTGTTAATCCTCATTAGGAATTAAAATACTTCCTCTGCTGATAATATTTATCTTCTTCCTTTCCTGTCCAAGTTTGGTAATGCTATATCAGTTGGAGGACTGCAACAAAAAAGGGACTTTTAGATATGCTATGGCAACTGCTTTAATAATTTTGATTTTCCCTAAACTGTCACCAGAGGTTCCTAAAATATTTTTTACTGCATCAGCTAGAGATAAGTTTACTCTGATTTTCCATTTGCTGCTGTTACTTGCAGGGTTAAAACAATGTTGTAAATGACCACATCTATTGACAATGTAAAAGATAACACAGCAGTTATAGTGATGTGTTAGTGCACAGAAAGGAAGTGAATCAATGCAGTTTACTGCTGACCACACTAACAGACACCTACTTGTCTGTTCTAACGTATGGTGCTCTCTAGAACATGACGTAGTTGCACACCTCGTTGGGCAAATGGATTCGAGAAACAATACAGTATATAATACAACAGGCAGGTTAGGTCTTCTCCGTAACTTGCTCATATAATCTTGTTTGTGGTGAAGAGCGTGCTGAATGCAGCCCAGTCTAATGTCTCTCACATTTCTAATGTTTCTGATCCATATGGTCATTCTAATGTTCAAATTAGATCACAGGTAGGTCAGTCTAGTCTAACATCCAACAGTGGCTAACGATGGATGCTAAAAGAGAAGTATTATAACAAAGTAAGCATAAAATGATAATTCCTCAGGATTATCCTTCTCACCTCCAAGAATTTGTGGCACAAGGATTTCTGGGCCAGAGGTGGTACTTCTCTTCAATATTGGTGTATATAAACAAAATTACTGAAAACCCTCAGATATTGCAAAGACAAGGCCTGTGTATATTTTTTCCATTGCTCCAAATGGTCAGTCTGGTATCATTTGGGTGTATGAACAATTTCATGTCTATTATTACTGAAAAATCAGTGCTTCTTGATGAATATATTTACAGTTACAACAGGCTGATGAATTGTTCCTTGCTGCCAGAATTTTTTTTAGATGGATCCATTGTTGCTTGGGAGACTAGTTGCAAATGTCCAATTCATTAATCCTTAAGAAGGAAAGTACATGTGGAAATCAGTATTCGTTTAGACCTCTTTAGATTTTTTTTTTCCCAAGTGTTATGAAAAAACATAGCTTTTTTTTTTAAAATAAAACTTGACTTACTGATTAAAGACAGTACTACAAGGACATAGAAGAAAAGCAATCTAAAATACACCTGTATTACATTCTGACACATGTGTGTTTGTGAGGAAACTACAGACATTAGGAAAAACTAAAGAGTAAAATTTAATTAAAACAGCCCCCCCGATCCTTCCTCTCCCCCACCCATCCTTTTCCCAGCAGTCACAAATGGTCCTCGTGCCACTCGCTTGGCTGTTTGTACAGGCATAAACTCTCATTTCTCATGCTGGTTGCCAAGCAACTGTTTTTGTATTTCATGCCTTGCACTGCAGGCATTAATTTCTGTCATGTTCCTTTGTTTGTTTATTATATACTAAAGAAACATGTATAGAGGAAAATGAGGACACTTTTTGTAAGGAAAACAAAAAAATGTATTTGGGAATAATCCAGTGTGTTCACTGGATACCGCAGGAGAAAGAACTCATGCAGTCATTTCACAGAGGACCAAAAAGGTGCCTTCCAGCATGTGCAAAATCAAACTGGGACTCGCTCAAAGTGAATCTTTATGGAGTATGTCAAAAGTCTGCCGTCCAAAAGGTAAGCAAAGGGAGAGCTGGCATTAGACTAGGGTTAGGGACATTCTTCCCTAGTCCCTTCTTCCTTCCTCTTCTCTAGCAGTGTGTTAGATGTTTTGTACTGTTACATAGCTATGGAGCCCTTCACACTCTCTGGTATGAGTATGCCCTCGTTGCCCCTACAACTGGCCTGCATAGTTCCCAACTTCAGTTTAAATAGAAAGAATTCTTTCAAGCAAATCAGTAATTAAGTAAAAGTAATTCTTTTGATATCTACTGTTTAACCTGAATAATTTTTCTTTCTGACGTTGAATTGGTTTCCTTCCCTTTAGAAGAAGGAAAAGAAAAAGACTCAATAGAAAGATTATTTCTTTGTTCAAGCTATTATTTATTTATGTTACGTTTTCAATCTGGTTATTATAGTAGATACGATCAATTTGATTGATGATCACATCCTCAAATCATGTCAGTGTTTTTGCAATCATGTAACAGCAAGACAAGCTGGATCAGCTGTAGTTAGCTAAGTTATTTTGATCGTATTCAGTAGCTGATTTTATCCTTTGCACACAAACAGTGTTGACTAGAGAATATACTTGCTGAGCTGTTCTCTCATCTTTGCAATTTGTAGGAAGAAGGACTGGTAAATTGAGACACATGTATAGATAGAGGTTGCACTTGACAATTGTGAAATTATTTTTAATATACTCTAGTGGATTGGGAAGTAAAGCATCAATAAGAATGCTTACATCTTTTCATTTTCAAAGACCTTTATGCAATACATTTATCCTCACAATGCCACTGGGGAAAGTAGACAAGTATTAGCATTTCTGCTTTACAAAGAAACTGAAACCATGTTTGTTTGATACAACAGAACTGTTAAATGTCAGAGGCAGGATTAGTAACCTAGTCCTTTGAGTTTATCTTTCATGGGGATAATCTTTACTGGTGAAATAGTAGCCTATATTTTTTTCTCTTGCGTGGTCGTACACTACAGCTGAGGAAAAGTAACTTCCAAGGTAATTCTTTTTTCTGATTCTTAGTATTTGCAGCTAACTTTCAGGTTTTAAGGGCTGACTTCTGTAAGCGTGATTGCTGTTCGTCTAATCTAACATAGTTTCCAGTGATAAAATCTTGCAATAAAGACATGGTTGTGTGCTAGTTTAGTTCAATTTATACTGCTAGTATAACACAGAGCAAATAGTCTGGCGATTCTACCTGATGAATGTACTTCTGTATCACTACTATAGTGACAGGAACTAGTATAGTATAGGAATTGCTTCCAGTGATGACCGTGGCAGAATTGAACCAGCACTGTATAAGTTTACTGTACTTGAATTTCTGCTCCCAGCAGCCTAATTTCAGGCTGCCCTCTAGCAATGTAGCTATCTGGGAACATGAAAGAGCAGGGAGGCTGTGGAGGCGCTCTGCCAGCCCTCCTCCTCAGCTGCCTGAACCTCCAGAGGTGGTGGTGGGCAACTGAAGTGTGTGTGTTATCAACAGAAGGTATAACATCATTTTGTCCTTCCATGGCCTTTCTTCTTTATCTTCTTAAGTACAGAAGTCAGAAAATTGATTGAGTATGGAAGGACCTGTGTACAAGGGGAAGTGTCCTAGCAGTGCTTTGTGTAAGGGGTGGGGGGGGAACCATAAGCCCATGCAAGGTAGTTAAACATCCGAATGATCTATTTCTGGAGTATTTTTGATTTTACATCCCACTTTGATAGCTCTAAGCTGCATGTTTTTGAAACAAATATTAGTAACAAAACTTCAGAAACTCTGTCGTATGAAGGATATGCTTCACAGCAATTGTTGAAATATTTTCTTTTAGAAGAGATTAAATATGCATGGTGCAACAAAAAGGAAAAATGTGCAGTAAATGCCAGAAAGCATGCCACTTCAAAAAGGAATAATGTTGTTTCAAAAAATGATGTCTTGGAAGTCTGCAAGAAAGTGCATTTTAGGTTTTAATAAGCGCCTACCAGGATCTGTCCTGCTGCTGTGTTTGTGCATAAATCAGTGCATAAAGACGTAACTGCCAAGGTAGATGATCGAATACTGTGCCTCCACTGGGGGCATAGTCAAGTGGCTTTTGTTCCACTCCTCAGATGTAACGTGCAAACGTGTAAGTACAATCTAATTGAAAGAAAGCTTCAGATTCTGTCTCACCTCCATTTAGCCATAGTACAAAGGTTTCATCTTTCCAGGCACTGTTTACTCTATGCACCGATTTCTGTGGGAGTTATAGACTGTACCAACAAATACCAGTTAGCTAACTAGCTGGGAAGAAATTATTGCTTTTTGGTTTTTTTGGGAAAAGAACCAACAACATTCAGAGGAAAGATTAGGTGTTTTCCCAGTATCCTTTTAGTTTTAATGCTTCTGTTTGACCTGCCTTTGGCTTGCTTTCTCAGCGCCTGCTGCTTTCTACAGCTCAATAATAGCATTGAGTGGACCATGGACTGAGTTAAAGCAAACTTGGACTAGATTGGCTGTTGTAATGTGGCCAGTGCTGTGTTGTTAGGCTGACATCCTTTTATGTAACCTGGTCCCACTTTTAATTCTGCTGGATACTGACAAAACCACAGGGGGAAAAAAAAAAAAAAAAAAAAGAAGAAACAAAACACAAAACCTCTACTAAAAGTAGAATAAGTTGTTAAATACATAGTTTGATAGTAAACATTTTACTCTTTTTAGAGATTAAGTGACATTCTTCTAGTGGATTTCCTCTCACATCCAGTAACCACCTTGCAAATAATGTGATTTAGGAAACATTACGAGCTGAAAACTACTACTGTACTGATTTATCCTTAATGAATATTGCAGAAAAAAAAGATCCTGGTAAAAATGAGTAATTGAAAAAAGTCTTAGCATATAATTTGTTTACACTGTTCTAGACAATAGTTGAAGAGGAGCATAAAAGGGATTAAAGAGAAGATTAGCCCAATTCTCTAGAATTAATTGATCATATGTGTGTTCAGATATTAACATATCCTTGATTTAATAAAGAAAGCTAAGACCTTACAAATAAAATTTAACTACAGATGACTTATTCCACCATTATAGCTGTTCTGGTTGCCAGCAGATTATCATGCTGTTGCTAACAAATGCCATTTATTTGGTGATTGCAGTTTCAATTCTGTCTGCAAATACAACATTAACAGTCTTACATTGACTATAATTTTACCTTCTTGGTGACTACTGTGCCTAAAAGAAGCTCTGTTAAGGTCTCCTTCTTCCTGAACCCTTATTTTCTGTATTCTCCTAAGTACACTGAGCAAAGAACAAGAGTCGGGCCCTGCCAAGGCAGCAGGACTCTTACTGTTCCCATGCAATCTCTCTCCTGACAATTGCCACCACTCAAGTTTACTGCCCAGTGCTGGGACGTTCACCGCCCCGGGACATCCAGTAATTCTACTTGTATTTGCATGGCCCTTGCACTTAGGAGCATTTTAACATGACTTTAAATTTTAAACAGGTCCGTAGTTGTCTGGATATGAAAACCTGTTTATAGCTATCAATGAGAACAATATTATGCCATTTAATTGCTGGGATGACTGGTTTGTAGGGCACATGCTTTTTCTTTATTGTTGCTGTTGCCTCATTACATTGCCAGTGACAATGGAGTCCATTAAACCTGTGTACGCAAGAAAATTGAATGAACTTAGATAAATTAGATCAGCCCTCTTGTGTAGGCAGTCTTAGTTTGGGGAAGAGTGTCTTATAACAATTTAGATAAAGTAAACATAAGCCATCATTATCCACAAAGGAGCTTGCATTGATTTAGCTAAATTACTTTTGAAAGCAATTTTTTTCCTACTGTGGCATAATTCCCTGGTGTAGAGAAGAAGGTTATACATCTTATTTAAATATTTATGTCTCTTTCAGGTTACTAGTTGGTATTTTGGCTTCATATTCTGGCCAAGAAAGCAATTTTATACTGCCTTAAGTTCTGCCATTATATAAAAATAACATCTGATGTAATATCTGGATGAAGTTCATTTAAAGATCTTATTAACAACAGATGGATCTGTCTAAAAATCGTATGAAAAGGCTACTTGTCTTTTTAAACTGCAGTTATCAAGTCCACGGTAACGAACTCAGGTTAAGGGCGTAACATTATTTAATACATTTCTAAAGCAAATATTTTACTCTCTAAACATGTTTAATGTATTCTTAAGGCCAGAATAAAAGAAGCATGACTGATATTGTCATATATGAGTAGAAAATACATTGGTTTAGGAAGTAGTTGCTCTTGGAAGAAGCAGACTTCTGAAGAAAGCTAGAGATAAGCTTTTTAAAATTTTGCTGGCAGGTGTCCTAATGTGTTTTAAGTGAGCAGATATGTCAGCAAAATTGAAAATTGTTTACAATTGTGTTTTCAAAATAATTCTGAAACAATTTCAAATTGTTGTAAAATGTTCTAAAATTTATGTACTTCAAGTGAGATGGATTGCTGATGTGACAGTTACCAATGGGGTTACTAATGGAGGGAAGGAGAACAATGAGGTACAAGGTATGGTGCTAAATATTCAGGATCACTACTGATGGACAACATCTTCTGTTCCAACCAACCCAGTTTTTCAAATGCTGTTTGTCATAACTGTTTGCTGGGTGTTGACAATACATGTACTATTGTTCTTTACTTTTATTCTTACATTTTGTGCTTTATTGTTAAAAGCATCCTCATCTCGTCCCTGTCCTTGGATCTCCCTTCTGTCAGTAGAGCAGATGTTCTAGAGGCTGAGGAGAAGTGGCAAAGCTAAATTCAATTATTTAGCAATCTGAGTAGCACAGCTGCTTGTGAAAATATTTTCATCTTTGGATAATAGGATTTCATTAAAAGTAAAATATAAAAACATTAATTTTGACACCATTTTGTTTCAGAGGGAAGGAAAAGACTGGCGAGTTCTGAGAAAATCACAAGGTCTTTTTTCCAAATGTCACATGTTTAAGTTTGCCGAACAATGTTTGTGTTTTACTTTTTAACCTTCTGTTGCATTAAAATTCAAAACTAAATAAGTCATAATCAAAATACTTATATTCACTAGCATTCTGGATTTTTTTTCCCCACAACTGATTATGCTTAAGTGTCTGTTCTGCTTTAGCAAATGTTATATACGTACAGAGCATTTTTGTCTTACGAAGGTAAAGGTATACCCTTATAGAGGGGTAAAGGTAGCTTAGTCTGGTGGTTATCTCTGTTGTTTTCATAGTAAGATTAACCTAAGAGGTCAGAGGATAACTTTGTTAATAAAAAAAAATAAACAAAAATAAACTGGCATTTAAATAACTGAACTGCTCTTTTCAAGTTTGATTTAGTTCACAGTCAGAATTGAGGGTCAACAGGATAGTTTAGTTCTTCACAGTATTGGCAATTTTACAGCCCTTCCATAAATTGAGATCTTTGCTTTAACTGCTTGTTCGGCAACTGCTTGTTCTCCAGGCTCCAATTAAGTTGTTAATTTGTCACAAGATTCCCCCCTCCTCCCCCCAGTTATTAAAAATTGTCTCTAGCTACGGCTTTTGAAGTGTACTTAGATTTAGAGATTTTTTTCAGCACAGTAATTAATTAAGTAACTTTGAAATGGTCTGCTGAAACATGCAGATGCTGCTTCTTGGCCTTGCTGGTGTGATTCAGGTATATTATGTTTGTTCCCCATCTTTTTGTCATTCTCTGGTCAGTGCTGTTTATTGCGCAGAACTGTAGCGGCTGTAACTTTCAACCTGTGATCGCTCTAAACCCTTTAAAGCCCAAACAATTTCGTATTCTGTTCCAAGTCTGATTAAGTAATTCAGTACCATCCATTTCCTTTATTGGTAAAACCCGATGTTGCCACCTTTCTTGGACACTGTAAAGGCTGCAACCACAGTACTTTTGAACAGTCTATGTGCGAATTAAGCTTAATTTCAGTGTTCACTAGTTAGTGGTTTAAGTACACTTTAATGAATTACATGATGTCTAGTTTTGTGTATTGTACCACCAAATCTGCACTTAGGTTTTTCTTGAGAAAAAATTTATATTTTCCCAGTTTGTGATAATTAAATTATGTGCTGATATAAATCATTGTTAGAAAGAGTTAAAATTGTTGTACTATCCTTGTAAACTGTTGTTTATCACAACATGAGAAGAAGCAGCAACTAAATCTGATTCACACTTCTTCAAAGGATTTGGGAGTTTATATCTCTAGGAGAATTGTTAAGTGGTTTCTAGCGGCATAAAAAAAAAATCTTTTACAACAGCATAAGTGAGGACAGATAACTTCTCAAAGGTTAACTCATTGGTTTTGTGGCAGAAGAACAGATATGCATGAAATTAATTCCTTTTCAGATTCTACTGATTTATCCTGATCAACAACCTTATTAGACTGTCACAATTTTTCTGGGGGGTGATATGTGTGAGGCTTTACCGATGATAGTTGTTTCAGGTTCTTGCAGTCAGCTATTTGTCTATGACTACTGAAATAATCATTAGTATTTAATTTTGAATTGCCTCAATGGACACTTGGTCCCATAGCTCCTTGCTATGAGGTGGATTAATTTTTTTTTCTCCTGGAAAAGCAAGAAAACAGAGTACTGCCGCTGTCAGCCTGGCAGAAAGCGCTGAAACTTGCTTTTCTGTGCAAGGTGAGATTTACAGCTGTCTGAGCTAAAGTTAAGACACCAAGGCTGTGGTAGAGTTTGGGGTTCGTTTGTTTCTTGTTTGCTTTCTGTGGTGGGAAGGAATTGTGATTGTTCATTGTCCATTGGCCCAAGGGGAGTCGTTGCATTCCCTGCAGAGAAACTGCACTCTCTCTTTGGCCTCAGCAAGGTGTAGCCCTGGTTTGTTTATTCTTACGTGCTGAGAAGGGAGGAAGACAGGGAACTGAAGGTTTGTATGACCTTAGCTGAAGAAGAAAAGCTTCTCGTATTTTGCTGTTGCTGAAAACGTCTCTGGAAAATTGTGCTGTCGATTCTTCATGTCAGCAAGGAGGGGAATGAGCTGTTATCTCCTTCTGCCGAGGAAGGAACATAACTAGATGTCCTCTAGCTCTGAATCCAGGAATCCACACTTTCATTTCTCTAGACTTGTTTTCTGAAAGTTTTTCTAACGGATGTCCTAATTCAAGGATTCAGGGCAACAAATTAAATGGAGCCCTTTATTTCTAAAGTCAGATCATCAACGTACACTTTCAGTAACAGTCCAAAATAATGTTCAGTGAAAGTAATATGTCTGAACGCAGTAGGTCTTCTTGCTGGTTTGCTTTGTTTCTTTTTTAATGATCTTGAACAGTGTTGGGTGCCTGTATTTGATAATAGACCTTTTTCTGAATTCTTTTGTGCAATAATTGTTTAGGATATGAACTTCCCTATAGTTTTATCATATTCTGTTTTGTAAAAAGCTAAATTGATTTAAATTAGTGGTCTTACTGAGTTGACATCTCTGAGTCGAGATACATTTGGAGAAGAAAAAAATCCTGGGAAGGTCACTGATGGCCTCACAACACATGATAAAGAAAGGGTCATTCTTTTGGGCCATGGGAAATTAAACAATCTCTTTTCACCTAGTAAAAATAAATTCCTTAATAACAAATAACATAGTGTTAGCTTATAGCAAGTAACAAAATTAAGAGGGTGCCAAATAGGGGGGAAAGAACTAAAGAAGGCTTAAGATGAAGACCCAGCATCCCAGATGTGTCTCACCAGGGCTGAGCGGAGGGGAAGGATCACCTCCCTCCACCTGCTGGCAATGTGCTGCCTACAGCAGCCCAGGGTGCAGTCATTGAAGCGTTGTTTAAAGTTCTTGCTACACTGTCTGGTGTGGTGTCACCTGCATGTGCCTCGATTCATTCTGTAGGCATTCAGGAGGAGTCTCGCTGGTTAAGTTGCACTGGCTTTTTAAAAAACAGACTAAAATGTATACAATACCTTAGAAATATAGTCGAGATGGGGATTTAAGATATTAAACGACTGGATATCCATAAACAAGGCCATATCAAAAAATAAAAAGAGGATAAACTATTAAAATTAACACACGCACAGATATATACATGTATTGTTTGGCACGGTTATTTTGGAAAGATACATTTTACACACTTTGACCACTGTATTTGTGGAAACAGTGATAAGAAAAGCAGGGAGGGTTCTCATTTTAAGGAAAGAGATTAGCTCTGGTGTTCAGGTGGGAGAACTTTATTGTAATTCCATCCACGAAGATCTAGAATCACTGCATTTTTTGAAAATGTCTCTTTATTGTCTGTTAACGCAGACATTAAAGCAGCTGAATGAGGCTCGCTTTCTCCATTCTCCTTCCCTGAGGGCTGGTTTATTCTTTTCCACCCCCTCCATTTCTTCCAAAAAGCACCAAAACATTTCCCTCTTTAATGAGTTCTAACAGGGGACTAAAAAGAAGAAAACTAAAGAAAACAAACTCAAGCAAAAATGAATAATGGAAAAAGAAAGATTTTTCTTCAATAATTGCTAGTACTTTAATCATCCAACTGTTCTCAGCCCTCCGAAATCTTAAACGTGGTCTTCTAGCTTGACCAAACTGTATTCTTTATTACTAAAGTATATTGCCCAATTTTTGAAATTAGGGTAATATTAGGTAATGTTTTTTCTTTTATTTCTCTTTTATTTTGTCAAAATCCTAACAGTTCAAGTTCAAACTTTCTACAAAATGTGGTACAGTGGGTTTTTTGTTTTGTTTTTGGGGTTTTTTTGTTTTTTTTTTTTTAGTTTGGGAGTTTGTCAGGCTTTTATTTCTAAGAAATATCTTTTGCTATGTTAAGGATGGGATTGCTGTAAGAAATTAAATGGAGGGATTGTACTCTTCATGTCTTTCACTGCCTTTGAAAGTCTGTTTACCAAGCAAAAGCTTTCTTTCATCTTTTACTTTCAATGAAGTGTAGGGAGAACATTTCTAGAGCTCATCTACAAAAGTATGTACTACAGAAGTGGCATAAAAATTAAAGGAAAAATTAAGGAAAAATGTAGTCGAATCACTTTATTCTATTTTCACACACATTCTAGTTATTTTGGACTTTCAATGTAGTCGTTCTGGCATAAGGATTAAGTTAAATGAACTTCAAAATCTACTTCCAAATAAGTTTTCTGTGACAGCCTCAAAGTGTCAAGGTATATAATTGGTATTGTACGTTCATTTTTGCTAGATTTCCATCTTAAAAGTACTATGGATACATATTTGGGAATGAATTTCAAACCTGATGTTTAAAACTACTTCAGGCATGTTCATTTTCTTCTTGAACCAGTGTAATAGCTGATCTGGACACAAAGCATTGGCAATCATTAAGGTGAACCTAAATCATGTGTGCACATCATGCAAAAGCTGATGCAGATACATGCCTGAACATTTTGAAAGCTTCCATAAGGTTCTCATTACATATAAATTAAACCATAAGCATTTCTGTCTCTGATTGTTACAGTGGAAGGGAAAATACTGTCTTCTGACTAACAGATGTTAATTGTGTTATTGTGAAATTAATGAAGACGATGGCAAAGCTGCTGTGGACTTCACTGCCCCAAGGTTTTGGTTGCCTACAGTATCAAATCATTTTGACTGAGGCGCTTCAGTTGAGCTGAGTGATTAACTTAGGGTCTTTGCTTCTCTGGCTGCCCTCCCAAACGCTGCTTCCTCTCACCAAGTATCAGGGAAGAGCTGGAGAGGAAGAAAAGTTCTGCAAAGATTTCCTCATGGACTCTGCATCCCTCCTAACTCTGGATGGATCTCAGATGTGCTAAGTAGGGCATGTCACCTCGGGTACGCTGCCAGGACAGCTGCTGCCCAGCAGCGGCCTCTTGCCAGTGAGAGACTTGTCACTGGTGGACTCCCTTTGCTGCTGTTCAGGGAGTAGGCATTTGAATGACACTTGTGATGTGTCGCAGCACCGCTGCTAGTTTGTGTCCAATGTTGTTTCAGAAAACATCATTCTCCTGTTTTCCCTCCTGTATATGTGTGCATGACAAGCTTGCTATGTACAGCTAGGTGGTGGAGCAGCCCTCCTACAAGGTGAAGGGGTGGGAAGAGAGAGCGTATTTTATGTAGACCTATAGAACATTGACTTTTAACATAGATGTTTTCTCAAAGGGTTAGTACAAAAATCCTGCAGGTAGCAATGTCAAAAGATATGAGAAACTTCAGTCTAAAGTAATTCTCAGGTATTCTTCACCAGTAGTCTAAAGCAAGCTTCATCCATTCCCAGATGCCTCCAGATTTCTGGTGCCCCTTTAGCTGTGGTGATGTAAAAGGTGGTGTTGCCACATGGTGAATTTGATAGGAATTTTTTTCAGGATTAAAAGTAACCTAGGAAACCTGTGCATATAAAAGGCAGCACAGGGTAGGAATGAACGGTTAAGATTGAATTAAGCTACTAATTCAAATGCAGAAAGTAATGTTGATCTAATTCCATTTTGATAAATCAACGAACTTACCTGGCAAAGATGCTGTAATATTTCCAGGGGGTGGGGGAGTGGGATTCTTGTCATGGCAAAATGGATAGAATATTGCTATTGGTTATTGAATATCTTCATGGATAGTTATTGCACTGCACCAAACTTTTCTCTTTCCAAAAAGGTCCACTGTACCAAACTGAAGCAATGCAGAAATCAGAACTACAAAGTTAATGTGTACAGCACAATTTTTGTATTTCAGATTGCAAAAAGTTAACTGAGTCAAGAAAGATCATAGATAAAGAACCCTGGATTTATTTATTTATTTATTTACACTTAAGGAAGAAAAATAAACTGGTCAGACCCTACCTACAGCATAGAATCATAGAATTGCCTAGGTTGGAAGAGACCCTTGGGATCATTAAGTCCAACCATCTACCCTACTCTACAAAGTTCTCCCCTACACCATATCCCCCAACACCACATCTAAACGGCTCTTAAACACATCCAGGGATGGTGACTCAACCACCTCCCTCGGCAGCCTATTCCAATGCCCGACACCTTTCTGTGAAAAATTCTTTCCTAATGTTCAGTCTAAATCTACCCTGTTGGAGCTTGAAGCCATTCCCTCTTGTTCTGTCATTAATTACCTGTGAGAAGAGACCAGCACCAACCTCTCTACAGTGTCCTTTCAAATAGTTGTAGAGAGTGATGAGGTCTCCCCTCAGCCTCCTCCTCCTCAAACTAAACAGTCCCAGCTCCTTCAGCTGCTCTTCATATGATTTGTTTGCTAGGCCCTTCACCAGCTTCGTTGCCCTCCTCTGCACTCGCTCCAGCACCTCAATATCTCTCTTGTATTGAGATGCCCAAAACTGGACACAATACTCGAGGTGTGGCCTCACCAGTGCTGAGTACAGGGGCACAATCACCTCCCTACTTCTGCTTATTCTAATGTGGGACAGAATAGACACAGCACCCCAGAATAATACATTTGTATGTCTAAATTAAAATACTTCCCGTCAATCTGTGGTATTCCTTGTTGCGGGACAATTATATTCAATCATATGTGTAGCTGTTAATTGGATTAGATAGTTGTATTCTATTAACGACTTCTGAAATTACATCAAATCTTATGCTTCAGCTTGTAAACTACTTACCTCTGATAGTTGGAGGGACAGACTTTCAATTCCTTTGGAGTGTTTGTTTTTGTTGAATAGTACCATCCACCTCTTCAGATTTGGAGAATGGGAGCTGCAAGAAGAAAGATAGCAGACTAACTAAATCAAGGGAATGATCTCATGGTGAAGACTTCAGGAAAACATTACTAATTCTTCTTTTTCTGTTTCTCTGCCCATATCTAAAATGAGGATATAAAAATCCTACCAGAATTGGATGCATATGATTTTTTTTTCTACAATTTTGAGCATTCATGCTTTTAAAATAATTAATTATTTTTAAAGTAACAGCACACTATATATCTAAGTATTCTATAATATAAAATCAAATACTGTGATAGCAGATGTATCATTTAATGCATGGAGATTGATTGCTGTGATTAGTCAAGTCCTCATGCATTAAATTTTGTTCTAGACAAATTGATAAACTCAAATACTGCTTAAGTTTTTTAAAAAGTCTGCTTTCATTCCTGATATATCACAACCTCTATTCAAAATAATAAATTTGTTCTCATTCAGAAGTGTAATTGCATGGAATATATTTTAGAAGAGGGGAATATACTTTGTCTTGTCTTGAACAGACTCCATGACATCCAATCAACCAAAATAAAATGAAAGCTTAAAGAAAAACCCTAATCCCTCTTCCAGTCAATTTATAGCTTCAGATTTCCATTTCTGTTTTTAGTGAGTGAAGTTGACTATCAGTGTGGATCCCACATATTTATCCGCTGGAAAACCTGGAATTTAAGTATGGTTAGGTGCATGTTAGGAAATACTCCTAATACAGGCGAAAAAGCACCCCGGGACAGACAACCATCTCACCTTTGTTCTGCCCTGTGCATGTAAGTAAAAGAACTGAAACATATCATAAGACCTTCAAAAGTCCTGTACTAGCTGTTCTATGTAAGATCTCACTTAAAAGATGCTCCAATCCTAGCAGCACCGAAGTGTCAGGAAAGTTCAAAATGTCCTTTAGGTCCAACAGCTTCCTCTTGTTACTGTGAGCTTCTTTGCTATGCTTCTTTCTGCTTGCAACCACACATGAAAAAAAAAGAACAGCATAATTTATACATAATTATTTTTCTTATCAAGGAATTGCTTATGTAAATCTAATATTTTTCCAGTTATTTTCAAACACTATTATTAATTTTCCAAACAATTATTTTTGTATGGAAACAATGCATTCTAAAAAAAACTTGCATATAAAGAAAAACAGGAGATATCATTGGGAAAAAAAAAAAGTATGTAAAGCATGAGCAATCAGGTCAGGAGTAACGCAAGTAACACAGTTGGGTTTCCTGGAGCTCTGTTCAGCACAGACCACATCTATGAGCTAAAAATTCCCTGCAATTTCATTCCTGCAAGGTCTCTACTCCCCTCTCAAAGAATGCCTACATTTAGCCATTATCCCCTAATTACAGAACAGCCAAGATAAAGCATATGCTGTTGTTGAACGCAAGTGGAGTAAGATTTGACTGGCTAGCTGCTGGTATCATACAGTGTAAAATTGTTGCTCTGATGCTACAGTCTCCGTTTCTGTTGGGAGGGCATTGGTTTGGGCTATCCTCTAGTAGCATACCATCAATTTTCATGTAATATGTAGGAATCAAATTATCTTTTGGACCTCTTTTTTTCTGATCTGGTTGAAATGGGTCAGTGCACCCCAAAATTACCACTGCCAAAGTAATGACTGGTAGGTGGCTGGAAAGAAGACAAAAATTGCATAGGTCTCGTTTCTTTAGGAAACTCAAAAATGTGACTGTGATTATTTAGAATAGGTTCATATAGGCAACATGTATCTGTTAACAACTGGCATTCTTTGAATATCTTTTCAGTGTTAAATTTCTATGTTGAGAAGCTGCATGTGTTGCATTATTGTATTTAAGTGAATACAATATCTCTGGAATAAAAATATTGGGGGGGGGGAAGCATTTTGGTTTCTTATCAATGCAGGAAGGATAAACCAGTAAAATGGAAGATGTCTTTTCAAGCAATTTTACTAAAAGGAGCATGTAGGCATATAGACACACTCCTTATTCTGGAATAAGAATACCAATCAACTGGAAAAATTAAAAATAATGAGGAAAAAATGTGTACATACTTTGCATTTGTTTAACCAGAGTGGCTTGTAAGCTAAATTAAAGAGCACAGCCTTTTGAGAACAAAGAGACCTGTTTCTTCTGGGCCTAATTATAAAACATAGTCATGTCCTAGCATGTATTTTTGTAAACTATTCTTGGTTCATCACCATCTTCAAAATGCCTTAGTGTTAACAAAGATGGGCAGGAATGGAAAATCAGTTACTTAAGGCGAATTTCAATATCAGCTTGCATAGTACTTCATAAAGGTTTAAAAATTTGAGATGGCTCTTAATTTCTTTTGAATTAATTAACATTAGATTTCACCAAGGATTAGAAGTGCCATATGGAATTGTTAAAATTATGCCAACTATATTAATTCTGAGTAATAACTGGAAAGTAATAGCAACATCGTGATTGGTCTATGGATGAAAAAGAGCATTAAGTCTCCAATCTAACAAATGTTTAAATCTGTGCAAAGTACAAAACTTTGCCTACTGAGGTTTCAAATTAAATTCAGCCACTTTGGTCCCTGATTCAAGGGTCCTGCTGTCATACGATGCTTTAAATACATAAAGTTTGTTATAGAGAATATAACTTGTGCTATCTCAAAATATTCTTCTCTCTAACTAGCTAAACAATGATAGTATTTTGGTGTTCATGCGATATTTTTAAACTATGTACAATGAAAAACATTCTTGGTGCTCAGCAGATACTGAGAGACAATTCAAGTCCCAACTTAATAGTAAAATAGGCTACATACCTTTTCCAGAGAAAAGGCACACAGTGAAACAGAACCAATTATTGATACTAGTGGATATACTCTCTATGAATTTAGGTTTTTTGTTGGGTTTTTTTTCTTCTTTAAGTATTAAAATGCCATTTTATTTCAGCTTATTGTTGCTACTGGCTTTTTCAGCCTCAGTATTATAAGGACTTAAGTTTTCTTACCAACAGTGATTAAAATTCATTGTCTTCCCTCTTACTGTTGTGCTGTTTTGAGCCTGTGGGTGAGTACATCCCTCTCTTGCTCTCATAGCATTTCCAAGGTATTGAATAGGATGTTTATCATAGTTCTGAAAAAGATGAATAGATGTAGCACTTTGTCAATAATGCGTATCATCTTCCTAACCATATATGTTTCATTTGTGTTGCTTGATCTTCTAGCTATAGGATTCAGATGTAGGATTGCACCTAAACAACGTGTGCTGAAATTTATCATAAATCATATGAAATTATTTTGGGACAGGAGATTATCTTTGTATGTAGTGAAACTGTTGTTCTTGGGTATACTTATGCTGACTAAAACTAGTAATGTATAATCCTGTAATAATATTTGTCATTTGTTTTATTCGGATATATCTTTCAAATGTTATTCAAAGATGGTTTGGCTCTTTATGCTATTTTTGGTCACCTAATAATATATGTATCCACTAAATTTCTGCAACCAAGTATTTATTTCTAGTTTTTTTTTTTTAAAAAAAAAACAAACCCACAATTATTTTCCTTGGAGAACATAGCATCCTTCTCCTAAGCAGAAAAAGCAGGGGGTGAGGGTGAAGTTATAATAATGGGGTAAGTCTCTCAACATAAAAATCAAGATGCTTTTCATCCTTTCCAAATGATGCCTTTTGAAATTAGCTCCAAGAAAAAGTTTGAAATTTGCAAGACTACTTTGTTCTTGATTGCAGGATGAAACCATGTATATATGCTGTTCTCTATTTAATCTCGTAAATTTATTGAGGTCCACATGTAACCTATATGCAAATATTTAAAGCCAATGATTATCCTGTTGTCATATGGAAACTGTTTGTCTCAGATATGCTTTATAAGGCATATGTATTGTGGAACCAGTAGGGAACGACATACTTAGTGTGGGAAACCTGCTGAAATTGGTGAGAGCATCTTACGTGACATATCGCCCACAACAGAAAGCCATGCTGTGGACACAATCCTAGTTAAATTGGATTAATTCTGCCTAGATTCTGTCAATGCTATGCTTCAATCATTAGAGGACTTAATTTTTTCCCTCCTTGACTCAGAAAGTTAACGGGTTGTCTTGGCATCGCTGATGACTTGAAGCTCAATGACCTTTCCTCTGTTTAAAAGTGCTGCTAGCCTGCTTGGTGGGAAAAGATCGTGTACAGATCTGTGATCTGTCTATTTTTATGCCAGTCAATGAAAGCTTGGTTTGCAATTGATCATTTATTCAACAGAAAGAACACTTATGATGCTGCCTTGCATATGTCCAACCTGGTTAGTTATAGTCCATTATAAAATGTCCTAATTGTGAGACAGCTATAAAAAAGTTAACATAAACCTGCTGTAAAGGTTGTCTAGCCACTACAAATATACTGTATATAGATCCAGGACAGACACTGACTGTAACAAGTGTTAGTAGGTGAAGGATAGGCATCAGGTCTTCCATCCGTCTTTTTGAGGACATATCAGAGTTGATCATAAGTTATTGCTTCCTTTGCTAAATGCTGTTGCACGTATTTCTCAAGGGGACCCCCCCCAGGAAAAACAAAACAACAAAACTTCCTCTTAACTTTCTTTAAATAAGGAGTCATGAACGGATTATTCTGTCCTCAGTCAATGTACACATTCATCCACTGGAAGAAACAGGTACCTAGCTGGCGTTAGTTTGTTCCATACAGCAGTGAGAATGTTGATGTGTTCGTGCCATCCTGGGGCAAAAACCTATGAGTACAAAAAGAGTAAAAGCTGCTTGTGTTGCACACCAGAAAGATCCAGGTGATGGTGGCCACTGGACAGAAAATGGAAAAGTCTGCAGCAACAAACAAACATGTCACTTAAAAAAAATGAATGACCAAACAAGAACTGTTCAGGCACCAATCTAGTCTTAGATTTCTCATAGATGCTGACCTATTTTGTAGCAGTAGTCGCTAGATGCAAATCCTCTCAGGTGCAGCTTGCTGCAGGCCTGTCTGATCCTGGCGTGACTGCAGTTAGATGTTCTGTATTCTTCTCTTGCCCAGACAAAAGCAAAGCTGTCTACTGAGCCACGCAGGTTTTAGCCAACGGGTCAGCTCAAGCAATACTACAAGAGCTCTGCAGCCCATCTCAATGATATCTGCAAACAAATCAGCCTCCTCTTCCATTCTGTACACACAGTACACACAGGATAGCCATTGCATGTAATGTAAAATTAAATTATTGTTATCTGATTTCAAGGAGTGTAATGGTTTGGGCTCAGGATACAAAAAAGGTGATCATGCTGTAGAACGAGGGGTAAAGATGGCAGTTATGGCAGCTGAGAGGCAGCAAAATATCACGGCAAGGCTGAAGTTAATCTGCAGTATTACCGAATCTGTGTTTCTATAAGCATATAAATTATAGTATGGTATATAATTATGTGCACTCTTAACTGTGTACACAAACACATCTATATGCATACACACGTATGAGTTCTCCTTGTAAAGTAGAAAAGGTAAAGAAAGATGAATGAGCACAGCTAACTTGAAACACTTTGGAAAGGTGTCCATATACTTTGCGTATGAGGACTGCTTAGGAACCAGCATGAAGAAAAGGGACTTGGAAGCCTGAAGGTTAAGCACATAGACAAGCGTACATACCCTCAGGTACTTGTAATATGCTATTTTAAAATAATAATGCTTCAACCAGCAAATATTCAATAGCTGATGAGACAGATCATTTCATTGTGAAGTGAACTTAATAAAATTGTTCTTTGAGAAGCTAATTGCCTACTGGTAAATTCCTGTTTAAGTAAGACCTGCCGTTGCAAGAGAATTAATAACAACATCCTACACTAGATCCAGTGTTTTTAAGATTCCCAGTGTACTGTATGTGATAACGTATAATGCAGGTAGAATTCTTCTCCATGCTGGATGGTGATGTGTGTAACTATATTGTCCTTTGAGACTAGTTCGCATGCAGTGGCTGGTATCGCACTGTTCGGCAGCCTGCTGCAGATAAGAATGAATGATGATGCCCTAGATTTTAATGGAAATTTTAGAGCGCGTGCAGCGGTAGGGTGCAGTCTTCAGCAGAGAAAAACGAGCTGACTTGCAGGCATGAGGGGTCATCAAGAAAGATAAAGAAATAGGACGTACATTCCAGGCTAGGCAAGGCATTTTAAAGGATATTATGGAAATGAGGAAGAACCAATTTAATTTTTATAATGTCACTCCATTTAACTTTAAAATACAAGGTCAAGGTACTGTGTTTTTTGTAATGATTAAAGATTTGGGATGTTCTTTGTGTTGGAACTGTTGAATGTTTATGTGGCAAAGACCAAATATGACAAAGAATTGAATTTGGAAACCTCAGAATTATGTAGCAGCTCCTCTCAAAATCGCATTAGAGACAAAGAGAAATTTGATAATCACTTTCATTTTCATTCTGGCAGTCAAATTTCCTTAAGAAGCCTCCTCTTTAAAGTTACTTTGATCCCCAAACAGTAATGTATCTTGTTTTTACGTAAAATCTATAGAAACGACATTAATCATGTAGCCAATTTGAAAACAGCTCCCTTTACAATAAAATCTCAGTGCTTCCATTCTTAGTGAAATCTGATTTAGCCATTAGATGTGAGAGTTTACAATGCATCGGGTTTGTGATACTGTCAAGATTTCTTGAAATTATGATGAATAGGTCAAATTTTTCCTCCAAAAACGTCATGTAAACATTTTATTTTTAATGAGAAAAGATGATGCTGTATCTCTCCTGCATAAGCACAGAAAAATAAAAACTAGGCTGAAAATTTTTCAGCTGACCTCATCTTAGAAGGGAGGGACTGCATGGATATGGGAAAGCATTTTAACTTTTTCTTACTTTTTTACTTCTCTCTAAAGGTAGAACTAGTTCTTAACAAGTCAACGCAAAAAAAAAAAAAAAAAAGAGAAAAAAATTTAAAAATGTGCAAGTTATGAATGGTGAGTTCCCTTTCTAAAGAAATATATTTGCTCCCTGTTAAGTCTCTCATAGAGCCACCTACACAACAAAGCTAGTATGACGGAGAGTGTTTTGGGCAGCTCTGAGTAGTCTACAGTTTGCACCTGAGGGAGTCAGTTTGCAGTTAGGTTGTCCGTGTCTGCACCGTACTACGACTGTTGCTGCAGCTGCCTAAGTAGATTCCTCTGGAGAGGCTTTAACCACATTTTAGTTTAATACGAATTGCGGTTACTTGGTGTAAGCAAGTCCTCATGACCAGGTCTAGTGAATGAAGGGGTGTACTATCTTTTTTTTTTTTTTTCCCTTTAATCAGCCTACCATTTGAAGCAGCCATACTCCAAAGCCTAATAATAATAGCTTTCTTTTCCCCCTGCTACTCTCTGTTGTATGCTAATTTTAACTATGATTGTCACCAGACTTGTCACCCAGATTTTATGAAAATAGTCTCTAGCTCCTAGGACCTCCATAGCTGCCATGGGATTTCATTTGTGGCTTTATGTGGAGTATAATAGATCAGCAGTGGTGCAAAGTATTGCGTAATACTGCCTGTTCAATCCATTACAGGTTCTCTCGAGTATCCCTAGTTTGCCAAGCGATTCTGTTTTCATACAGATCTTATTTCAGCCAAAAATAGGAAGTGCAAAGACAAGCAAGGTAACTCTAGGAAGTTGATCAAACACCCAGAAAGTTTTAAAATTCAGCAGAAGCTTATGTACTTTAAATTGGTTCATGCTTTTGTATCTTCAACCTCAATATCAAGGTTGTGATATGGATTTCTTGTATAGTTAAAGATGGGGGGATGGGGAGGAATTGTGTGTTGGGACAGGAGAGGGAAATAAAAGATATGTAGAACAGGTCTGCCAGTCAGAATCCCCGTGAGACTGAATATTAGGGTGATACAGCACACACTTAAGCTTAGCTCTTATTTTTGAAACATTTCTGTCATGATTAATAGTAGTTTGTTTGGGTTTTTTTTTCCTGCAGTGAAGATGCTAGTGCAATCAAGGGATAGGGGATTGCTTATGTGTTTAAGCGCTGTCTCTCTTTGAACACCTATGAGCAGATTTATAGTCACCTACTTAAGAGACCATGCTTCTGTGAAGGACTACTGATGCTAGCTAATGTTATTTTTTAAATTTTTCTTTTTATACTTAAATTCTAGGCTACTTTTCAGAAAACAGCTTTATGCTGGCTATCTAGTGAGTGCTAGGAAAATGAACGGGTCAGAGAGATGATAGTCATAAAGACAAAAATTAATAGATGCATCTAACAGAAGGAGGTAAAAAGGGTCTCTTGAGATTTTAAAAAAAAAGGCTTAAAAAATTATGTACCTCTTTTTTTTCTTAAGAAATGTGGCTAACAATATCTATAAAAACACTTGAGCACTAGGACCAGGGACAGAAGTTTAAACATTTTAATAGCAAGATTCAGAGGTTGAAATTGAAATAAAGGCATCCAGAAGATGCCAACAATGCTAAAAATCATACTGCTTTATGTTTTTAATTGCCTTACTTCAGCAAAGCAAGCCTGAGTTGTCCAGATTTCAGAGGAACATATACTTAAAAACTTCAGGAAAGAGGTATTAACAATGGTAACACGGTACCATTCTTCTGTATCCAAATACGGAAACACCGTTTTGGTATAAATGCTTTGTTATGTCAATATAAAATAGAAGTGTGACATTTTCAAAGCTTATGCAATGAATGCATGAGTAGAACTTTTATTTAACTCATATAAATATACTTCTATGTCACTTTTTAGCAGTAGGGAATTTCGAAAATATAGTGTTGGAAATGAGCTTTTGAAAATAAGTCAGAGAAAATAATAAAAAAAAAAAAAAGGAAAAAGTCCTAAATTTGCTATTCCATTTTCTTAAATATACATAAATAAAAAATTATAAACCTTTTTTTAGGTCTTCAGTGAAGAAATAAGCATAGCAGTGACGAATCAGGCAATTCTGTTGCCTGTTGTGTTTGGCTTTGGGGTTTTGTTTTAAAGGGAGGGCAAGTGTTTCTAAGTTATCGATGGTGAATTTCTGCAAGATGTATTTTAAACTTCAGAACTATATACTACTCTGCACAACACATTAACACGTTTGGTACAAACTAGTGATGTAAATGAGAAAGCAGCACAAATATACTTACTCTAACCACCTTTCCCAGAGAAGAAAACAGGCCTGTGTATGTGTTAACACTGTGAGTCATGAGTGTGAAAGACGTTTGCTTTTCATCTGTGTCCCAATTTTCTGTTCCTTGCTATATCTAGAATATTCTCTGAGATCAATGGAAAGCGTGGTTTGTCTTTAAAGCCTGATTTATTTACATGCTATTTTTAGCTCAGGTGAAATCCTGTCAAAAAGAGACATCTCAAATCTTGGCAAGGGTTAGGACCAAGAAAGTCAGTGAAAAGTGGATGACTACCACGCTGATTTTATGTCTTGTAAGTATATTGTTCCTGCTTTCCCTGGCAAGAGCCTTCCATGCTGCCTAACAGATAAAATAAAGGTATAGCAATGGAAATGCAGTGTAAAAGAGAGGCTAATATTTGTAGACAGGAAAGATAGTGGTATGATTTTATAATTCAATGCTTTTTTTCCATTTTTAGCTAAAGTAAAGATAACTTGTAGTCTTCCACTGCCAAGTAAGCTCTCGCTGATTCAGAATTATTCAAAACCCAACACTTATTTAAATAGGAAAAAACAGCTCATCTGTCTTTGTTAGACTTAAAACTCTAAATTGTGCTACGTTTACAGTGATTCAAGGAGTAGGTTGAGCAGAATTCTCTCCACTCCCCCCACCCCCTGCCCCCCTGTCCTCTAAGTGGAGGACTTAAACCAATGCATATTTCTGTGAGTAAAAGTTCCCTTTTTCTCTTACAAATTGTAGGACTGATTTTTAATAAGCAATTTCAAACAATAAAATGGCAACAACACGGTCCTTCGTCTAGAATAGCTTTGTGAAATACTGTTTTATATTTATAGATCTGTTTCCTTTTATGCTCTCCTTTTATCGACATTTCACTCGAAACTCTTTTTGTCAGACTTAAGTTTCTGATGGAGATCATGAACACTGAGAAAAATGGTATTTTAAGCACGATCTCTGTCTAAAGGAATTGTGTTTTCTAGTGTCTCTAGAGTATCTTGAAGAGCGTACATTATTTACAAAAGCTGTGTTCTCATTTAAAATCCCATCGCGTTATGCATCTTATCACTGACAACTCTTCTGGGAAGTATCCTTCTGCCATCATTCCTGTGTGGTTATTTACCCGGACAAATAGATATCTTCTTGATTCACCACTAGAAGAATGAATTATGTAACTTCAGCCTTTACAGATTTTCTATAGACTAGCACATCACTTTTACTAGTATCAGGAACTGGAAAAGTTAAAAAACAAACAAACAAACAAAAAACCCCTCCACACACCAACCACACACACACACACACACACAAAAGAATCACAAAAAAATTGCTTTTTGTCATCAATTGTAATTCACGTAATCCTCTTTAGTTCTATACCCTTTAGAAAACAGGGAGTCTAGAATAAGGAAAAGTGGGGGTCACATTCATCTGAAAGCTAAATCATATCTTACCTTTTATTGTCTTGTGAATGTCCAATTTCACATAAAAGAAAATGTGCAGGACCTCAGTGAATTCAAACTCCTCTCACGTCCATTTACAGGTAACCGTTTCTTTTCTCACCAGAATTCACTGCAGCTTGCTTCCTATCTGAGGGCTGATCCTATGTGCAGAAGACATTTTCATGATGAGGGGAGTGGAGTTTGACAATTAGCAGTGTCCTTAATTGGAAAGTAATCAAGATTTAGAGCATATCTATCATGCAAAGTGAAATGCTCCAAGAGTAGCTCTCATAGAAACAGGTATGCGCTTGGGATATTCCCGAGTGTTATGGCATGTAAAACAACAAAGAAAATCTTGGTACGGGATTTTGACAAAAACAATAGATTTAGTTTTGCTTTTAATTATACCCTTTGTTTCCTTTTCTGTCTGGTCACTGGGATGATGCATTTCAGTTGATGTGTTAATTTGTACAAAACCATGAAATGTTTTGATGGGTTGGTATTTATCCTGGCTTCCTATCTGTCTTTATGCAAAGAGATTTTACTTACATCTCTTTCATGTTATCTGATGTATTCTGATACAGTGATTAATTAAAAGAAAACACTTTAATTTCACTCAAGGATATGTATATGAGAACCACAGATGTAATAATTATGGTGGTTTAAGTATTTTCAGGTGGCAGCTTCATAACAATATTTTATTTTGAGACTCTAACTCCTGGCAGGCACAAAGTAGGAGATTTCTGTACAAAACCCCCATCCTTAGCTCTTGTGGAAGGTGGAGAGCAGACAAGCCACAAAAAGGTGGTGTGTGAACCTTAGGTGAGCTGTTTTGCCCGCCTGCCTCCCAAAAGTATGAGCCTCCCGCATAGATGAGTGCCTCTGACCTCCCTGAGCACAGAGTGAGTGGCAGAGTTTTGCTGCAAGTGCTTCCCTCCCTTGCTGGTTTTTCTGGCACTGCCGAACTGAGGGGACTTGGAGGGATTTTTCAGCCTATTTTCCTGCATAAATGGGGCTTATGAGATTTCATTGTCTGTCTTCAGTCTGTCTATCTTTTATAGAGTGGTCTGTAATGATTTTTTTTTTTTTTTTTTTTGTCATTCACTGTTCAGTTTTAATGAAATTCGCTGTTCAGTTCTAATGAAATTGGAAGTGGAGGTAGAGATTCCCAAATAATTAAGCTCCGGCAAGCCTTAGAATATCAGTAGCTGGGTAGTACATGGCTCGGTGCTGGCATTGAGAGAGAGAGGCGAGATGAGCAGAGGTCAAAAGTGAAATGTTTCCTTGAGTAGCAACCCACAAGCTAAGAATCTCCGTCCGCAAACCATCACGTACTTATTCTGCCTTGCCTAGTGAGAGATGGAAGAGCTGGAGCTGTTATAGTGGGAGGGATGGGAGACACAGAGGACAAGGAGAGCAAAAAACTGCACTAGGTCCATTCTTAAAGAATGATTTGTGGCCTTTTTTTTTTTTTTCTTTTTTTTTTGCCTGCCTTGCCTATGGCAGTTTAGTGTTGATGAGTATCTGCAGGACAGGCGGGCAGTAGTATAGGTCGTGCGTGTCTAATTGTTATGAGGTGTCTCACACAGACACTTGTTCTGTGCATAGGGCACTTTCTGGTAAGTCATGGTGGAGGTCTTCCCTGAGGAGCTGAAGAGCGGAGGAGGTGTCCTTAATTTTGGTATAGCGATAAGATCTATTCCTTACCCTTCAAACCTTGCATGAGAATAAAGCACTAACATTTTGAATATGGGATGAAGGAGATATGTGTGGCTGTTGGCATGCATGCATTGGGTTTTTTAATAAGGAAATATTATGAATTATTGCCAGGTAGATGTCTGTGAAAAGTATCAAACTGAACCCTGCATTTTATATTCTTTTCCATGCCCAGAAATATTGTTCATCGTGGTGGACTTTCTAAGGCATGGGTACTCAAACATGTATCTGTTAGTGATTCTGCAGAAAAACAGAAATAGAGAAGTGGATTTTGTATCTAAAGAAATATCTAGCTATTTTATGTTAACATTAGAATTTCATGGACAACCTTCTGAAGAAGCTATATAATGTATACCGTGTATTAGGTATGAAGTGTTATGGTGGATTGAAGAAAAAGACTTTTTTTTTAAATTTTTTTATGATAAAAATGACCGTGAGTCAGAATTATGCACATTTAGAGGAAAGGCTTGACCAGAATTATTCAGGAACCTGTAAATACTTCATTCTGCCCAAAATATTTCTGGAATATGCTAAGTACAGTTTGATCTATTCTCATTTTTTAAGGGACAAAATCAGTTTTGAAGGCTGCAAAGTACATCTGATTTAAGTTGTTTTTCTTGCTTCCTAGTGATTTATTAAATTCTTAGGAATATTTAGTTTTATCTAACTTCTTAACTGGGATTTTAGTGATTTATTGATTGACTTTGAGAGATTATGCAGATCTTTTGCCCTTCAGCTAGAAATCAATATATTAATTTTGAAGCAGAAGAAATTCTTCTGCCATTGATAACCATTTCTCCTGCTGTGAGAGGTGCTGCAATGTAGTGAATAACTTTACCAGTTCTATTAATTTTTTGAGTAGATCACTAGAGTAATATTACTTTTGGTCACATTTTATGTGTTTTTCCTTATTGTATTATTTTTAGTATGGATACAAAATAAGTAGACAAAATCATTTGTATATATGGACTCATTTTTAAACTCATTTTAGGAGAGACTCTTATGTACTAGAAGCCAGAACTCCTCTTTAGTAGTAAAACTTAATTTTCACTTGGATTGTTTTTGAAGGATTGAACTGAAAGTTTCTACATGCCCTAGTTCTTTGATGGGATGTAATATGCTTTGTCATTTTATGATCATGAAACGTAATAATTAAAATCATCTAGGATCATATTGTCCCTAAAAACACTGAATTATTTATTTGAAAAGGAAATATTTATTTAAAGCAAAATGAAATATGCTGATTGACAATATGGCCTAGCATAGAAATGCAGCATGAAATTTAAGTGTAGAATTTTTTTAATAAAACCAAGGAAAATCCACAAAATTCCCTGAATAAAACCAACCTTTCTGTGTAAAACACAACAGTTTTCCTGTGTGTAGCACCCTGCACATAAAATTAGAAGGTAGTGATCAATATTAATCTTTCTGTTATTACAACACTCTTACAAACTGTATTCACACTTTATTAAATATAATCTAGTATGGATATAGTATTGGTTTATTGGTTTCATTCTCAGATGCTATCACAGACTGTGGTTGGATGTCATAAAAATGAATTATAAATGGCAACTGGTTTAATTCTGACTCATCTTTTCTAAACATGGAAAACTACTCATGACTATGCTTAAATATTATAGTTCTAGAAACATAGAAATTAGCAGACATTATAACTTGTCCTTAGAAAGTGAAAGGAGTCTGATTTTTACTTAATTTGATGTGTGTCTTCCCCATGCAACATTATGTGATAAAAGTACACTTTTTTTTTTTCCCCCCAAAGCCACTTAGTGCACTCGCACAGAGCGTTACTGAGTGCCTTCAGCATCCCTGAGCTGGGGAAGCCAACCATATTAAATAAGTTTCATGCTTCTGCTTCATGTGTTTGTATGGGCCAAATCTCCAGTAAATCACCATAACCTCATTAAATATAAGCAAGATATTTTTTTTTTGTTTGTTTGTATTTGCAACGAGTCTATGAAGTAGCAACACATCTTCAGAAAGAGAAGTAGTGTTTCCTGAATTACTGTTGAGGTCGATTTTTTTGCTTCCTGTCTCCCCTTCCTTAGTCTGGCATTCTTCTGCTCTCAACACATATTTATCTCATATTAGATACAACGATTTTGGTATTACCTCTGGTTGAAGAGGTGAGAAGAATCAAACTGAAGTTAATCATTGTCCAGCAGAGATTACCGGGCACCCATAAAATTTATCACAGCTGATTTGATTTTGGTGGATTAATTTCTTGTTGCAGTGCTTTGTTGCTGCACCCCCCCCCCCTTTTTTTTTTATTTTCTTTATTTCTAAGCCTTGCTGTCTAAAACTCAGCCTGATTCTCTTTACCTAAAACACCAGGATGTCAAGAAGCATGTTTTCCACTGAAAGCAAATTTTCCAATAAACATATTGATTAGTATGTTGAAAATGCAGTGTTGTACTGAGAAAAATGTTAGCATTAAATATGCAGTGAACATCAGTTCCTGAAAGTCTTATTATGTTTATAATATCAACTACTTTGAAGCAAGCTGATGAATTTAGCAATCAGAAATGAAATTATGGGAATATGTAAATTGGATATCCCTTGAGTAGCAACACTGGCATGCTTAGGAAAGCATTTGAATTAATAAAAGATCAGACCCCAAATGCTATAATTATGCTCTGAAGAAGGACCAAGACGGGTACACAGGCTAAGTCTATTAGATATCGAAGAAAATAAGAGTGTAGCAGGGGTAGAGAAACATCCCAGTGGTCGTTGCAGGGAGTAAAGCCGGTCTCCTTAAGTTAATATGACTCAATTGGGACAGAAAGCCTCTCCTCGGACAGCGCCCAAAGAGCTAAAGCGGCAGCTCTGAGGAGTCCAGAGGTGGTGCAGATAGGAAAGGCAAAGGAAGGACCAGCAAAATCCAAACAGAGGAAGGATGAAGATGAGGCGATAGCTGCTTACCAACCGGTTGGTTTGTCCTCTGTCCCTCGCTGGGGACATTCTCCCGCCGGCTAGTACTGCTCAGAGGCTTGGGGCAAAGGCTGCCTTCATGGTGACGGGAGGAGGAGGAGGAGCACGAGGTGGACAATTACTTCTGGCTGCCAAAATTGTGTGAGACATTATTTGGTAGGGATTTTTTGGGTGAAGACAGATGACCTTATGCTATTTTATACTTCTAGTGCAATACAGGAAAATAATTTCATTGCTATAATCAGACTTTTTCCTCCTCCTTTCGAAAAAATGTGTATTTCTGCTGGCTTGGCTTATTTTTTCTGTTTTTAACGTAACTAAGATTTCAGACAATAATTGAGTTTTGCCTACGTTATCTCATTGAACCAGGACCTGTGGTTTGTTCAGATATTTTTGTATGCAAGGCCATGGTGCAGTAATGCATAACAGGTAAATTAAGTGAGGCCATAAGTGGTACCTGATACCATTTTACTTCTTTGCACTTGAAGCTGTCTACATGTAAACAGTTGCAAGCATACACAACTCACACTCTTGCCTTATCACAGTAATTCTTCACAACTGGGAAGCCACTTTTACAAGCGGGATATTGCCCAGGATACATTTTTTCATTTATGACTTGCTACAGTTGCAGTCAAGTCAGGGAACACTGGCTACCAGCCCAAATCTTTTTGCCATTATTTTTTCTTGTAAGCCATCATGACAGGATTGCTTTAGCTTAGTGTTGGGTTTTTCTGTCTTATCTGGTACATGACTGATTTTGCATGGTTTCCATAGAATAAAAAAGTATCCAGAAACATTTCTCATGCCTGTCAAAAAAACATTTTTGTTGATATTCATGATGTAGAACAAGTATGCATGGATTTTCTGATTGAAAAGAATGTATATACTATTTTAACTTGCTTTAAAATGAAGTGTGAAAGGTGTGGATGAACACTCAGAAAGTGAGGGTTATATAAATAGTCTCCCAAATGCTTGAAAGGAGCGATATCTGCAGTAGTTTGTCGTAAAGGGAGGCTATAAATGACCAGCACCACAGAGTCAATATATATAGCTTGTTCAGTATTTCCAGTCTGCTACTTTTATGTAATGGGTATTTTTTTCACAGCCAGAGGCACTGACAAATGACAATCTAGTAATTTCAAAAGAAAGGGGTAATATATTACAACTTAAATATCACAATTGAAAGGAAAACAGGGTGCTGAGGTACATGTACTTACTCCAGTGCTGCTGAATTAAGGACTAGGGGTGGTACTTTCAAGGTATAGTTTCCATAGGAAAGCAAATCAAAGCTTTCTAGTTATTGAAGCACGGGAGGTATATAGGAAATAAATTGGCTTATGCAAGGGTATGGATATTTCTGTAAGAATCGGGAAAAGCTAAGGAATCATAAAAGTGTAATAACTATCTGCTTTTAATTTAAGAAAAGTCAATTGTTTTCAATATGGCAGAAAAATTAAAAACTGTATTTGTACTGAGTTGGAATAAAATCACTTATTTAGCTAAAAAAGCTGGTCTGATATTAAGGTGATTTCATCAGTATTACTGATGTCCTTGAAAAGTTAAGAACAGGCTATGTTTGAAGAAAATAGGCCATGTTGTCATTTTTAATATACTGGGATCTATTACGCGAGTAGTTTGATTTGTGATAGCTGGAAAGACATTGAAGACGGAGGACAAAATTTTTCTTATCATTGACATTGTTTGCTCAGCTATAGCTTTGCAGAGCAGGTAAAATATCAAAATGTTTCAAATACAGAAATTGCAAATGAAACCATTGTATCAAATCAGGCCATAGTCCAAACTTAGTACTATTATCTATAGAGGTAAATGGAAGAGTTCTTTGACAGAGGCTTGTTTTTACATTGTGGTGCTACATCAATATGGAAATTAATATGTTTGAGTGGCGTACATGTGTACTACAAAATCAGTGAGTAGGTTTTTGGACTTACAGTGCAATTTTATGTATTTAACCTGAAGCACTATAGTTAGTATGCAGTAGTAATGGACTTTTTTCAGGAAAAAAAGTCTCTTCTTTCTCTCTGCAGTATTTCTAAATCAGTTCTAAAATTAAATTGAATTACTATACCAGTAATAAGCAACTGTGTAATTTGAGTTAGAAACACAAAATAGACCTCTGGTCATGCACTTCACAGTTTAGTACTGAAATGACTTTCATCACAATTTTGTGTCACATTAGAAAGGGATGTGAAATGCAAATTCGAAGGAATATGGCCCATTTTAACAATTACATCTCACTGAAAATAATGGGAAAGAGATGTGTTTGGGGTTTTTTATTATTTTTTATTAATCCCCTGGTGAATATTTTTATAAAACCACAAGGAGTTAGTTTGATTGCAAAGTGTCAGCATTTGATGACAATACTATTTATCTAAATAATTTTAAATAAAATGATTAAATTGCCAAGGTCGGCTCTCATCTGAACCAATAATGTATCTTTTTTTCAATGCTACTAAGGCCCGGAGAGTGCTTTGGAACTTTTTGTCCAGGCAGCGTTAAAGGAAAACCAAGGCAAAAGTGTAATACACAGATTTTTGGAACGTCTTGGGGCAGGAGTAGGAGGCAGCATGTAGAATGGCATTTACTCAGCTGCTACTTTCAGAAGGTTTTCAAGAGCCAACATCATGTAATTCTGAACTTCAAGATGGTTCATTTTGAGAAGCAAGGAAATTGAGACAAAGTTGATTAATGTCTTCAAGATAGGCTTATTGCAGTAGGTATATGTGAGGAAAAATTTCAGTTTGCAAGCCTTGACTTCCTCTTTCCTTACCGCTATGGATTTAAAGGTATGAGAAATTTCCATTAGAGGAACAGACAAATGCAAGTTAGCTTATTTTTATTACGGAGAACAGGGAACCAACAAAACTTTTGCTTGATCCTCTCATAAGCCACATTGTCACCTTGGTGAAATTCATAGTTACGAGTCCTACTGGGTGATATCTGCTCTCAAGAGCTAATTATGAAGGAAAATTCAGTCAGTATCAGTAAGAAGAACTTGGAGATGCATTTGGAGTTATAGTTGGTAGCAGCACAGGCAGCAGTGAAAAGAACCTGGAATTCCTGTAGCAGCGTGAAGTTACTAGGCTATTAAAGTCTAGTATACTACTGCTTTTTGAAGGAGAGTAGGCTATACTGAAGAATTTGTGCAGGTAAAATACAGGAATTTCAGGCTTTATGCCTTGTTTTGTGAGGAAAGAATTTGTCATTGTTTCTAGAAAGAAGAGGTGCAGTCAAGGGATAAAGTCTGGAAGATATTACAACTTTTAAATAAATCTGGAACTCTTTCTGAGTAGAAGCTTTCAGCAGAATATAAGTTGTATATCTCTGTTTAATTTGTTAAAATGTACAATTGTGGAGTTGCATTGTACCCGCATTTCATTGTTACAGTAGCAGTCATGGACAGTCAGCAATGCATCTGGGGCATCACTGGACCTTGTGTTTTTCTAATTAAACAACATTAAAATATAGAAAAAATAAATAATAGGCAAAGCAGGATGGAGTAGTAGTTTCCTGAGGCTGTCCAACCAGTTTGCATACCAAGTCAAGCAAAATTTTGGTATTCTTTATAAACTATTTATACAAAATGTTGCTTACACCACAAATAATTCTATTAATAATTTTAGTCAAATAAAGTGAGAATGAAATCTCCTTATTATTTTACAGCATTTATTGTTTACTCGGAAAACAGGTCGGCAACAATTTTCTTTTCCTTTGGTTCTCACGTACAGTGGATGTACAAACCCAGTACAACTGACAAAATGCACCCAGTTCTGCTTTATGGGTAGAATCTGTCAACTCCTTCCAATACTGATCTTTTTGTAGAGTTGATAATAATATTCAAACCATAATACTTCCTATAATTTATGCTAAGAAGAAAGCACTTTACCTTAATTTATTGCCAACTCCTTAGCAAACATTGCCTTCAATTTTTTACTGTTTTTCCGCCTCTTCCATCTCCATCAGCTGCCCTGAGATTCCATAATTCATAATAATAACGCAATAACAAACATAACGCACACATAATAATGAAGATTGCATAGCTGCTTATAACAAAACAGCTAGGAAACACATATACTTTTTGTTATTTTAATCCTAACAAAGTGCTAGTAACATGTCTCCAGATTAAATCAATGTGATTTAACTGCCTGGAAAATTAATTTAATCCTTATTTCTAATCGAATCTTGAACACAGGTACATACTCTTAACGGACAAATTCATTCTGGTAACCAAATGCTCACAAATTGTTTCGGGGATAGTTTTTTCACCAAATGTTTTCCCAGCTCTCTGATTTATATTGTTGCATCTGGGTAGACACTCTTATGTCAACCTTATGCTTTTAAACAATTTAAGCCAGAAGAAAGATTTATGCAAATGACTGAAGAATAGCACATTAATGTCAAATTCAAGACTACAGATTTCTAGAAGTGGTGCATAGTACCTTTACATGCTTTTAGGATCTGTAGCTTACCCTAAATTAACGAAAGACAAGACTGTTTTTTTCTTAAAACATTTGGTGCCAGCTAGCGCCTCCGAAAGAAATCAGAAGCTTGTTTGTGTTATTTCTTCATGTTGCTACAGGGCTTTTCCATAACAATAAATTATTGTTGAGCATGTTTGTCTACTACAATGACAAGAGGAAAGTGCTAGTAAGATTACTCAAAGAATAGTTTCTGATTAAGTTTAACAGTAAAATGCTGTTTCATTCAATGACAAGAGGGAATGAGATTGCAGAGAGAGTTGCATGATATATGTACAACTTAACTAAGAAATAACAAATAAAGTCAAAGAAATTATGCCATTCTGGTACACACTTGTATAAGTAAGGACTCCGATTAATGTTTAATTTACATAATACAGGAAAAGCAATCTAACTGCTTTACTTCAAATCATTATACACTCAAATATTTTTCTTTTTTATTATTTTAATTAGTATCAGGAATCTTTCTGAACCAATAATTTATCTTTTAGTCATATTGGCTGGTCAGTTTTCATGAGCATTGTGAAAGCCAGGAGGCTGAAAAAAAGGTGGCAACTAGGGATGTGATGGTGTACTGTATTTTGTTTGAAAGTGGGGAATAAGTTGTTTAATCAATTATATAAGTGACTTCTCTTTTCTACAAAAATTTTAATCATAATTTCTCAGGAAAGAATAATGCGAGGTATAACCAATTCCTCATGATATCAATGATGGTAGATTAAGCAAATGTGTAGTCTGTTAATAAGTGGCCATTTAAAAAAGAAAAAACAGCGCATCCCCCCCAAAAAAAACCCCAAAACAAAACAACCAACCCTCCTGATGATTCCAATTAAAAAATTCTATAAAACTAAAGCACCATAACAACTAATATTGATGCAGAAACCTCTGAATGTTTGGAAGTACAACTAAAATACTGTTCTACATATATTTGGAGGGGTCAGAAGTAATGCTGGAAGTGTCATGCTAAGAAATTCCTTTGGGAATTTCTCTTTCCACTTTTTATTTTTTTACTTATTTTCTTTTTTATGTTTGATGCAAAAAAATATCATCAAGCAGCTGCTCTTGTGTTGTCTCTAAGCAGTTGCTTCTAGGACCAGAAGGTACAAGTGAGAAGAAAAATTAAAACCAATAGTGAACTAGGCCAGAGTTTTCAAGGTGATTATGGGCAGAGTCCCCTGCAATTGCAGAAACAGCTCTATTGACTTTGGTGAGGGTTTTCCCCTGTGTTTACCCCATATTTCTTTTTTGCATGTATTCCACTTTTAAGTTTTCTGAAAATGTGCATAATTTTTCATTTTAGGTAAATCTTGGAAAATAAAAAGAAATTAATTGAAGCAAAGAAACATCGTATGAATGTCTAGGCAGTTTTAAGTTATCACACTAAATTAGTTGAGGTCATTATCAAAGTGTAAAATGATCTGTATGAGAGGTAAAGTCCTTTAATATACTGGTTTTGCAATTTTTAATCTGAGAGAATATTTAAACCTTACTTTAATGATATGTCATTCCCTGCTTACTTATGCTTGGGAACCACAAGAAAGGAAAATTAAAGGGATGGGTATTTTATATTATCATCTGCTTTTTGTAGTAACTAAAAATGCAACCTGCTGAAAACACAAAGTACATAGAAGTATCTGCAGTCCACTCAAAATCGTGATTAGCGCTGTGTATATGAATATGATGAGGTCTTACCTTTCCTGAGTTGTTTTATTTTTAATATTATATAAACATCATTTTTAATTAAGTTTGTTTGCTCACTCTGTTCATAAAGTGATTAGAAACTGTGTACTTGCAAGTATAAGTCTCTCAGATGGCCGACTGAGTAAGCTGAGAATCCAAAGGGCAACCTGCCCTTTCGCTTCACTGTTTCTGTATGAAGGGGTGAAATGTCAAGTGAAACGACAAGAAGCAGATTCAACGTCAATATTCCTTCCGTAGCACCATAACCTGTAAGGCCACGGCAGGCGACCTCTCACAGGCTCCCAGCACCTTGTCCGCATGCAGGTGTGTGGCAAGGGTAGGGAGGGAATAGGGAACAAGAGCTGTCGACCAGTTTTAAATACGGAATGTAAGTGGTGAAAAGCGTCGTTGTGGTTTGTAGCTCTGAGATGAGCGTGTGAAAACATGACTTTCAGCAAAATAGTTAGAAACACTATTGTCTTCTTTATACAAAAATAGTTGAAAAAAAAACCCTAAATGTCTTCCTGGGTTGCCATGCTTTGTGCAGTACCCTGTATCAAGGAAATTCTGCTTTTTCTTAGGACGTGAAATATAGACAAACTTCATCAGCACATGTGTTTCAGTTTAGGCATGTGAAGAGTGTCAAATGCGCAGACCACTTGGAAAAAAATAAACTCAAATTGGGTTGAAATCCAATCTGAATTGTGATCTGAAATCCACATGGCCAGAAGCCTTCTCTCATGTTCTGGTGGAAGTTCGCACTTCTCCTTCCTACGCATCCTGTGTGAGGTTCCCATTTCGGCATTAGGGATCTTAAGTTCAAAGACTGTCTTCGCCACTGAGCTAGCTATTTTCTTTTTTTACGTTATAAGTAAGGCCTATTGCATAGCGTGCCACCAGATAAAAGAGAAAATTCCCTTGGTTAATTTTGTGCCGGTTTAAATAATTGTGGAGGTCATGTAATAGTTACTATATTATTTTTCTGTCTGTATGCTGGGGGAGGGAGAGAAACTAATTTATGATACTGTGAACACAGGGAAAGGGCTCAGTAAGACTATTTAAAGCAGTTTTCAATTCACATTTTCCTTAATCACCAGTCAGTATACTATTATACTTTCTGTCATTTAGGAAAGCTGGTGCCAAGATAACCTCCAATTTCTACAAATGTTAATTCTAAAAACTTTGGAGTTCAGCAAGTAGAATTTATCTTCTTTTTTCTTCTTGCCTTGATCTCCTATTCCAGATGAACAGTCCTGCTGCATATAAGTAGAAGTTTGTTCTGAGTTATTTTTTTTTACTGTAAGTGGTATGGATCTTAAGCTCATACAGGTGCATGCAATAGCACAATTGTTTCAGGTGCCTCGCTGGAAATAAGCCACTTTATTGTGATATATTTTTCCGTAGACTATACATCTTGTTGTTGTGATGTATATGTGTAATGCTCCTTACTGCATAATGCAAAGGCTTTAGAGCTAAAATCAGTGTGAAATACAGTGGATGTGTACAAAACCTAGATATTAATTTTAAGTTGGGCGTTACCAAAACTGAGGTGTGTACTCGAAAGACCAATGACTTTTCAGCTTCACAATAATAGAGGATATTTGCGTTTAGGCAAGCTACCTGACTATAACAGCTAAAACGGTGAATGATATACATGAAAATAACAGCCAAAATTTGGACCAGGTATTATTTGGATTAACGTGCATCATGGAAAGACAAGAAAATCTGATACCACAAAGTAAGAGGCTCTTATGGGTCTTTTCTGGGCCTTAGAAGATCTTGCAGTTTCTGCTACAGTGCTTAAAATCTTAGATGTTCCACAGGCAAAGCAAAGTGTGTGGGGACACTTCAGGCCAGCAGAGTGCTTGATGTGATGTGATCGGACTATTGTAGCTTGCTAGGATCCAGCAGAAAAAAGTTTTCTCATTCTATCAAAACATAATAAAAGAGCATGCAGATTACTGCAACATTATGCCCATCACAGCTACTCTTTTGTTCTGAAACTATGGGACATGAAAATAATTTGGGGAAAAAAAAACCAAACCAGAATAATAGTTTTTACTGAGAGGTACCAAAGACAGGAGTAATTTTTGAGGACTTCTCTTTTATAACAACAAAAGAAACTGCAGAAAACCAAACAGAAAGTATAATAAGAATAAGCTTAGCTGAGGCAGAAGTTAGTACTGTCAGGACTATGACTTCTATCCAGGACTGTAGGTAAATGCCACAGAGGCTAGCTGAATTTGGCCCCAGGTTGTACTGGTGTTGGTGTTCAAGCTGTCCATGTAAAATCTGTGCAAAAGCTGGGAGAGGGCGTGCAACTGACTTTCTGTGGTTCAATGAATTAGTAACTGGCAGCTGAGGTGTGGTCCTGTTAAAACAAGTTAGCTAGAAGTATCCTTCAGTTTGTAAACTTTCAGTCATAATCTCATGCCTGAAGATCTAACGGGCAAGTTATATGAAAAACTAGATAAGTAGTAGTTATGTTCATCTTTCACATTCCTGAAAGCTGTATCACACCCATTTTAACCAGTTCATGGACAAATTTAATTTAACGTTTATATGCAGTTTTACTAACTTGCTCTGTAATTTACCATATGTGTTTAGAAAGAGAAAACAAGCATATACTGTTGTTCCAGAGGATGATATGCTAAAATATTTGGTTTCTTCCGGAAAAGGTAGATTCAGCATTTTACTCAAAAGCTCTTGTACGTAGATAGGATTCAGACACACTCCCTGAGATTATGAAACCTATGATAAGTATGAATTGTGGAAGTTATTCAGTTTCTACTCATTTTAGCAGTAAACCGTTGAAAATTATTTTACACTTCCCTGCTTGTATATTTTGAGCAATTCAAGGAAAAAATTACTCATGCTCTACTGATGATTAAAAATATGAGAAGATTTATTTCCATATTTATAAATATGAACTTTCTTCAATGGGCATACAGTGTTAAAATCTAAGCTAAAGATTCAGAACTGTATTGTTTTTAAACATGAGGTAAGGTAGCACAGGTATGATAGTCTTTTAATGCTACAAGGTATAGCAAATGTATCTTAATGCATTTAGTAAAACTTGAAAAATGGTCCATCTTGGTTATCTTCTGGTAGTTTTGCATTTTGCTATGTAAGTAGAAGCAATGTAGGTAATACTTAGAAATGTAATTTGTCTCCCCCACCCCTCAAAAAAAAGCATGAGGGAATGGATTATCAGGCTTCTCACAACTGGAGGCAAACATGTTCTTTAATGGAATCAAGAGAAGGGCTTCAAAGGGTCTTTGCTTTCTTGACATTACTTATTTTTGTTGATAGCTAATAGGAATTCCAATCACTGTGCACTTTAAATTTTACAATGCTTCATCAGCTATTAAATAAACATGGTGTATACCTTTGGGGGTATAGAAGTAAATTTGTTCACAAGTTTTTCTTGTTAATTGATCTGCAGAATATTGCTGTAATGATCTCTAGCAGACAAGAATACGGGGAAAAAAGGCTGTAGAGAGGCACTGAAAGGTGCCTGTTACAAAAACATTAGACGTGTCTTTCTGTCTACTCACCTTGGGATTTTTCGTTTGGAATTCAGAGGAGAGCCAAAACTTTCACCTCTTTCCATCTGGCCAGTATGTGATGAAGCATTTTGTTGCATGCTTGACATTTTTATGAATACGTGTATGTGGGGTTTATTTTTCAGGAGCTTCAGGATGGCATCGGGCGACAGCAAACTGTTGTCAAAACATTGAACGTAACTGGTGAAGAGATTATTGAGCAGTCGTCAACAGCAGATGCTAAGGTGCTGAAGGAACAACTGGAAAGTTTGAATACTCGGTGGCAGGAGATCTGCAGACAGCTGGTAGAGAAAAAAAAGAGGTAGGTTAAAAGAGGAAAAACATTGTGAAATTATTTTTGGTTATTTTTGATTTTCTTCTGACTTAAATGTTCAAAGGAGCTCTCAACTTCTGGAGTTTTCATATTCATAATTAATTATCAGAAATTAAATTTCACATCCACAATCATTTGTTTAATACTTCTTTTCTACTTAATCCTGTCAGTGACCACCACTCCCTTCCATACTCCACATTTTTATAATTCCACTCCTAATGCTTAAAAGATTAGAGCTTCATTTACAGAATTTACAGTTGATTTAGCATCTTTCTATTTGATAGCTTGTCATTAAAATATATCTCTGTTGTACTAATATACCTTAGCTAATTGATACAGGTAATCCTAATGTAATTCACTGCTTATCATTAATGTCATTAGCATCTGCATTTCATAGGCTGGATAAAAAGAATGGATTGGTTAAACTTAATGGTATTTATAATCACTTTCAGACCTGTTTTTCTCATGCAATCACAGGAAGATGGAGTATTTGAGCTGCAGATAATACAAAAATAGTTTGACTCCTTTAAAAAGAGAATTTCCAGTTGGAAAACAAAATAAATTTGTTGTTGGCTATAGTAGGTTTTATAAAAGTATAAGTTCTTAACCTAGATGCTAGGCCTAAACTGATACAACATTCTGCTTTAAAATACAATTGCTAGCAAAGCTTTCTTCGTGTGTGGTTTTTTTTTTTTTTAAAAAACCCAGGATATTCCTTATAGGGGTACATTAATGAGCGTTGGAAATTTAGTAGGAGAACTAGTAGTGTGCAACAGTTTTGTTACTTCCGATGTATCGTGCCATTTTTTTGGTTTAGAGCCATGGAGGGGAAAAACTGTGAAAACGTTTGCTGGAGTGGTAAGGGAGCATCCTGAAAGCTTTTTGTTGAGTTTAATCGCGATTAAGGTTTCACATGGAACATGTTAAAGGAGGAGATGCAACAAGTAAGCTACAGCTGTCAGAAGCTACAGTGGTGCTTTAAATGTTGCTTTCTGCCGTATTTCCAGGTGTTGATGGTAATGCTGCTTGTTACACAAGGGAGTCCTTGGCCTTTATTTACCACAATGAAAGCTGTTCTTTCGTACAATGGAAACCCATCTGTGTTTCCAAACCTTAACTTGTCATGTAAGTGCTAGCACTTACAAAACAATAACGCATCATTTTAATAGCCCTGTAGGCTGCTGCAGCAACACAGAAGAGATTGGTGGTTATGCTTTTCCTGAGAATATGAAGTATATTCCAGTTCTGGTAAAAATTGGTATTGTACTTTCCTTCATTTATCAATAGAAACTCTGTTAGCAGTATCTGTTTTAGCTCAGGGCGCTGTTAGCAGTATATGGAATTTTTTGGCACATCCTATATTTTTAAGGAAGCCTAGGATCCGATAAATGGGAATAATACAGCAATATTCCCTAGATGAAGGATCTTAAATAAACACTTGCATGTGCATTCCTCCTTTTGGTCTATTTGGTTTGTTGACCAGTTGGTTTGTTTTCCTCTGGAATCACAGCTTGTGTAATTTTGAGGACAATGATTGCAGAGACCTCTATTAGTGAACTCTGCATGAATAAATGCATTGCTCTAGGAGGAATACAGATAGTGTTATGTTAAACTAATATCAATGCTTTTGATGTACTGTAGTGAGATCTGTGTGGATCAGGACAGAGGCATTTGCACCTGTCTTCTTGGCTGTGTCAGAGCCAAGGAACGGTTTTTGCTACCACATCTTGGAGGTAGATCCTACCCTCGGTCTAACTGCTGCCTTCCAGTGCACGCTTTTTCTTCTTTCCTTCATCTTTTCACTCTCACAGACTGGATTTTCAAAGGAAAAAAAGCCCTAGATGACAGGAATATGTGGTGTGTTTTAGCTAGGTCTCAATTATTGATGACCCTAGGCATGAAAAGACTGTAGGTTTACCTGCTGCACATTCTGCATATAGCCTTGGTATCATGGGATTTTTATCTGTTTTATGCTTTAGCATCTTTTAGTTTTTCATTAGTTGTCCTAACTTGGTTTGGGGTACAGTCAGGTTCTCTCTTCAGGTTCTCAAGGCTTGAAACCCGTGTCACCAAAAGTGCCTTAATTTTTTATTGAGAAAAAATCATGGGACAAATAAGAAAAGTTGAAGGAAGTGACCTCTAATTGCAGTCCAAAAGAGCTAATATAGTCACGCATTGTCCATTGCATGTATTTGTGTACTATGGCATATTAGTATCTCAGTATAATATAAATTATAATCCATCTGGGTGAATTAAAATATTTTCACTCCTCTTTTTCAGAATAGCTTTAATAGACCGTTTTCCAAACAAACTTCTAAGCCAATGTGCTTATATTTTGGGTCACTTAAGTTTTAATAGTCCTTTAATATTTCTTTATCTTTCCTAAAAATTAAAATGTTCACAGTTAAAAGAATTCCATGATTATGAAGGGGGTTCTAAGATTTTTGTTTAAGTCAATTTTGAGAATGAGAAAATAGAAACAGATTTCAAAACCATAATGGAAGAAGGTGATTCTGAAAGGAGAGCTGGCTGGGTAGAATACATATTCATTTAATAATTAAAAAAAAAAAAGAAATAAAACATTTAGAAACGTCTACAAATCAGGAAAGAAAACTGATTCTATTCTTTTTAATAGAATTTATGTTTTATTCTTTCTAGTCAATACATTGTGCTCTGCTTTGAAAGCTGAATCTCAGTAGCTCAAACAGAGGAGTAGTGATCAACTGAAATTTTGTTTTCTATTACATTTTTTGGCTCAGCAGATCTCAAGATAAAGGAAGTGGGAAGAAATAAGCAATTGCATGGACTCCAGAAATGAAATCTGACAGTGATTTCAAATTCGAGTGTAATGTTGCTAAGCATTATTTAAATGGCAAGGAATTTTTATGTACTGTAAAGTCTATTTTGCTATTGCTTACGAAGATGGAAGAAATTGACTTTGATAATCCCGCACAGTTTACAGATGGGGCATAGACACTTCATTTTGGACATATTTCTCAAGCCAAATTGAAACATACTCATCAGTTGGGGTCAGGGCTGGGGGAAGATTACAGAAGTAACAGAAACCAACATAGATATCTTTGTAAGGTGTATAAATCTGAGAATTTAGTTGGAGACAGGAGGTATATCGTGACATTTCCAAGGATGTCCATGACATTAAGATCTCTCAGGTAGTCAAATGCTAACCTGATAGAGGAAAACTCCAAAACTGAGTGGAGGGGCAACAAGTGGCAGATCTTCATCACAGATAAATGTGAGGTAATGTACACTTCCGAGAAACATTTTATACCATGCTTTCATGATGCTGGGCTTGCAAATGGCAGTTACAACTCAAAGTGATTCTGGCATTATCACTGACAGTGTTTGCAGGCTCAGTGTGGACAGGCAGCCAAAAAAAAAGCCATAACATCTTAGGCAGCATCAGTAAGGATGTTGAGAACAAACCAGAAAATTGTCGGTTTACTGTCATAAACTTTGTGCAGATCTGCTCTCTGCCTGTCCAAGGGTATGATGGACTTAAGAAAAGCATAGATGGAGGAAGGCAACTAAAATGAGCCAGGGTTTGGAGTGACTGTATTGTGAGGAGAGACTAAGCAGCTGGGAATCTTCAATCTGGAGGGAAGTCGCAGGAGGGATATGACTGAGGTTTACAAAATCAAAGTGGTGGGCAAACTGTTTGTGGAACGACATGTTATTCACTTAATTCCTCAGTACCAGAAGTAAAAGGGTAGTTGTTGAAACTGTAAGAGATGGTAAAATCAATTTTAAAATTAGTTTTTTTACAGTATGGTTTCTGAATGTCTGAGGTTTGCTGGTCACAGGAGGCTGTGAAGGAAAATATGATGACTCAGCCCTATAAACCCCTTAATCTAATGACAGTGGATTCTAGGCGAGTATGAGGTGAACAGGCTAGAGAAAGTGGCCAGTCTTCTGTGCTTGCCTTAATGACCATCTTTTGTTAGCAATGTTGGTGGCAATCTGTTGGGCGAACTGTTCTGACACACTCAGGCATATTTCATGTTCTGATGCACAGATTATATATATATATCTATATATATATATAGATATATTTTCGGGGCGGGGGGAAGGGGAATTCTACAGAATTCTTTGTGAGTTTTCCTGGGCATGCACTGTTAAATGGTCTACTATTTATTCTGTATGAGAATATAATGTTATCACTGCATTGATAAAGAACACTATGAATTCAAAATATTTCCTGTAGCCATCATGAACCCCGTGGTTGGTTGACTTGAAAATGGAAGATTGATACATGATGTCATTCTGATAGTTTCAGCATGTTAATCCAGTTTTCATAAATAATTTGGAATAAATATTAAACTACCTGCATAACAAGAACTGTAAACCAGATCAAACCCATGATATCCTATAAATAACTGAAACTGATCATAGGTTCAGTAGACACTAATATTAATCTTGGTAGTAGTCAGGGGAATTTAATGAATGAGAATTACTTGGACCATAAAAGGACAACTTAATTAAAAACAGACAAGAAAACAAACTAAATCTCAAAACAATTTGAGGAACCTGTACTGCTCTTCAGTAAAAAGAAGCTGGGTTTTTTTTAAGTTTTAAAAGGTCAAATGCTGATCCCAGAAGAAACACAGACTTAAAATTGGCTTTGAATCTCCTTTCTTTGGTACTGAAGATCAAGAGGTTACGCTTGACTTGTGTTAGCGTAGGATGCTATCTTTCATTTGCCTTTATCTAAGAGCTTCAAAGCCATAGAAGTTTGAGTTCAGTGTTTAATGTTTCTGTATCTTGCACTCTAATCCATCCAGCTAACAATTAGGTGGGAATGTAATTTTAACACATCTAGTTACTTTATCTACTGCAAACTTTGGAGTAGACTAGGCAGTTGAATAAAGTGAAACTTGATTGAAAGTCTGATATGCTGATAGTTAGCAAATTGGGAATTTAATTGAGTTTTCGTTAGCACTTTACAGCAAAGAGCATGTTTTGGAAAAGTTTCAGCTTGTACTCTGGAACAGTATTACTCTCACTGAAAGGGAGACTTGGGAGACTAGGGGAAATTGCAGTGGCCACTTGAACAGATGCTCCTAACTCCAGACAAAAAAGAGGGAGAAAACCTCTCTCTTTCGTCCTCTTCATACCCCAGCAATCGTTTTGAATACAAAATCTTCTAAACAGCACCATCAGAAGGTCTCTCTGCCTTCTTGTCCCCTGAGACGCATCAGGCCGTATTATGCTGTGCGTGTCTGTGCTGAGCCATGTCACTGGGACATTCAAGTTTTGGATGACTTAAGGAGGCAGTGGCTTGCCATCAGGGCTCTTGTGTGCACTCAAGTACCTGGGTGGTAGCAAGACCCAGGGCTGTGGTTGCAGCATAGGAACGCATGAGCCAGGCAGAGCTAGTTAAGGGAATATATATCAGGAGCAGAAGCAACATCTCACATAGGAGCTTGATAAGGTGAAGACTTGTAAATGAGGTTGTCGACAGAGTTGTGACAGTGGTGCTGGCTGGTCTTTGTATTTTCCATCTTTGTTAAAAATTTCTTGTGCAATTTTTGAAAGCAGATGCCCAGGAATTACGTTCCTTCGCCAGTTCAGGAGTAAGCAGTTTGGGGTTTTTTATTCATTGCCACCTGACATTTGTTGAAATTAGGTTCTGTTGAATGGAAGAGAATTTTTCATTATTTTAGCTGCAAATACATTTGCACTTTTAATGAGCTTGAACCTGCACTGTCTGTTCAGATCTCTACTCAAGCGAGTTTGAAGTAATTATGGAAAGAATGACAGAACAAAGGCTGTTTACCAGAATACTTTCAAATATGTTTATGAATATAAAAGAACAAGCTTTCTGTTCTAAATAAAAAAATAATTGTTATAAAGTAAATATACTTTTTTATGTTTTTCATACCTTACCTTCCTTAAAGTATTCTTTTTTTGCCATGACGCACTAGCTACTGGTGATTGGGTTCCTTCACCTGAACATTCAGTATATTAAAGGCTGTGATTAACTTCTCACTGCAATTTAAAATCTGGCTTAGGATGACGAGATTTCATGACATTTAAGACAACAAATATATCTTTTCTTTCCAACATAAAATTTACTTACATGTTGCATTTTCTCAATTTTCTTTTTTTTTTTTTGACTGTTCAGATTTCTTAAAGTAAATCACTAGAAAAGAATCAGGCTGATACAAATTTGCATTGTGTTTACAAGTAGTGTAGCTAAGCTTCTTACTGTTTCATATTTATTGCTGACTTTTCTAAAGTTTCGGTGATATTTTTCATTTCAATTACTTTAAATAAAGTTCCTTACTCAAATGAAGCAAATTTGCACATTCCCTAGAGAAAAAAGTTCATTCTCTCTTAGCAAATATTTTCTCTAAATTGTCAAGTTACTATTTTGGTGGTTTCTTAAATTCTCAGTAACAGCTGCTAAATGCACTAATTCCTGATCTTAGAAATATAAATAAATACAAAATCAACAGCTGAATGTTAAAAAAATAAAGAGGCCCCACAACATTATTGGAAGTGCAAGTGGGAATATGAGTCACAAGTGCAGATCTGTCCTACTCCTGTGATTGCATATTTTCTATCTCTAGCTGACACCTCCCAAATAAGTCCAACATCAGTTGTGTGCAGTTACAAACTGTAAACATCTGATGTGTTTCACAAACTATTTACGGGTTGCTATGATATTGGTATTACATTGTTGACTGTGGAGAAAATACATGAGCTGCAATATGCATTTCATATGGTTTCTAGGAACTGTATATGGAAATTTAAGCTTACTTGAAATGAGCCATGAATGTTTATGTAAGACTTAACCGTTATAACTAAGGATTAATGATAGTAAAAAAAAAAATCAATCCAGGGTATTTTGTGGACTACCATAAGAATTTGTTATTAATTCAGTTTAATACTGTTAGGAAAACTAGTCCCTAATCTAGGAAATGCCATATATACAAAATGCTATTAGGAAAAATAATTGTTTTAATTAATTAAATGTACTACTTAATATTAGATACTGAATATTAATACATTTGCTTCCAGAAGTGTAATGTATATAAAATTCATATAGACAACTGTGCAGTCAGAATAGTTGACCAAGGGGCCATATGAATTTAGAAATACAAATAGAATGCTGCCATGTTTTAGTATGGAAAACACAAAGTAACGTGCGTGAGAATAGCAGTCATGTAGAAGACCAAAGGTTACATATGAAATTCTGTACTTCTCTGCTATAGTTTAAGAATTTTCCATCAAACAAGGTGGATTACATTTCAGGGTTAATGAAAGAAACCATTTGCTGACAGAGAAGCAGTTTAAAAGCTCTTTGGGAACTTAGGCTGGTTTAAAAGGATAAAGCAGTAGCATATAACAGCATAGCAGATTTGTGCTGGAGGTGGATCTGCTTGGCTCCGTAAAACCAGCTTCTAAAATGACATCTTATTCTTCAGTCACCTGCTTGTCCAGCAAGACAACCCAACTGCTTTCTCAAGAGCTGCTCAGTCCATGTCTGAGTCACCTGGTGGTTTATGCTCCTTATTGCAGTTTGTTTAGGCTCGGATTTGGAACCCCATACTCCCTTAATAACAGTTCATTGTTAATTCGTCATTGCTGCCATGAATTTAAACACCTAGAAATTACATGTATCTGTTGTTCCAAATGTAATTACGGGGATAGAAATCGGCTTGTTCAAAGGGTGCAATCAGTCATCAAGTTAAAACTTTCTATATTAGCTGAACCAGTTAATCAAATAAAGAGTGCTTTATTTTTGTGGCTTGCATAATATGATACTTGTCATGCAGGATGTTATTTATAATAGAAGTAATGTTCCAGCAGGCCAAGAACAAATTGTAAAGTAAATTATGAAGTGCACCTGCAGCTCCTGTTAATTGCAATGGACCTTTTAATTACTATACTACATACTGTTCCTGACTAGGACAAGGAAGTAGATCTTTATGGAACATTATCTTTTTTGTCTGAATTCTGAAACCCGTCTGTCCATATATATATATATATATAAAAGTAAACATCTCTTAAAAAAAAAATAATCCTGGAAAGTCTTAGGTTGAAAACTTCCCACATTGCTCAAATAATAAAACTCAATCCTACTGATCAACATTTGAATAAGTCATCAAAGTAAAAATCTTTCCTTCATGACTAGGAAAAGTTTTAAATGTTTTAAGGGTTGCAGCTGAATTCATAAGGGTGATAAAACTGACAGCATACTTAAGATGAAAAAGGACTCTTGCCAATTGCTGTCCCTGCTCGGAGACAAGAAATCTTTTTGATTTCTAATTCAAAATACTATTCAGCTCAATAATTTCGCTCTCAGGTGCATTGAGTTGAATGCTATGCCTTTTCTGTGCCAGAATTAACATATTTAAAGTTTTATCTTTCTCACGTTTATCCTTAGGGTACCATCACATAATGCCTCCACTGAGCTATGCGCTTTACAAATGAAGAGAGGTGATAGGAAACAAAAAAAGGAAAGCTGTTGCTGAGAGCTTAGGTTCTGGGGAATCTGGTCGGGTTGAGGAAAGACGTTTTATTGTGTGGCTCACAGCATAGCACTGGACAACTGATTTCTAGACTTCCACGTAATTAGCACAGAGGGAGAGAGAAAGGTTGTGCTTTTGAGGTTACTGGGAGCTAGTTTTTCTTCATTTTTATAGTTGCAGTCCTACAGATCTCAGCATAGATTAACATCTGCCTCAGTTTCACAAAAATAAATGTTTTGACTAGCTGGTTTTAGATAACCTGTGTTGGCTTGAGAAGAGCATTTGACCTCTCAAGTACACATACACTGCTCAGAGAAGAACACCGTAATAAATGTAATGCTGTAAAGTTGGGCCTTCTCTGCACATCCTATACAACCAAAATGGGCGAATTTATATGCGTTAGGAAGGTCCAGAATTTCTGGCAGCATAACCGTACTTCATAAGACTTTCAGAGCTGTCGTACATAGGCCTAAGAAATATTAGAGTCCAGCAGCATCAGGGTGTTTCATTGATAAGTCTTGCATTTCCAGAAATCTTAGACAAACAGCAGTTCCTGAAAACAGTCATGCAGCTTTCCATAAGAAAATTTAAGACAAAACCAGGTTAAAAAAGGGCTGTTAATTGGCTTATTTTGCTATTTATGGTGTTCACTCTTTATGTATGTTTTTGTATAAATGTAAGTATATGTATATATATATGTATACCTGCATTTTTGTTTCTCTGTATATACATGTGTGTATGTATATACATATATAGATACATAATTAGTTTTGGAGGATTTTGTTGTTTTTACAGTAAATATCCTCTCTTTCTTTTTTTCTCTAAAGAACAATTTGGCACCAGTGACTTGTGTTTGTTTAATGTCTAGGCAGTTACTGCAGAGTAGTTTGTTTATGAGCTTAAAAAAGAGCAGTAGTGGGCTTATATGTCTAGCAAATATTAGAATATACTGTGTTAGGAACAGAAGCAAATAAATCTGTTTGCTGATTTAGAATTGCATTCTGGATCTAAAGCAGTACCTTGCTCTAGAACTTTTATTCAGATCCTGTTCAGAGGCAGAAATTTGCCAGGCATTTCAGTTAATATATTAATTTATTTTTAAAAACAGTATTTGCATGCTCTAGGCACAGTTATGAATATTGGCTTTTGTAAATTGAGGATATGCTTCCTCTTTGATAAAATGGTGAGTCATTTTTAGAGTGAAAGTTGTTATGGGACATCCAGTAGAGCAGTTGTCAGGTGTTTTTTACTGATGCCTATTTAACTGTACAAAACATGCTGGGAGTCACTGTCATGTTCCTATTGCCTTTGCCATCTACAGAAATCATCAAATTTTTAATTAGGAACCATTTTGATAGAGGCCTGTGACACAATATTTTCCAGCTTTGAAGCACTTTTAAAACATAAAAATTACATTATGTAACAATGATTGCATCAGCTTTGCTTGTGGCTTTACAGTATCAACAATTCCCATTCTGCAGTAGATTTCTTGGCTAAACAGTTTATGCTATTTAATAGCATTGTGTTCCTATTTCTAAAAGAATCATAATTATTACTTTTCCTATAGATCACCCTGAATTTTAAGTCTCTATGTAGGTGTGGTTTCCATATTCTGGATCATGAAATTTTACCTTCATTGGTCCTCTTCTGTAACTTCTTGGTAGTCTAGATCAGTTCACCAGATGATAAATCTAGCTGATTACCTAACTGATAAGAATCTCCATCTAGCAGGCTTTCCTCCTCTTCTCTCCCCAGAGCAAATCAATGCTACCTTTGTGAAAAATCAGCTTCCATTGGCCAAAATGCTGTGGCCAAACATTAAAGTGGGTTACCCAGTTGATCAAATAATTATTTTTTCTAATAATTATATATTTTTTAAAAAACTGATACAATTAAATATATATTACCAATTTAAATTTTATTACAGCACTTTTTTATAACAACATCACAGGTCTCATTTTGAAACAGGTATTTTCTCTTCTGCAGTTACAGCATGTGAAATCATAAAAAGGAGTTGTTCTTGAAGACAAAAGTATGTTTAAAAGTTGCAATGTTGGCTTCTGAAAGCACCTAGAATTATTGGCAAGAATTTTTTTGCCACAGGAAAACAGGACATAGTGTATGTTGGTTTCCAAAGCCCACTCATGTCAGTTCAAGTAATTTCTCTGGCAATATAAAGTAATGTAAATCTTTACTGCTTCATTTGTCTATTTGAAAAACATAAACCGATTTAATTTATAGAGGGGAAAAAAAAAGTTTTGTGTAAATAGCTTAAATCAGGGGGAGATACAACTTGAAGAAAAGAGGAAAAGCACAGCATCTCTATGCTTTTCCCCAGCTGGAAGGAGCAGCTGACCCCACTGGTACTGATGCCACGAGGTGGTGGCTGGCTGTCCATGCTGCATTAGCTTCTGCCTCAATGTGGTTGCCACTCCTGAGGGACAATTTATTGTATTGTGAAATATCTTAACTTCTGTCCTGTGCGTGTCCTTCAAACTCTTAGATGTGTAAGATCTTGTTAAACCTCATGGTGAAACACTGGCACAGGTTGTCCAAAGACATCGTACATGCACCATCCCTGGAAACACTCAAGGCCAGGTTGGATGGGGCTCTGAGTGGCCATCTGAGCAATCTAGTTAAAGATGTCCCCGCTCATTGCAGGAGGTTTGGACTAGGTGACCTTTAAAGGTCTCTTCCAATCCAAACTATTCTATGTTTCTATGACTTTTCCACCAGGCCAGTTTTATTTAGTCTCTTTATGCTTCTCTGTGATTTAATTCTGCATAAAGACCTCTCCTAAGCCTTGGTAATCTGGGTTCAAAGTCACATGTTTAGTTGTGAAAATTTTACTTCTGAATTTGTTTGGGCTGAGGGGTACCATTTAATTCAGTTCCGCTTGAAGTAAATTGTGAAATACAGATTGCTGAGTTAGTTTTTTGTGAAGTACAGTGTACGTGAATAAGAAACCCCCCACAAGTGTGTGAAATGTAGTTAATGATAGTGTTAATGTGGCCCCTTGCGGGCAGCCGTCTTTGCAGTCATGGTAGGAACAGGGGAAAAGTATGTCACCTCACAAGCTCTATTTCTTGACCTGTGATTTAAGATTGTTTTCCACAGCTGTGCCCATCTTTGCTCTTAACCCCAGGCAAGCAGCACTGGTACCAGCACAATCTGCAGCTGAGTGCTCTGGTGTGGTGCACAGGGTAGTTTTCTGAAGCTTGTGTCCCCCAGGGTTCCCACAGTAGTGAGCGTGCCTGTGGGAGGTGCACCCAGGGAGGGAGAAACTCCTCTGCTTAGCGACAGAGCTCCGAGGGGAGGTATGTTGAGGAGTATCAAGCAGCCTGAGAGGTTACTGGAACTGCACGCTACCTTCACTGGGACAGACCTATCAGGCAGACAGGACGCATGATACAGAGGACTCCCTATCTTCTCTCCACCTGGCTGGATGTGGTGACTTAACAGATAGGGGGCAATGGTGACAAGTTTCTGCCCATCACAGCAGGTGTCTCTTCTGTGAATGCTCCACCTTCCCAGGTGCCCTTGCATAACAAGTATGAGGCTCTGCAAGTGGAACCAGACAATGACAAGGACAATGGTTTGTCTAGGTCGGAGGTGTGGCTGAGGTTAGTTGACCTACAACCTGCATTAAAACTGCTTCCATAAAGAAAAAAAGAAAGGTCATTGTCATAGGACACCCTCTTCTGAGGGGAACAAAAGATCCAATACACAGACTGGACTCACTTCTTAGGGAAGTCTGCTGCCTCCCTGGGGCCCAGGTTAAAGATGTGATGAGAAAATTTCCCACCCTGGTACAGCCCTCAAGTTATTATCCATTCTTGATTTTTCGTGCAGGCAGTTATTCCCTGCAATAAGAAGTCCAAGGACAATCAAAAGAGACCTTAGGGCCTTGGCACAGCTGGTTAAGCGATCAGGAGCACAAGTAGCATTCTCCTCTATCCTTCCAGTTGCAGGGAATGGTGAAGGAAGAAACAGGAAGACCCAGCAGATCTGTGCTGGCTCTGTGACTGGTGTCACTGGCAGAATTTTGGCTTTTTTGATCACGGGTTGGTTTGTATGACACCAGGCCTGCTGGCGATAGATGAGATACACCTGTCTCAAAGAGGGAAAAGGATCTTTGCCCAGGAGTAAGCAGGGTTCATTGAAAAAGCTTTGAACTAGATTTGAAGTGGGGGAAAGAGATAAAACCAACCTTGCTAGAGATAAGCCTGGGGGTGGCATGCTAATCTTTGAGAGATGGTGTGCTAGTGAGGTCCTTCAGTCTGCTCCATGATGTGCTGAGTACATTAGAGTACATTTGAAATGCTCTTGTACTAATGTGCGCAGCACCTTATCCATCTCAGTGAGGGCTGGGGATGGAGGTCCACACAGCAGCAAAGATGCAAGAGTTGTTGATGTGTTAGAAACCATGGAAGCTCCTGAGAATGGCCATGTAGGAATTAGGGCTTCTCCCCGCAAAAAGGTGATGGCACCAGTAGCCCAACTGAAGTACATCTACACCAATGCACGTAGCATGGACAACAAACAGGAGGAGCTGGAAGCCATTGTGCAGCACGAAAACTATGATGTAATTGCAATCACAGAAACATGGGATGACTCAATCAACTGGAGTGTTACAATGGATGGCTATAAGCTCTTCAGAAGGGATAGGCAAGGAAGGAGAGGCAGTGGGGTCGCCTTCTATGTTTGGGACTGTCTTGACTATCTAGAGCTTGATGACGGTGATGAAACGGTCGAGTGGGTATGAATCAGGGGAAAGGCCAACCAGGCTGATGTCATGGTGGGAGTCTGTTATAGACCACCCAGACAGGATCAAGAGGCAGATGAAATATTCTAAAAGCAGCTGGGAGAAGTCTCACAATCACTAACCCTTGTTCTCATGGGGGACTTCAACTTGCCAGATGTCCACTGGAAATATAATACAGTGGAGAGGAAACAGTCTAGGTTCCTGGAGTGTGTAGAAGATCATTTCCTGACACAACTGGTGAGTGAGCCACTAGGGAGGGCGCACCAACGGCCCTGCCATTTATGAACAGAGTAGGACTTGTGAATGATGAGGTGGCTGCAGGCTGTCTTGGGTACAGCAATCGTGAAATGATACAGTTTTCGATTCTTAGAGAGGTAAGAATGGGGTCAGCATACTGCTACCTTGGACCTCTGGAGGGCAGACTTTGGCCTGTTTAGGGGCCTGGTTGACAGAGTCCCTTGGGTGACTGTCCCAAAAGGGCAGAGAAGTCCAGAAAGGCTGGTCATTCTTCAAGAAGGAAATCTTAAAGGTGCAGGAGCAGGCCATCCCTGTGTGCCAAAAGACGAGCCAGCGGGGAAGAAGACTGGCCTGGCTGAACAGAGAACTCTACTTGGAGCTCAGGAAGAAAAAAAAAAAAAGAGAGTTTATGACCTTTGGAAGAAGGGGTAAGCAACTCAGGAGGACTACAAAGATGTCATGAGATTATGCAGGGAGAAAATTAGAATGACCAAAGCCCAACTAGAACTTAGTTTGGCTACTGCTGTAAAAGACAATAAAAAATGTTTCTGTAAATACATTAGTAACAAAAGGACTAAGTGTAACCTCCATCCTTTATTGGATGCAGGAGGAAACATAGTGACCAAAGATAAGGAAAAGGCTGAGGTACTTAATGCCTTCTTTGCATCAGTTTTTAATATGACCAGTTGTTCTCAGGGTACCCAGCCCCCTGAGCTGGAAGACAGGGATGAGGAGCAGAATGAAGCCCCCATGATCCAAGATGAAATGGTTAGCGACCTGCTACAGCACTTAGACATACACAAGTCTGTGGGGCTGAATGGGATCCACCCAAGGGTACTGAGGGAGCTGGCAGAAGTGCTCACGAAGCCACTTTCCATCCTTTATCAGCAGTCCTGGCTAACTGGGGAGGTCCCAGTTGACTGGAGGTTAGCAAATGTGATGTCCACCTAGAAGAAGGGCTGGAAGGAGGATCCAGGGAACTACAGGCCTGTCAGTCTGAGTTTGGTACCTGGGAAGGTTGTGGAGCAGATTGTCTTAAATACCATCACATGGCATGTACAGGACAACCAGGTGATCAGGTCCAGTCAGCATGGGTTTATGAAAAGCAGGTCTTGCTTAACTAACCTGATCTTCTATGACAATGTGACCTGCTTAGTGGATCAGGGGAAACGCTGTGGATATTGTTTACCTGAACTTCAGTAAAGCCTTTGACACAGTTTCCCACAGCATTCTCCTGGAGAAACTGGCTGTTTGTGGCTTGGATGGGCGTACTCTTTGCTGGGTAAAAAAATGGCTGAATAGCCAGGCCCAAATAGTGGTGGTGAATGGAGTTAAATCCAGTTGGCAGCTGGTCACAAGTGGTGCTCCCCAGGGCTCAGTTCTGGGGCTGGCTTTGTTTAATATCTTTATCAATGTCCTGGATGAGAAGATCAAGTGCACCCTCAGTAAGTTTGCAAATGACACTAAATTGGGCAGGAGCATCGATCTGCTTGGGGGTAGGAAGGCTCCACAGAGGGATCTGGACAGGCTGGATCGATGGGCTGAGGCCAATGGGATGAGATTCAACAAGGCCAAGTCCTGGGTCCTGCACTTGGGTCACAACAACCCCATGCAGTGCTACAGGCTTGGGGAAGAGTGGCTGGAAAGCTGCCTGGCAGAAATGGACCTGGGGGTGTTGGTCGACAGCCAGCTGAATATGAGCCAGCAGTGTGCCCAGGTGACCAAGAAGGGCAACAGCATTCTGGTTTGTATCAGGAATAGTGTGGCCAGCAGGACTAGGGAAGTGTCATCTCCCTGTACTCAGCACTGGCGAGGCCCAACCTCGAGTACATTGTTCAGTTTTGGGCCCTTCACTACAAGACAGACGTAGAGGTACTGGTGTGGTACTGGTCCGAACAAGGGTGATGAAGCTGGTGAAGATCCTCAAGCATAAGTCTTATGAGGAGCGGCTGAGGGAACTGGGATTGTTCAGCCTGGAGAAAAAGAGGCTGAGGGGAGACCTTATCACTCTCTACAACTACCTGAAAGGAGGCTGTAGCGAGGTGGGGGTTGGTCTCTTCTCCCAAGTAAGAAGTGATAGGATGAGAGGAAAAGGCCTTGGGTTGTGGCAGGGGAAGTTTAGATTGGATTTTAGGAAAAATTTCTTCACTGAAAGGGTTATCAAGCATTGAAACAGCTTGCCCTGCCTGAGTCACCATCCCTGAAGGTATTTAAAAGCTGTGCAGATGTGGTGCTTAGGGACATGGTTTAGTGGTGGTTTTGGCAGCCTTTGGTTAAAGGTTGGACTTGATGATCTTAAAGGTCTTTACCAATCCAAATGATTCTATGATTCTACGACCCTTGGCTGGTAGAGTAGGGTTCTTTTTTTTTTTTTTTTTTTTTTTTTTTTTTTTAATATAATCAGTACACATTTCCAAATAAGCACCTAAGAGTTTTCTCCTAGTTTCCATAGTGTCTTTCAGTTTCTCAAAAGAAATTACTAAACCCTATATACCTGTACTGTTGTAGTATTAGAGCATGCAGCTCCTCACTATCTGGTTCTTGAACACTAGCTGACAAAAATTGTCCTGTGTGACAGTATTTAAATTTATTGCTTACTTAAAATTACAGCTACAATCCATCTGAAATGCTTGAAATAATAGCAATCTATGGATATATCAGATGAGCTAGGAAAAAAAGCATCTTTCATTTAAACCTGTACTGCCTTTTACTAATCTCCTTTACACTAATTTTGTATATTTATGATGACTGAATGCATGATTTATTATCAGACTTCATAATACTTAATAATACATTCTGCACTTGCTTTTCCATATATATAATTTTTTCAGCCGTAATCACTGCAGATCCATTTCCTTAAAATGCATTAAGAATATTTATAATTCACAACCAATATTTCAAGAAGAACTTAGTGCGTTTTTCTTATCTAAATGCATTGAATTGACTCAGGAAATAAAATATCTACCACTTAATTGTAGATGGAGAATTTTAAATATCCCATTCATTATTATTGCTACTACATGCTTAAGTAAATTCTACAAAAACATTAAACTTGAAGGTAAACAAAGAAATAATGCTTCATATTTTAGAAATGATCAGGGAACATGTTTAAACTGTGCTGCAAAGAAAAAACCTTGAAAGTGTGAGCTACTTATTCATAATTATTTGGAAACATCAATGCATAATACTGTTTTATAAGGTTTTTCTTATCTGAGATATTCACTGCATATATTGTTAAATTGCTACTTTCTTAATGTTTTTAACTACAAAAGATAGGATGGATTTAGGACAATAGTTGGAGACACTTTCAAAAAGTGTACTTGTAAATTGAATTAGAAACACTTATTTTTTTCAAGAACACCTTTGTAGTGATGTCTTCGTGCCTGGCTCTTGCCATCCAGGAAAGACAATGTCACATGCATGGCAGCTCTCATATTTTTGAGGTGTCCTTAAGACGTGGAATGTTTAGTGCAGCCAGAGTGAGACGTAGCGGCTTGACAGTGAAGTCTGTCCAAGAATGTAGTTGTGGGAAATTGGCTAGCTGAGAGGGTAACATAGATATGATCCAGCTGGCCGAGCAGGAGCTTGAGAAACATCGGACTCAGCTCCTGTGATTGCTAAATTGGCGAGGACACCCTAACCCTGACTGCAGGTGCTATATGGTAATGAGAAGCCTGTGATCGCTCAGGCATGGGAAAAGAGGGAGTAGCTGCATGGGAGAAGAAGAGGTAACTAACCACGGATAAGGAGCTAAGGGATGGATTGATGAACCAATCAGAATGCTGTATTATGGAAACATGTATGTATTAGCTAATTATAAAAGACAGCTGTGTTATTCAATAAACGAAGCTTGCTGATTGCTCATATTGAGTGTCCATGTCTTCCCCTGTTGCAACAAGTAGTCTTTGGTACTTTACACTGGTTTTTAATCTACTGTTTCGGAGAGGTGTCTGCAGAGCCTGTAGAGTGTTCATTCATTTAGTATAGCAGTTCTCATTTTGCAAAGATGCCTTGTTAAGGAAATGCAGTAAACGCCAATAAGCCCCTCTTCACTAGTGGAATTTTCACTGCTGACCAAACTAGACTTCTATTTTGCACTGTAATCAGGATGATGTTATTTAAAAGGAATTTTACAAATCTTAGTTTTTCTTTTGTTGTTTTCCCGCTAACCAAATGCTTTTACCTAAAACATTAAGGAAGCAGCTTTCTTTCCTTGTAAATAAATGTTTCAAATGGAGAACACTTGAAGTCACTTGAATACTTTTATTCTCTGGAAATTACAGTGAGGGAAAAAAGTCTTATAAGAGTTGAATGACTTAAAGATAGACTTCTTAATATAGGGTGAAATGTTTTGGGGATTTGGATGTACAAAATTCTGTAAGGTAGATACTGACTGTTGGAAATTTCTAAATTTCTGTTCTGCTTGAATAAAACCGTTTATTCTATAGTTTCAAAGCTGTTTGTCAAACTGTGTGCATGTGCACAAGCAAGTATGTCAAACAACAACTGTTTTCAGTATTTTTTTGTTAGATGATGTGAAGCTGATACTTTATTGATTCTCTTTTGCCTGAAGCTTATTCATATAACTTTGCTAAAGAGACATCTTTGCTTGTCAGCCGTCATAAAACATAGTTTCTGAAAAATAAATTATTTGTAAATAAATAATGGCATAGTTTAAAATAGATGTCATTCCATTTGACTTCTCAGAGTGTTCTATGGGCAGTGACCATCATAGCAAGTATGAGAGACCAAAGAAATTTAAAACCATTTTCATTCTGCTATAATATATTTTTTGCATTCAGAAATGATATATTAATAATACTGACATTGATTCTCCACTGTAATGTTGAGTTATATTCTTAAAATACTATTACAATCTCTCATTATATTTAATAAATGACCTAACCACTCAAACTCAGTTGGATCTTGAAAATAACAATAATAATTTAAAAATGTTGGGTTTACATCTTTTGCTTTGATCTCAAGTAACCTTAGTAAAATAACAGCAACAACAAAAACCTACTATTATTTAATAGATTATTAATTATTAATTAATTTTAATAATAATTGTTTAATCTTTCCATACAGGTGGGACTCAGTGTAACCTCATTTTTGTGAATCAGTTGGGAGGATAAATTACAAGTGATTTATATAAAACATAACTTTTCTCCTTCAGAAGAGATCCACCCAAAATGTTAATCCCAAATGGCTCACATCCTGCCAATGCTCTTCCCTGCTGCCCTTATCTGACTTTAGACACCTGCAATGTTTATGTCTTAGTTGGCAGTTTGGATTTCCTTTAATTAATAAAAGAAAAAGTTTGTATGGCAGAATTAATCTCTTCTTGTTGTAAACATCTAAGATGAATCCATGTATCACACCCTAGTAATGCCAATTGGCATTCAATGAAGAGTACCTGAGCAAGTAAATCAACAGCTGAGTTGTAGATGAAGACAAAGCAGACATCTAAAGTTAGGCAAGATAAATCGTATCCTATTCCTTCTCATGGACTACAAACTTTACCTACTCTTTGTGTGCTTTACACAAAATATGTGGCATGGTAACCAGAATATCTGTTTATACAATATATTCAAATGGGTTTAAGTGTCACTTTTTACAGATTCAGTTTTGCAAAATTTGGTGCTAGAATTCTTAGTTTCTGATACTGGGCTTCTGTGCTGTTAGTTCACACAAAAATCTGGTCTTGAATTATTAACAGTTCTAGTTCTGGTGTCCTTGTTTGCTCCCTGCCATATGTAATCCTGAAGCTGGATTTAGTGATGTAGCAAGTTATGACTTGAGTTTTTCTTTCAAAATGCTTCTAATGCCATGTTAAAAGGGTGCTGGTCTGATAATTTTGATATGAAAAAAGTCTATGGCACACTTTTAAAAATAATTAATATAAATTATAAGAATTTGTTTTCCCTTGTCTTTCTTTTGGTATGGATAAGCACTTCAACATAAAAATAAATGGATGGAAAAATTAATTTCATGTTTTTATTACAGGATAGAGGAAGAAAAGAATATTTTATCAGAATTTGAAGAGGACTTGAACAAGTTGATTTTATGGTTAGAGGAAGCAGAGAGCATTATTGCTATTCCCCTTGAACCAGGGAATGAAGACCAGTTAAGAGACTGCCTTAGCAAAGTAAAGGTATCAAGTTTTATTCTTGATATTTTCTTACTTTATCTATTCTACACTGAGTAAAATTAAATGGTATTTTCAGAGAAGTCTTCTGCCATCAAACACAGCATTAATTTAACTTTTTTAGATAAATCAAAGCAGTGAAATTTCAAAACCTAGGTACAAATATATATTGATCATACTAAAATGGGAAAAGTAGTGGAAAATGTACTGAAAGGAAAATACTAATCCTGTCACTAGGTAATGAATCATTATCTTTTTCATCCTCATTTCTTAATTCAGAACTTAACTGTTTTGTCTGTAAAACATTTCTCTATAGGTGTCTTGTTAATCTTTTATAACTTCTCATTTATGAAATGATAATCAGAATCTCACAAGAGTATCTAGTATTGCATGCATAATTATAACTGTCAACTGATTAAAGTATCACTGCAACATTTTCTAGACTAAACATCGAGGTGAGTTTTTAAAAATGCTTCTTAAAAAAAACCTAAGAGAATATTAAATGTTTCTTTTTAAAGGCTGAAATATTCTAATGAAGATGTTAGAGCTTTTAGACTATGATATTGCTAATAAATATATGCAATAGAAGTTGCTCTGTCTAGTTTCTGAAGTGTGTCTAATAGAATAACAGTGATTAATAACTTGCACAATAATAAATTTAACTTCAGTTGGAAAATGCATATTACTTATAGTATACCTGCCTAAATGTTTCCTGTCCTCTCTTGAGGGTAAGGACTAGTTATCCTTTGTGCTAATTCAAGTTGAAGAAATTCAGCGAGTGATGGAATAGAGTATTAAAGAATCTAAAGAAAACTTGTAAGAGTTTCTTCTATCCATCTTTCAACAAAATCTGAAAAAAAAACCTAAAGGATTTTTTTAGTAAAAATCTATCTTCACGTTTCCTTTTAAATAAACAAAATTAGCATAAACAGTACTGCATAGCATTTGAGGAAATGAAGACTTAACCATGTGCTGAGTTTGTCCCTCTGACTGTTTAGCATATAATGTCAGCAAGTTGAACAGAGAATTTGTGAGGCTTTGCCTCCATTGTTGAGGATGTCAAAGCGAAGGCAAAGAAATACTTATAAGGGATGTTAGATGCATCTTATAATTTGCAGACATGAGTACAGGTTTAAAGTCTAAATTGATTGTTTAGAACCATGAAGGCTCCCACTCTTCATTTATACACAAATATTTCCCAATTGTAGTATTCCCAACATAATCCATAATTAAAGGTGTTAGCATCTCTTATTCATATCTTATTTTTACAGTCCACCTTGTTCTTTCGGCACGACACAAGAGAATACATCCTAATGCAGCAAATAATAATGCATTGGCTTGCAGTGTGGCTCATTTCATACCTATCTGTTAATTTAAAAAAAAAAAAGAAAAAAAAAAAGGAAAGCCACAAAAAAACCTTGAAGAACTTTGTCCTTTAGTTACATTATCCTTACTTGATATATCAAGTTACTTTGACAATGTAAGTTTGCAGTAACTGAATACAGGATGGAGAAGTGGTACATTTAAATGATACCTTGCATCCTTTGGCTTTACTTGTGGTTGTTTTTTTTTAATGAACATACATGAACATTCTTAATTATGAGGTTAGACTTGAGGGCTTTTCACCACATACCAGCTGGGTGACTGTTCACAGCATTGAACATGTTAAAACCCTTCTCCAAAGTGCTTGATCTTTACCATATTAAAAGATTATTAAAGTATATATACATAAGTTATTGAGTGTCCAGAAGTAGAGCTTATCATGCAATAGTGATTAATATCCCGAGAAACCCCATATTTTGGCTTTTAGGACTCTCTTTAGTCTTTATCGACTAATGCAGTCTCTTTTAGGGGGTTTTAACCTTCTACATTCCAAAAGCAATGGTTATTTTGTCTTGAATTGAGTTTATTTCTTCAGCTGATACACAAATCGATAAGGGTGAAGATAAGAGAGCTGAAAATTCTACCGCAGTTCATCTTAACTGCTGTATTTGTCTGTTTCAGTCAAGAGTTGAAGAGCTACCGCCACACAAGGGAATACTGAAACGATTAAATGAAACCGGAGGAATAGCACTTGGAAGTGCATCGCTGAACCCAGACAAAAAGCATAAGCTTGAGAGCACACTGAAGGAGGCTAACCATCGCTTGTTAAAGGTTAGACATATTAGTGATATAACTGTGCTATAAAATTTTAATCTGCGGCAAATATTTGCATTATGTATTTTCTTTTTGTATGTATTATTTTTCTCTCTATGAAGAGACACTTGTATGCATAATGAACCTGAGGAAGAAAAATGTATACAATACACTGCTGTGAAAAACAATGACAGCAAACTAGGGCCATTAGTGCCTGAAGTGATGATGTTGCATGAAAATATATTCCCGAAATTACAGGTCTGCTGCTTAAGAGTGGAATGCAGAGCATTATTTTTGTAGCCTGGTTGTTTGGAGGGTACAGCAAATATTCCAGCTTTTGTGACTCAGGTGTGTGAAAGGCAGTAGCAGGTTGGATTGCCTTTATGGAAAACCTTCTCAGTTCTCTTCTCTCGTCTCCTCTCCCCAACACCAAGGTGGAAGCTGCAACCATGGTTTCATGTTCCACCATGCTGCTTCTAACCTTGAGCTTTGAGTTCTGGTTTCTGTGTAGCAAAGTACCACTCAGTTTGGTTTCTGTGATCTCCATACTCATGAAGTAAGGGAGGATTTTGTTGTATTTTATTATTGAGATAGCATATTTTTGTCTTGAGAACTGGTGACAATGAATATCACATATGGTAACGAGAGGTAGATAATTAGATAATTTGAGTGCTCTTATGTAGGTAGCTTCTGCTTCTGATGTAGCAGAAATGGTAGAAAGTGCTGTCCAGAGGACCACAACCCAAGGTGTGGATTAGCCTGGTCAGAAAAGGTCAATGTAGAATCAGCTGAAGGATTTCTGTTGGGACTTTTTCTGAGTACCTTACTGAAAACACTAGCTAGAGTTTCTGGTCAAGAATACTACATCCTGCATTTTTTTGTTACCATTTCTGTGAACACAGTTGAATTTCAAGCACAGACCTGGGAAATAAACAGGAACTTATTTGATGTGGGACTCTCATTAGTTTCCTTCTAACAGAAACGTTCTGGCAAGGTTCAGAATAATAGTTAAAGGCTCAGGCAAAAGTGGATAATAAATATTGATCACATTCACAAACTCCAAGTTGGACACATAAATCATTATTTGGGTGCCTGGGTATCTCTTTCTCTACAAATGGGTTTCTGACATCGATCTGTATGGAAGAATTCAGAACACTTTGAGATCAAAAAAGCATTATTTACTAGTTGAAGTAAGCATATATGTAGCTGAATTTAGGCACCACGACTTGCGGATCTGAGCAGCAGTATTAAAAAGACAACATTAGTTTTCAGGAAAAAAAAAAAGAAATTACTATTAGTAAAATTACACAAATACATTTTAATGAAATCTGTATTTTGTCTCTGAATGTAAGCTTTTACTGATTAGTAATATACCTAAAAACTTTGCATTTTCACTTTCTGCTTGCTGATGCAAAAATGTTGCAGGTTACTTGTCACAGTCAGAACAACTATGAATGCTGCTGAAAGCAGTTAGGTCTGAATGAAATATGGAGGACAAAGCTACTGTTAAATGAATCATTCTCTTTACAAGTTTGTCTCCTAGATCTAAGTAATATTTCTGACAAGATATTAGGCTTGGAAGTTACCACTTGAAAACTTGCATTTACTCCTAAAACCAGAAAATTGAATTTCCATTTGGGGCAATTACTTAACCACATTATTTTGATTTCAGTTATCTACCTGTGTGGATGTATAAAACTGAGAAGTACTCACTGGCCCTTGCTAGCTGAATCTAAAGAATCTGAAACATGCAGGGTATTTTTGTTGTTGTTTTGGTTTGGTTTTTTTTTTAATGAACAGAAACTGAATTTGAAAATTACAAGACTCAAATCCATACGTGTTCTCTGAAGGTGTTCTCTTTCTCTGAAGGTTTTCTATTTCCCATATCGTCTTGACAGAAGTAAAAAAAAAAACAAACAACAAAACAAAAGAACAAAAAAAACCCCCAAGAGGCAGAAGCTTATTTTGAGTTTCTGTCATTGGATTTTTCCAATGAAACTGAAGGGAATAATATTTATTTTTTCGTTTGCATATTTTTTTTCTTTTACTCACAGTTTGTATAGGAAGCCTTGATTAATTTTTTCACTTTCTCCTCTGAAGCTCTAGGGCCTGCAATAAAATTGGAAATCATGGAAAGAAAATCTGCAGGCCTGACAGAGGGACATATGTTTTCTTCCTTCAGTTATAGATCTGTAAGCACTGAAACCCCCCCCCCAGATTTTTACTGTGAGCCAAAGCTCACAGCTCTGGCACTTTTATATCAGGCGAACTTCTCTAGGTCACCTGAGGATGGTTCTGTAGTCAGTTGTTTTGATGAGGATATATTTTTTGTGTTCCTCAAAGCACAGTGGACAAACATCATCACACAGATATTTCTCTGGGGCTTTTCTGTGTCTCCATCCACTTCTAAGAGCGTATCTTATACTTTGATCCTTTGTTTCTACCTGTTTGTTTCATTTTCTGGCATCTTTGCTAGAAATGAACATGTAACAATCTACCATTTCTGATTATCTCACACTGCAGGACGATATTATTTTCAAAATATGAAACATACATGACAGTTACATAAATAATGTAAGGTAGGTCCTTATCTGGTGTACAGTAGAATAATTCTGTTTCCTTCAGAGAAGTTGTGACAATTTAGACCAGCTGAGAATGTAGCCAAATATCTTTTAAGGTTATGACAAATTTTTGTTTTGCCTTTGTCGTGGTTTAACCCCAGCCAGCAACTAGGACCACGTAGCTGCTCACTCAGTCCCCGCAGCTGGGATAGGGGAGAGAATCGGAAGAATCAAAGTGAGAAAACTCGTGGGGTGAGATAAAGACAGTTTAATAGGTAAAGCAAAAGCCGCGTGCACAAGCAAAGCAAAACAAGGAATTCATTCCCTGCTTCCCATGGGCAGGCAGGTGTTCAGCCATCTCAAGGAAAGCAGGGCTCCACCACGCGTAACAGTTGCTTGGGAAGACAAAATGCCATAACTCTGAACATGCCCCACTTCCTTCTTCTTCCTGCAGCTTTATGTACTGAGCATGACGTCACATTATGGTATGGAATATCCCTTTGGTCAGTTGGGGTCAGCTGTCCCGGCTGTGTCTCCTCCCAACTTTTTGTGCACTCCTGCATGCTCGCTGGCGGGGCAGTGTGAGAAGCAGAAAAGGCTTTGACTGCTTGGCAACAACCCAAAACATTAGTGCGCTACCAACACTATTCTCATCTCAAATCCAAAACATAGCACTACCAGCTGCTAGCAAGAAAGTCAACCCCATCCCAGCCTAAACCATGACAACCTGGATCGAATGGGGGACAAAACCTACAAGTCTTAACCTTCAAGGTTACATATTTGAAATAAGCCATGTTCAAACCTTCTTTACAGTCACATAAACTGATGCCGTACAGCAACGGAAATAAGCTGAGAAAAGAAATTAAGTATGAAAAGAATTGCAGTCACATAAAAGAAGCTTTTTCACTTTTGTTTCAGTATTGTTTTTGCTTTTAGGTGTTTATATCACGTGCTGATGACCTTGAGAACAGATATATGAAGAGTTTTTCTTCCTTTGGGTAGTAATAATTTTAAAATGACATTTCTTTAGACAATTTTATTGAGCTGTGATCCTAATAGACTGCTATCTCAGTCAAAGTTTAAGCAGAGAATGAAGATTAAAGCCCACATTTGAAAGCATGACTTTTAAATTCTAGCCTAGTTTTACTTATTGCACCCTCTCCAAAGTCAGTATTTCTTGTAAAAATGAAAATAACACTCTCTTTGTGACATCTTAATAGTATGAAAAATGAAATGTTTTATAACCATTTTTATGCCTTCGCATCAAGAATTTTTCATTTATTTTCAAAGCTCAAAGTATCTTCTGCTATGATAGCCAAGTAAGCTAACCACCTAGTGCTTCAAAGCAAACAAAAGGGGTACTAGGCGCTGGAGTTTGTGATGAATTCAGTTCTTGTCATATACCACCTGCCAGGGCATATAACAGATCTGTAATAGGTTTCTTACCTTTTACTGTGCAGTAAATGGATTGATAGATTAGGTCTGAGACCAGTGAACCATGGAATCAGAGGTTTGCTGGAAGGAGTTTATTACTCTTTAATATTATTCTTGGTCTGGTGTCAGCCGAGAGGGATGAGCTAGATTATCTGAAAGTAAGCTGGATGCCAAAATCAGCATTCTCCTCATTTATCCACCTTAGTCTTCACAACGTCTACTGTATGTGTTATGAAGGTTATTATAAGTGCCTGATGGAGACATTTTGTTTTGCCTTTTAATTTGTCTGCTAGTATTAGAACTAATTACTAGACACTGAAGAGACTGTTTCACTGTTTACTGCCACAGCAAATCAATTTGTTGTGCTATATGGACAAAAAAAAAAAATTGGAGTGGAGTGACATGGCTATAATTTGTGAACATTTCTGTACCACCAGGAAAAGTATAGGTCATCTTAGCTTGGTTGATCAAGTGTAGAGAAAAACAGATGGGCCCAGAAAGTGCAGAAAGACAAAGTCATAACAAGGTTATAGTTCATGTATTGTAACGTATCTTGAGTAGTAATTATTCATAGATTACCTGTGATAGCATCAAATTTCCAGCATGTCAGTGCAACTTAGTTTGAGTTCACAGTTGAAACTATTACAATTGCTACTACTGTTATTTCTGGGATGGAGGCGAAAAGATCTTGGAAAATTAATCCCTTAAATGTAATAAAGTCTTATGCTATGCTAAATTACCTATGATAATATGTCATAGATTGCTAATCAGGTGTAGTCGGCTTTCACGTCCGCTGTACTGACAAATGGTCTCACATACAGCAAAATGAAGCTTGATGTATATAAGTGTATGTTGGTCAAATGAACATGAGAATGTCACAGCCTTTAAGAAACAAGTACATATATAGGTTTCATTCTTTTTTATTTGAGTGTTACTAGCAGGTACGACTAATTAAGATTTAGAGAGGCAAATTTGCTAGCAGTGTAAAGATAAATTGCTGTTTCCCAGCCATGCTTAGCATACAGGAATGAAGATGTCGTAACACATCACAGAAGTAAAACAATGCTTATGACGCTCTTTTAAAAAAAATTATTTTAGGCCAAATTATATTAAAATGTATATACCTTTAGCTTTCCATGACTTTCTATGATTCATAGAATGGTTTAGGTTGGAAGGGACCTTAAAGAGCATAGAGTTCCAACCCTCTTGCCATGGGCAGGGACACCTCCCACTAGACCAGGTTGAGACTTATTCTCAACAGTTGCCTGCCTTAGTAATGTTTCTATCTGGGAGAACATAAATTTTATTTGCCACTGAATCTTTGAATTTCTGAGAGGATGATGAAAACATCTTTGGGTTCCAAGACAGTAATGTTCTCCACATTATGGTAGAAGAGGTTCTGCTTCTAAGCACAGGATGACGTAAGATTTAGAAAGTCTAGCTCTTCTGTGCACAAGGATCTATAAGGTTTAGATGTGTTCTTTTTTCCAACTTGTTATTCAAACAGGAAAAACACTCAAGTCCTTACACCAGTAAAGAAGTTGAATATTCACAGAGAGTGAATAGGGGAGAATTATGGAAACTATCCTGAAGGGGACTAAATATTTTTCTTTTACTTGCTGGTCTGTAGAAACCCTCCCTTTTTCTGAAGCTGAAGAAGTAGGAAGTACCGATCTATTCAAAAGCACAATTTGTTTCATATGTGGTGTGGAACATTAAATCTGGTTTCTTCTTTATTTAATCAACTAAAATCTGGGTTCTGTTATGTTGGAACTACGTTGGTTAAGTACTCTTTTTCCAGGAATAAAAATGGTGCAGGGAAGTAATATGATACGTAGTTTAATTTAGCCACTTCCTATAAGTTGTATCACGTGATTCATAATTTGGTTTCTATTTTAAAATTTTCATCTTTGTTCTTAAACACAATTATGATGAGAAGTCTAAACAATCTTATATATAAACAGTTTTGTAGCCTAAACCTGATAAGTTATATGCATATATACATATTTCTTTTAAATACAACCAGAAATCTTCAAATGGATTGCATTTTGTGTCCTTTAAGAAAATTGCCATGTACTGTTGTTTTCAAAAGAAACATAGAGCAAGGATGACAAAACCTTGCATTCAATTAGTAAGAAATATAAGTACATTCATGTATTCTCACTTTTTGCAAGTTGTGAAAAGAGAAACTGACTCTGCACTTCACCTAAGAATTCCATAGATAAGTAGAAGTGGCTTTTTTAATTTGGGTATGGCCTTTTTTATTTTTTGTTCAAGACCATAAGAATTGATCTTACGATCTCAGGGAATATTGATAATACTGTGCTTTTTTTTTCTTTTCCTCTTTTCTTATAACAAAGTTGTGTCACAGGCTGAAAATAAGGTAAACGATAAAGTATGGACTAAAGCATTTGTAGCCTTATAGGAGTATCTGAGTTATTTTCACCTTCCAAGCCTGTAAAATAACCCCTTTGGGGTTTTTCCTGCTTTTTTTTAGGCTACGCATACTGAAGGTTTTCTGGCCATATTGATTTAAAGCTGTTGAGATACTTAGACACTTTGAAAACAATGGATTGCATGTGTTAGAAGACAGAGCACAATGGGAATTGAGCCCTGCAGCCTACTCAGTGATCAGAGGCAATTTTTAGTCATTAGACAGACATTAGTTTTTGTTCCACTTTACATGCTATACTGTAAGTCATCCTAATGATTTTCATCAGAAAAAACTGGAGACTATTGTAAAACATAAGGAGACCTCTGGGTTGGCTTTTTTTTTATTTTTTTGTTACTTGATGTAATTTAAAAGGTGGATTATAACAGCTCCATGAATATCTACAATCAAGGCTAAGTATAGGTTTTCACAGTAGATGAAAGAAAATGAATTGGTTTAACTTACTTACACTGAAAGATTTGGTTATTTCCTGTCTATAATATAAGAGATGGTAATAGATCGGTCTTAGACTAACAGATCGCTTCTACTCTGATTTAAGAATAAGATTTGGATGCAATGGCTTTTAAATCTAGAAAATTAGTGATAAGAGACTTTAAAATCTTGTGCCACATTTGAAAAGAACCTGAATATCTACACAGACCTGTGCTGGTTTTGGTTTTAGCCCCCAGTAAAAATATAACTGAGATTTAAATGAGGTGAATATTGCTATGGTGTGATAGTCACCAACTTTTTTTTTTTTAAAAAAATGTTGCTTTACAAGAACTGCATTTTCCAACCTTAAAAAAACCCTAAGAAAACAGAAAAGCAGAGATTTGATATAATTGCAGCTTTTTCCAGTTTAAAGTCTATTTTTTAAAAAATGTCTATACTTGGGATTTATCAGACCAAAATTAAAATCAGATTATTACAGTTCTTAGGAGGAGGAATTGAAAAATATGTAATTTATGTGCTGTGTCTGGAATATCAACAAGGGAAACCTATAGCTGATCAGTTGGCTTTAACCTTAAAGAAAAAAAATAATTTTTAGTAGCGTATCTATTTTTTTTATTGATGGTGGACAAAAATGCTTCAACTCCTTTAGCTTGCTTTTGTCATTCAAGTTATTTAGTGAAAAACATAGTTTCTGTATCTACTAAAACTTTGAAGCAACGGCAATTTGCAAAAGAATTTTTCTGAAATAGAAGTGAAGAACATCACATTAAAAGAAACCCTAAATAGACACCTGCTTTCCTTTCCAGCACTTAGTACATGGCCCAGTTCATAGATGATAAAACAAACAAAACCATCAAAAAAAAAACCAAACCCAAATGACTGTGGATGAGACAGAATATTCCCTTTTATTAAAAATAAATACTATAGTGTATTCAGAATGAACCAAATAGCAGTGCAAATTCTTCTGTATATAAGCATCAGTCATTACAGAATGCAGTTTTTGTTCCAGAAAACTAGGGTATTAAATATGAATCCTCAGGGGAACCTTATTATTATACAAAATTTTAATGTAAAAGCCAGATTAAATAGGAAGCCAGGTAGTGAAAACTACCAAACAGAAAACCTCTTAAAATATAATCATACGTTTCTTTTCTATTGGTCCAAATGATATAGATAATAAGTGTTCTTACAATGTTATGGGCTCCTTCATGTGTAGAATACATTGATAGCCAATCGTACCTCATTTTATATTGAAGCAGGTTAGGAAGAATATGTTTGATCTCACTTGCAAAACACAGATCTGCATCTGTTTCTAGAACAGTTTCGTGTGGATTTCTGGAGTTTTCTATACAAGTCAGTTTGCAGAATGTTGAGGTCAAAAGAGATGAGCTATATTCATACTACATCCAAGACATAAAAAATTTAAAGAAGGGCGTACCCTCTTTATTTCACCTTGCATGAGAACATACCAGTGGATGACCGGGGACAAACAAAAGGTCCATATACCCTCTGACCATGTCCATTTAGCCATCTAAATCTGCCTAAAATCAGATGCCTAGAGAAGATCATATTAATGAAGAAAAGGTAGTAAGCTAAAACTATACATGACCTCAAATGGCACCTGCACAAATTAATAGAAGAAGAATCTAGAAATTACTATTAAATATAAAAATTGTGCCAGAAATCATTTTTCATGTGAACTTTAAGGACACAGCATCCTGTGTCAAGGAGCTGAGTGGGGAAATTCTGACATATTAAAGTACAGTTTCAACCACTGAAGACTGAAGGGTCGTTCACTTAATAAGGCCAAAAGAAATTCCCAGGCACTAATGAAATTTAAAGTGTTGTCCTGCAATATAAAGGGGTACAAAGGTAATGCAGAGAGTTTCCAAATCCTTCAAATAAATTTTGATAAAGATATAACTTAAAGTTTTACTTAGAAGAATAAAGAAAAAAGCCCAAGAATCTGGCTGAATAAAATTATATTCTGATATTTTAACCACAGAGAAGATGATGGTCATCCCTATTGTGTAGGTAAGGTAGCCTACCAAACCAGTTCATCTGGCCTGCATTCACAGACAATAGTCTCAGAAGTCTCACAGACAATAAAGTGAATTGGGAAGGCTCATCAGTGTTTAGTTTTACTTTCTTCTTTGAATAGCAGAAACAAAGAGCTGATTGAGGAAAGAATTTTGCTTATGTGATGATTCCATCTGTAAAACAGGATGCAAATCGATTTAACTTCAGTTGTACTGGGTATGCATTCTTCTTTAATTGCACACTATAGCTTTTTTGTGTTTCTCTTATGGACAGTGGCATGTTTGTGCTGCAGTGTAGCAGAGGGTCCTGTTCCCTCGTTTGAGGGGCCTGACGAGAGCACGCTACAGCTGCAGTCTGGCCCCGGGTAAGGTTTTCTTCCCATGGAAATGAAGGGGACATTTATGTCTTACTGCAGCGTAGGGCCAGGATGTGGTCAGGCCATGCACTCACCTCTGGGCATTCAGAACCACCTCTGCATCCAGTAGGTTAGATGTAGCCTGAAACGTTTTCTGGAGAAGCCCCTGAAACCCAAAAAGCCATCCTTTCAACTTTGGCAGCCAGGCTTGCATAATGTGAAGATAAGCAGCCCCCTTCTCTGCTCCCCCATAGGCATGTGCTTTGCACAGATTATTGCATTGGTCTATTTTTAATTTATTAACTATAAACTCCAATATATATATTCCTCATTTATGAGCACAAAAGTAAAAATTAAACAAGAAGCTATGTGTCCGCCCAATAAAGAATTATGAATAAAAAGGTGCAGTAGCATAGCATCAGAAAAAAGGAAGTTTTTAGTGCTGTAAATCCCTGATAGATGGTATATATGGGTATGATACTTTACAGAGACCATTTTGATCTTGTCACTTCCCACAGACTGGAAATGCCAAGGAAGTTGCTTAATTTTCCAGCTGCTCTGTTTTCCTATGCACAACTCCCCATCCCATAGGAATATTATAAAATTAAATTACTTGGTGATATTAAAACATTATCAAGGTTTAAAGCATTGTAAAAGCAGTTAGTAGTGCTGTTTCACAGTATTTCAGGAGTCCTGCAGAGAAATATATGATTGTTCTCTTTTTATTAATGACACCACCAATTTTCTGTGTCTTGTTAAGTACTAATGAATACTCTCCTGCTACGGTATATTGTTTACTCTCGTTTGAAAGGATTAGTCGTTCTGAAACCCCTTCAAGGAAAAAGTTGCGATATTCAAAATGTTTTTGCAGCAGTCGGGCAATAATTACACAATATCAAGTGCTCTTGTGGCATACTACTGAATATTTGTTCTTCTTTTCCTTTGAGACAAGTTTTTGAGTATATTTAAAACAGTTAGGATTCTTTCTTCTTTATGCATATTAGATTCTAGCTTTATTTGTTTTACCCTTGGTTTTGGTTTTCCAGGTGTGTTTTAGGCTTTAAAATAAATGTCAGGAAACATAATAAATTTAATGAAAGCTAAATATAGATAAGTTGGGAATTCATCACGGTATTATTTCTGGATTTCAGGCCATGTTGCTCATCAGCCTGGAAAAACTTAGAGGAAAGGAACAGCTTACAAGAAAATTTTGCAGATTTCCTAAAGAGTTTCTTGCAGCATATATAAAAATAATACATCTTGGTTGTCTGTTGACTGCCTTTCCTCCTCCTCCTTTTGTTCCTCATAGTCACCTCAACAGCAACTTCTGTGACCCCAGTCATTTCTTCCTTACTGTGTTAGTTTTTACTGTGACTTTCTCAGAAGGTAACAGGACAATTTGTATGACTACTCTGTAATCTCCCTCACTTCACATGTGAGGGGAGCAACTTTTGACAAGACTAAGTTTGTAATTGGTGGGATGAAGTGGAAAGGAATTGTTCTCTTACTTTTTGAAGCTTCCACAATGTGTGTTACTAATGAGATCTTCCTGAATAATGCTCTATGTGCTACAGCATTTATCAAGTTAAATCCCAATGTACTTAAATAGCAGCTCTCCATCTAAAACAATAGTGAGGAACACATGGTTTTATTTTCTTAAAAGTGAACCCACAAAGCATCTATAAATATCAGTTGGGATGTTTGTGGTGGTGTGATATTTCTAAATAGGGGTAGTAAAAGCTAACCATCTTATGCTTCTAGATGAGAAAATCTGTAACAGCTCTATTTACCATACTGTTTTTTTTTTTTTCCTCTCATACAAACTCTGAGTGGGTATCTAGTTCTGCTTTCATAACAACATTTCACTACAAGAGTCTAAATTATCTTGGGTAATCAACATTAAACAGATTTCTAGTTTTGAAAAATAAATAATTTGATTATTTCATAGAAGACTCTCCTGAATGTTATTAGTCTAAATATGAAATTTAAATATCCATTTCTAAATTTGTTTTTCAAATTAGAAATCCTAATACATTTTACTCATCAAAAGACAAAAAGCTGGCTTAGCTTCCACAGAAGATGCCATAACTTCTACAGAGTTATGAATAAATGTTATGCTAGTAGTCATGCAAATTCCTGATGCATTATTATTTTTTAAAGGCTATTAAAAGTTAAATGAGTTAATGAACAGTTTTATTTCTATCCATACATTGACATTAATCATAGGCATGTAGAAAAAGGGAGATAAATGTTTGCATTTTCCCACTTTAAAAAGTTCTTTCTTTCCTCTGATTGTTTTGTAGCATTGAAGTCACACAGCATTTAAGTTGGGTGTTGGATACAACACTGGAAAATCCATTTTCCACTATGATGTCAAATGAACTGGAATTTCTTTTCAAGCAATTGCATGTTGGGATTTAGCCCTGAAAGGTCCAACATGCTATTGCTCTTAGTCTTCTCTTCTTTTCTATTGCAACACTTTCTAAACAAAAAATATCAAGTATGTCAAACAATTAAGATGACTGGCTCTTTCAAAAGTTTTGGTTAAAGGGAGCATCCTAAGTATTCTGATTAAAATAAACTCATGAGTACTAGACCCCAAAACCTGCCTAAGATGCTAGATATCTCTTTTTCTCACCCAAGAAGTTAGTTTAACTGTTGTTATATCACTCATCGCTGCTGTAGCATCTCAATTTTCCTTCATTAATTACCACGTCAGAACACTAGAAAATTGCATGGTGGTTGTTTTTGTAAATATGCATCAATGGGATATGTAATGGATTCTCAAACATATTTTTACCTCTGACCTCAGTGGAGATTGAAGTCAGGTCACTTAGGTCAAGGCTGATTCACCTCACTCCTTAAAACCCATCAGTACGATCGCAGATGCCATCCCCATTTGACAAGCGTATCCTGTTGAGCCAGGAGACTGTTGAAGCCGAGCAGATCTTCACAGCTATTTCCCTCAGGATCCCTTAGCGTTTGCTCTAGCCCATAATCTTTTTCTGGTGTTCATTTCGAATTAATACGTCTGTACATAATCGAAGTGGCAAGACTCTTCTATGGCCACTCCCAACTAATATCTACAGTAAAGGTAACACAGTTAATTTATAGCAAATTCAAGGTATTTTGTACCTGCTTAATAAGTGAGCCTGAACTAGATTGAATTAATGTCATCAAAAATCAAAAATAATCCACAGGATACATAGGAAGAAAACATTTCTATTTATTTTTATATTAATCATAAGGACTTCAGATGAGTGTTCATAAGGCCACATTGCTGCTTTGTTCACTACACATTAAACTTCAAGCAAAGAATTAAAAATATTTATGAAATATAATCATGCAAGGGTAAAAAGTCTGTACTAGCCAATAAGACTGTAAAATCACGATTAAATATATGTATGTATAGATATATACAATGTATATCATAATATCTTACTGACCATCTTAATATTCCTTTTTATTCTTGTTTGCCCTATGAATCTGGAATATAGTCGTCATATATTTAAGAAGTTATGTCAAGTACTTTGAATAAGGAAAGTACTAATTGTCAAGACGTTTGTGCTGTTAGGCTACACTGGGGTAATATTGATCTAGCTGAATTACCAGATTTCACATAAGGCACTTTAGGCAAATCCTTACATATTTTTCTACATTGCAACAACTATGTATCTGAGAGAATTCACAGACAATGAACAAAGGTTCAGATAATGTCATACACTGATGAATGACAATGGTTTGGGCTTTTTTAAACTTCAGTTCCAAGACAGATACTGCCATTGTATGTGAGGTGTCTCATGCATTTCTAATAAGGAAGACTGTAGGGATCTAAAAATCAATGTTTTGCTGTTTGCTGTTTACAAGATAAAGTTTATACTTTAATTATGGAGGCCTGTCTGTATTGTAACATGCCGATATAATTAAAATTCCCACAAACAGAACAGTCTGAAATAACCTTAAACTTCCTCTTCCCTTTTCCTTTCCTCTTGCCTTGCCTTTTTTTGACCACTTCTCTCAGAATTTTAAAAACACCTTTTCAAAAATTCATCATCATCATCATCATTACCCGGAGGCTGGCCTGTTGTTATGATACTGAACTTTACTGTACGTTGAGCACTGTTAACTAAAGTAACTCCTACACTCTCAACTTTTCTATTAACTGCATGTTTCTTACAAGGGAAAAGTTGTCACCTCCCTCAAAGTGCTAATCCAGGTAATTCTGGAAGAGCAACCAAAAAAAAAAAAAGCAAGTTCATTGTTAGTTGTTCTCTGTCAGACATGTCAGCTCAGTACTTGGCAGTCAAGATCACTCACTAGAACTGGAATGCCAACATTTTTTTTTTCCTATAGTTTTTAAGAGAATAAATTATTTGTTGTTAGGGAATGCTATAAATATTCAACTGTAGGTAAAATTCCAACCCATTGTAATTTATCTAGACTGTGCAAAGGTAATGCGAAAAAATCCCTGTTTATTTACTGTGGAAATAATACAGCTTATCTACACATTCATTGCTTAACTTTCTGCCCTATGTAGCTTATGGCCAGAAATTGCTGTTTGGTACTGTTTTTATTGCTGTGTTAAAATCTTAGATCCTATTGTATCCTCTGTCAAGCAAGATTTTTATTTTTTTTTCCCCATTCCTATGAACAAAACCAATAATGATTCTAAGTTTATAGCTTGCATTTTTAAGGTACTACACGTTGTATAAATATTTGTCATTTGTTTCATTGCCATGCCTTTTGGCTTCATTTATCTTGTCAGCCATTCTGGCAGATGACAGTTTTTAGAAGCTCCACAGCAATTTCGTCAATGCTTCTGGGAAGCTTCTCAGATGTAGTCAAAGGCATGGAAGAAATTATCTATGTGTTTAGTTTAGCTATTGACTGATTGCCACTGTGAGCTGATTACACATGGAAGTTGAGCTTTCAATACTGAGCATGGTTTTGAAAGTAAAGCAATTGGTTAATGTGTGATCTTAGGAAAAGGAGGGCTGCAGAAAAGGATGGTGAGGCAAAGCAACAGGCAGGAAGAACCGAGGCCAACTGTATGAGCTTCAACAAGGCCAAGTGCCGAGTCCTCCACTTGGGTCACAACAACTCCGTGCAGCACTACAGGCCTGGGGAGGAGAGGCTGAAAAGCTGCCCAGCAACAAAGGACCTGGGGGTGTTGGTCAAGAGCCAGCTGAACATGAGCCAGCAGTGTGCCCAGGTGGCCAAGAAGGCCAGCAGCATCCTGGCCTGTATCAGGAGTAGTGGAGCCAGCAGGGCTAGAAAAGTGATTGTCCCACTGTACTTGGCACTGGTGAGGCTGCACCTTGAGTACTGTGTTCAATTTTGGGTGCAGCAGTAAAAGGACATTGAAGTGCTGGAGAAGGTCCAGAGAAGGGCAAGGAAGCTGGTGAAGGGTCTTGAGAATAAGTCTTATGAGGAGCGGCTGAGGGACTTGGCGTTGTCTAGTCTGAAGAAAAGGAGGCTCAGGGGAGACTTTATTGCTCTCTACAGCTGCCTGAGACGAGGTTGTAGCGAGGTGGGCATTGGTCTCTTCTCACAAGTAATAAGTTGTAGGACAAGAGGAAATGGTGTCAGGTTGCACCAGGGGAGGTTTAGGTTAGACATTAGGAAAACTTCTACACTGAAAGGGTTGTCAAAGACTGGAACAGGCTGCCCAGGGAAGTGGTTGAATCACCATCCTTGGATGTATTTAAAAGCCATCTAGATATGGTGCTCAGACACATGGCTTAGTCAGCCTGGTAGAGTTAGATAATGGTTGGACTTGATGATCTTAAAGGTCTTTTCCAGCCATAACGATTCTATGTTCTATGAACTCTCTTACATGGAATGACCAAAAGCAGAGATAGGACTGCTATAGTTTGCCAAACCATGAGAACAGCTTGCTCTTAACTACGTCAGACAGGGTTTGTCACACCCTGTAAAGTAACGTTGTGTTTCCCGGGGCGCTGCAACAGCATGTCCAGCTCTGTGCTGAATAGCGTTATGGCCTGCCATTTTCTTTTCTCCTCCCAACTTGTATGTCAGGCTCTGCTTTCCATGGACAAAAAAGATTTGACTGACAGGCTCAAGATAACTGTTCAGACAGGCTACCAGTACTGTGGGGGGCATGCTGGAGTTTGCTTGCCTCACGGTCTGTATATAGCCTGAGGGACAGATATGGTACTACCTGCTGTAAACCGGGGAAAGAACAATTAGGGCATCATACTTTTATTAAGAAATCATTTTCCGGTCAGAATACCCTTCATTAAGAGTCACTGAAGAAATCATACTTTAAATCCTTTGTGGCTGCTTTTGGATTTCTGGAACTGAATAAGAAACAAAGACAAAGAAAAGAAAATAATGGACTAGGTTATTTAGCAGAGATTTAAGGTGGAGGGTCTTGTGCTCAAAAAGTGCCCTTGACAAAGGAGAATCAGTGAGATAGTAGACAGCAGGATGAATGACAATTAGTTATAAATATTAAACATAAAAGGCATACAGATATTCAGAAGACTGTCATATATAAAATCATATTACCATGCAGGAAAAACAAAACAACTCATTGGGGTGGGGGATATGTTTATTTGCTTTTTAAAAAGCTAGACAGACAGATGAAGCAGAAAATTGTTTAGTGCGCTGGATTTGTGGACTACTTTAGTCTTCTGCATCAATGGAGGAAAAAAAGAGACTTTTTAAAAATAAAAATGAAACTTGAGAATATTACAAACACACTGTTAAGAAGTTAAAGAAAAAAAAAAAAGGCCAAAAACCATGTGCCAAGGACAGGTACTGAGAGGCTTGTAAGGAAACATGAAATGCTAGCTACATAGCAAATAAAAAACTTCTGTACATATTTTTAGTAGCATGCTTTCATCTTCCTCTAATAATACAGTCTTTATTCCAACTTTGTCAGAGACACTATGGCTCATAAATATTCATAGTTTTAAAGAAATTACGTAGATTTTGTTTTAAAGTCAATATTGAGTTTGTTAATGAAAATGACTCAGTTAATTAACTAAATGGCATCCTAAACCAAACTTATATGAAACTCTTTCTTACACTGATTGTTTTTCATGAAGAAATGATGCATAAAAATTAACTTCTCCCCCTTCCATTTTAAATCATTCTTCTGTACATGCTCAAGAGATGGTGATTTTAAGCAGATAAAACTTTCTGAACAGTGGCTGTAAGAATTGCTGCTTTATGTAATCATCTTACTAGTTTGATGGAAGTGTCAATTGTGATTTATCAGTGAGTCTGGATTGAAGCTTGCATTTAATAGTTGTTATGACTGTAGTTATTTCTTTATTACCCAACTCCTGGCTTGGGCAACATAAAAACCTGCTTTCGGTACAGTTATGCTGTGGGCTGATTCTAGTGTAGTCACCTGTCTACTTTTTTCCTAATACTTGTACTTTTGCAGAAATTGAACAGCAAAACAGAAGCTGCTGCTTCTTCTACATTTAGTAAGGAAAGCAATTAATACAGAAAGCTATACATTCTTCATTTTTCTGTATGCAAACAATTGTGATTTTTTTCCAAACCTGGCACTACCAGTTATCCCATATTAGAAGTCCACTTTCATAAAGTCCTTTGTTTATCAGAAGGGACCCCCACAAGCAAGGAGTACAAGAAAGGCATTGTTAACAGTCTTCACAGATACCCCACAACATACTTCTGCTCATATTCATTAAAGTTTATTATAATTTATCATATTATGCGTATCAAGAAAGCTAAATATTAATCCACTGTCAGATTCATCAAAATAAGATCCTTTTATAAGTGCTGCTCTGTTATTGAGAGGTTGGTGAGACAGCTAGCAAGGGAAAGGGGTATCTTATCAAATATTGGGGGAAAAAAATATTTCCACTGCTGTTAAAATGTTGGAATTTGAAGTTTCTTTTGTCTCCACTCGCCATTAGGGAAATTGTCCATATTCTTTTTTGACTAATGACATGTTATGGAGATGCATCTCCTCATCTGCATTCCCAAGCAGCTGGGTAATAACTGCATTATCCTCTCTTTCGTCATATCAGGTAAATAGGAAATGACCTTGACATTGACTTGTGAGAGAGAAGGGAAATATTCAAAATCAGGCATTGGTCACTTGAAATATAATGTATGCAAGTCATTCAGTGGCTTTCCTTACTTTTGTCGGGTGGCAGCTGCTGATAATGATAGTGATGCCTTACTAGTAATATCATTTATCAAGTTCATTCATTTGCAATAACATTTCTGACCTCTGCAAAACTATTCCCCATTGTTCTTTCTTTCTGACTTGCTGTCTCTATCTAATTAGTTTCAACTTTTTCATTTTGAGCATTGTTCCTGAGTTAAATGATTGAACTGTAACTCCACAACTATTATTTTAATTGATACTGCTTTAATTGAATCTGCTTTCTGGATATTCATAAGGAATTAAACAGAACAGGGACACAGAATATGATTTTACATCAGGTGACATACTTTATACAACTTCTTCCTCCCTTTGTACTTATTATTATCATCTGAATTGGTATTTCTTTCCATCTGCTCAGCTCTAATGCATCCCATAGTGCATACGCACAACTATGCGCATAGACTGAAAAATAACTATCTACAGCTAAAGCAGGAAATAGCAGTGGAAAGCTGAAGCATGTGAAATGATCAAGGAGATCTGTGCTGCAAAGCTGAGTATACGTATTGTTTTGCACCAAAGTAATCAGATTGGGGTGGGGATGGAAAGAACATACCAGTGTATCATTTAGGCTTCTTGTGAAGGAAGATCATCCAAGACGTAAGGTTCAGATGAAACAGAAAAAAGCAATCCAAGTAATTTTAGAATTCATAAGAAGAAATGAAAATATTTAGATAAACATCTAGACTTTGAAAATCTGCAATTATTCAAATTTCACAGACTATTCTCATGTTTTGAGAGACGTTATCATTTCTATGCTGGTAATTTATTTGTGGGTTTTTTTGGTATTACAATGAAAAGAGCAAAAATTGGAATACATAAAATTAAATAAGTGGGAAATGGTTTGATAGTTTATGATTAGAACAAAATTAAGTATTGTGAAGACCAGTGTCAGTTGGTAAAATTAGTCTCTTCTACTGTTTCCCAATTCTGAGCTTAAATCTTTTCTATTATTCTGTTACTAAGCTTCCAAGTAATCTAACTTAATTAACACTTGAACTAAAGTACAAAATTTTAGATGCATCACATGCTTTGAGACTGATGTTTTGACATCTTTGAAATTATGTAGTTCTTTGATGTTGAAATCAGATTTTTTTTCTTTGAAGGAATAATCCATACTTTTGTTGTCCTTTGCACTTGCAATTTTTTTTTTTCCTTTGGTTGCAAACCAAGGTATGTTTTCCATGTTGATCTGCTATCAAATAAGGCAAAGTTGAAAACATTCAATTCGTATGCAAAAAGCTAAGTTAGATTTTTAGGAAGATGTTCCAATTGAAGTTGACCTTTCTTCAGCTTTTTTCTTTTGCACCCTGTCTTCCTTGCCAGCCTATAACGCTCTTCAATTAGACCTGTGTTCAGACTTAAGCAGATTTGGGGGAAAGCCTTTCATGTTTGCCCTGTTTTTACTCTTCTGCAAATGTTGCCTTATGGCCACTGCTCCTATTGGTCTTCCCCCTTAGAAAAGGACATCAGCCCTTCTCTGATAAAACCTAAAAACAGTCTTTCTTAAA
>NW_009648031.1:932386-964175 GCF_000708025.1 Charadrius vociferus
GATGGTTACCCTGAGACAACAAATGAATAAAAGCAGGATGGAGGAGGAAGGAGTCCAAAGGCAAAAATGTAGAAAAGAGAGTGGGACACTAGTCATTGCTCACTCATCCCTGCACACATCCAAGATCTTGCAGAGAGAGCCCAGAGACAGCAGGGCAGTGGGATAGCTGTTGGTCTCACCATCATCAGAATCCCACCTCAGGAGTGGAACTCCTGGAGCTATGAATAACAAGCTTCAAAACAATTGCAGGGAAGATTCTGGAGGGCCCCATCCCCACGCGTCCTCCTCTGCCACGGAAAGGGCATAAATCTAGACACCCAGTCATCATGTCCACGTCCCTTACTCCATAGAGGTTTTCCCAAATTATGCTTTTGGTGAGCTGCAGAATTAGCTCAGGAAACAAGCTGTCCCCCGAGAGACAGTCTGCAGCAGTACCTTGGCTTGGTAGGTGGACCTGTAATTACCTTAAACTCATCAGGCTCTAATTTGATTAGCCAGCTTGACAGTTTGATACCAGAGCTTAAAGGGAAAAAAAAAAAAAAGGCAAGCAAATGAAATCCCTGAGATCCAGAATCTGCAAATCTGATTCCCACACAATGGCACATAACACATAACCTGGATCTTACAAGGTATTGCCTTGTAAATGCTTGTCCGTGCTTATCTGTAACCCTAACCTGAGTTTGAAGAAAGTCCTTTATTTATTTATTTACTGTTGCTGGTTTGATCTCTGTGGCAAAAGTAAATGACATTAAATTTCTGTATAAAATGAACTGATTCATATTGACTTAGATTTCTTTTTTATTTTTATATTGATGATATTATAATCTTTGGGCTATAATTTTAGCTCAGGAGCCAACTTGTAAGAAGAGGCTGCATTTACTTATATCACAATTTACCTCTTACTATAGGTGGGATTTATTTTACTTTCTTTTCTTGTGTGATTACTTTTGAAAACAGTAGGTTGAAGCACAGTCTGTCACCAAAACCTAGTCTTACATCTTCTGCATTTCTGGATTGACCATAACTTAGTAAATAATTGGTTACTTCCCCGCACCCCCTTGAAATCTTTACAGATTTTTCTTTCTCTTTCTTGTGATAGACCCAATATGCTTGATTAATGTTGATTGGAAGCAGATTAATTTAAATTTCAGATCTTGAGAAGTCAGCTTGGATTTTTATCTGTCTGTGGCTACCTATTTACTTTCAGTAGTATTTCTGTGGAACATGATTACATTAATAGTAAAGCAACTAAACATTAGAGATTAACATTCAAAAGTTGTAAGAAAGATGAAACTAATTTTCTGTGAAATTAGGCCAAGGTCTGCACAGATATTGAGTTAACACATAAGGGAAATTAATGCATTTTTAATTGTTTTCTTTCATATCTGGGGCCATTCTGGAAAAGCAGAGTTTTTGTTTTATTTAACAAGATTAGGAAGACAGAAAACCTAATTTGACTCACGGGTCAGTTTTTATTAAATAGGATATTTTGGGATGGCTATAGCGAACAATTGGGATAATTTAATATATGGCAAATCAACTTCCTGAATTACATATATCACTGAAGTATTGTCTAACAAATCGTATGCAGAGTATATGTAGAGGGGTTATTTTAGTACCAACAAATCAGTTTGTCAAAACAAATTTGTGAAGAAATGTACATGTCATGAGACAGTTGTGTTCTTCCCATTCTCTCAGCTGGTGGTTGCTTGGTTTTGTTTGTTTGGGTTTTTTTAGTGGTGGATGGTTTGTTTGTTTGCTTTTTTTAACCTTCATTGCTTTGTTGTCTCTGATAGGTTTAGATTTATTGGCTTCTGTAAAATACCATCATTACAGATTAGAAGTTAGCACACAGCAGTAACACTTACGTAGCCAGGCAATGTGATAGCAATGCTTCCATTAATGCTGTTTAACTTTACAGGGAATTTATATTTAATTGTGTGTATCAAAAACTTAATGTTTTGCTATTTTTAAGAGGGTCACTTCAGTAAAAATGTGCTAAAAAACAACGAACACTGGGAAACCTAATTTTTCTTGAGATGGAAAACTAACCATACTTCTCAGCTGATTTTAATAATTAACTGCCATTGTTTCTTATGTCTGTCCAGGCTCTATATTTCCTCTTGTGAATTATTTTTTTTTAAAGTACAGATGGTTTCTCCCCTAGTATGTGTTTGCAATGTTGCCCAGTGTGTAGTATAGTGACACCTCACCTCTCTAGCTATAGAAAACAATCTGGGAAGGACAGCATGGAGCTTTGTGTTGGCTTATTTATTTCCAACCTGTTCCTATATTTACTCCAAGTGCTTGAGTGCTGTTGGATTTGAAATATGCCATTCACTGATTCTTAATTTCTAATATTGTTGGCACAGAAGAATGTGCTTAGTTAAAAAACAGACTGCTTTGAATGCAAATCAGAGAACCAAGTGGCCAGATCAGTATTGATGATATATACCTTTATTATTTTTGTTCAATGTATACATCTGCTCATGCCTGTTTGGACTTAATTCACAACTCTAAACACCTTGTAAGAGGACATATGCTTATAAATATCTAGATTCAAGAGGTCATAGAATCATAGAATGGTTTAGGTTAGAAGGGACCTTGAAGATCATCGAGTTCTAACCCCCCTGCCATGGGCAGGGGCACCTCCCACTAGACCAGGTTGCTCAAAGCCCGTCAAGAACGGTTAGGTATCATTCAGTTGATCAATTCCATATTTTTACTATTGCTTTTCCTGATTAAAAATTGACTTCGCTGTCATATACTGAGATAACACATTTTTTATGTACTATGAGTACAATAGTGGAATAACCCCAAAAATGAGAAGCCTGATTCTGAGGTTGGAGGGGGGAGCTGGGTTTTTTTGTTTGTTTGCCTTTGTTGTTTTGGTTTGGGTTTTTTTTAGAAGAGAGTGTATATTGAGTTACTTGCAAGATGCCTACCACAATAATTTGATTGGTGGGTCTATTCTTTCCTTCCTTTCTTCCTACTAATATATAAAACTTCTATTTTAACATTTTATATTAGTGTATATGTGTGTAATGTTAAATTGCTTTATGTTACTTTTTTTCCCACCAAAAAAAATGGATTCTGGTATTTTTTTCAGGTTTCCAAAGATCTTCCAGAGAAACAAAAAGAAATAGAGATTCTGCTAAAGGATTTCATCGAACATGATCAACAATTAAATCAGGTGATATTGTGGGTAACACCTGTCAAGAAACAGCTGGAGCTTTATAACAAAGAGGGTCAGCCAGGAGCTTTTGATATTAAGGTAAGTTTTCTTCCATTTTAAAAAAGAATCACAATATTTAGTGGTCAAAAAGTCAGTTGCAGCATTAGCTGTATAGTTTGTATTAACAATATACCTTTGAGAAAGAAATCAGCAATAGTCCCTAGAAGTTCAAAGTTCTATGAATTAAGGAAAACTTTCATTCTTTTCTACATGGTTTCTAGTGATAGGGCAGTCTAGAACCAATGGTTCCAAGGCGAATATAATCTATTATTTTTGCAATATGATATACAAGAAACATTAGCCCCAGAAGCTGATACATCGAATATTAATGCAAAGAGAACTAAAATTCAGAACATCAGTGTTGGACCATTTAAGCTATTTAAGTTAATATGATTAGATGAAAATCAGACTAGTTAGGGCCGTATCATGATTCTCATATTGCAATGAAAGATATCTAACTGCACAGGTAATATTCCAGTAATCGATAAAGCTGATTGTCTAGTAATTGTGAGCAAAATATTCGTAATCTGATCCAGGATATGTATTTAGGTATCCAAAAAAATGCCTGTATATGGGTTGAGTGAGACCAGAGAAATTAAAGATGAAAAATACTGATTAGAATCAACTAGCCTGCTGGGTATATACTTAGACCTTTTGACCTTGTATTTTGTCTAGGTATATATGAGCTTATCTTCATATAAACTGGGGGAATATTTAAAAAAAAAGAGCTTATTGGAATCCATGAAATTTCTTTTGGTTTATAGTAGCTGAGCATCTTGTTCACCTAGATAAAGATTAAACAGAAGACAATACATTTTGTATTGATTTTGATGATGCAATTTTCAGTGAAAAAAGAAAAATCTGTCAATATTTAAAACTTTTCTTGCCTCATGTGAAATGGAATAATAGCTGCTTGTGAAGATGTGTGGTTTTGCTGAGCATGTTTATTAAATTCATTTTAACTTAGTTTCTTTTAAGGAACTGTTTTAGTACCAAAACACTTTTTATATCATACAATCACATTATATAAAACAGTGAATCTCAAGTCTTGTCGCAGTCCTATAATTGACAGAATGAGTGCAGCAATGACATTCATTCTCTTTTTAAAAGATAAAATTAGTATAGCTCTTTGCAAATGTCTGTATATTTACTAAATGAGTGATGGAAATTTTCTTTCTAGAAAATTATCTATCCTTATTTTCTATATTTTAACAAAAAATTATAGATAATTCATCCGTTTTTTCTTTTATTTTTCCATTCTGTTTCATTTATTTTGAGAATGTTTCCATCATTAATGTTTATATAAAATAAAAGCAGGGCTAAATTGCTGCAAATTATGAGTATTGCTTTTCGTACGGCTTGTGAAAGAAATGTTCTGCTTGGCTCTTTCAGCCCTCTTATCATGATGTGAGAGGAATATTTCTGAAAAACTGTTGAAAGAATAGAAAAAATTTAAAAAATCTGTAGTTCTGAAGTGGTGGGATGAAATCAGGTTTGTCTAGAGAGGTGGGGGAACAGTGAAGAACTCCAAAGAAAGGCAAATAAACTTCCTGTTTGTGAAGGACTCTACTATTTTCTTTTATGGACAAATTTAGATTGCTCAGATTTAAAGCTTGACCAGTTTTGATTGTAGATGAAACAGCTAGTTGTTTATACTGTTATAAGGGCTGTAAGCATATGAAGTGTGTTAGCTTTTATCTGCATGTTATCTGCCTGGATTGCCTTTGAAAGATGTAGGTTTAACATCTTAAAATGTTGCTGGCTGATGGTTAACCTGAACAGTAATTTTCTTCAAGGAGAGAATCTCTTAGATTAAAGATTCTCTATTAAATACCTCAAAGGGCAAATGTGATTTTTACAAATTTTTTAAGATTAAGAGTAAGCATAGTAAGAGTTTTGAGACTGTTAATCATGACAAAACATACAGCAAAAAGGAATAGGTATAATTCAGGAAAACAACATATTTGTGACGATATTCAATTTTACACTCAACTTCAAACCTGTGTTTCAGGCCCATGCTAACATGCTGGCCTACACTGGGCCAAACGTGCATACATATGCTCTCAAATCATTGTTGTGATTATGTTTATGTGTATTTTTAAATTACTATCCTATGTAGCTAATACTACCTTTAAAAAAGTAACGATATTTGCATGATTACCTATGGAAGGGATGTACACGTACAAAGTGTTCTGCTCTAGTGTTCTCAAATAACGAATCATCAATTGTTCTACTACCGTTTTAATTCCTTCACCCCTATCTAGAGAACTGTGAAGTATCTTCTATAGGATTTAATAACTCCTTTTTTCAGGAACAAGTGTGACTCTGATGATGACCTAGTAGAACAAAAAGGTTATTGTTAATATTCTTAGAAAAGAGATGGGATTAGAAATTTTACAAAGAATCTTTTTGGATATTCTAAACACTTGGAAAGTATGAAGAAGAGGTTTAAAACTGACAAACAAACATGTGAATATAGCAATTGAGTCTAAAACAACAGGCTGATGTAAGTCCTCAGGAAAGCCTGACTATTTTTGTTATAGGATTTGACATAATGGATTGCAAATTTTAATTTTAATTTCAGTTGGGACCTTGTCTTTTATGAAATTTCTGTCAATGTTCTTCATACTATTACTAAGCCTGCAAGGTAACGTTCTTCTTCCTCCTCAGCTTAAGTCCTCTCCTATCTTTCTTGTTTTCTACGTTATTTATTTGGGAATAGAGTTCAAAATCTAATGTGAGTGGCAAAGATTTGGATATAGATTTTAAGTACTATAAGGATATTCACTTCTAAAAGCCACAAAATATTTGTGTTAGAAGTTTTCTGGCCTCAGAAGCAGGTGGAAATCAATGATGAGAAGAGGTGAGGTGGGATAGGTAGGAGAGAAAGAAGATGGGAACATGTGTTTTAAATGAATGCATAGGGTGTCTTTAACAAGTTACCAACCATATTAAAGCAAGTTTCTTGCATTTTTACTTACCTGTAGCAAAATTCATTTAAAGAAATGTGTGGTAGCTGAAATTAAAACTTGATACACTAACCTAAGTGCATCTAAAACACTAATTAGAATTATTCTCACAGAATTTTCCAAAATACAGCGATTTATTTGTCTCAAGACTGTAGTAACCTTTGTTTTTGGCATGCAGCTATAATCTAATAACTGACATCACAGTTTCCTCCATAAATCCAGGGATATAATAAATGCATGTCCTTATCAGATAATCTGATTTAACCTTTTAAATAATCTTAGTCTATATAATACATGTATAGTAAATACATAAAGGAAAATTTATGTGAATTTCATTTGCACAATTCCTACTGACAAATTGCAGTTTCTGCAGATTAATACAAATTTAAAAGTATTTTTTTCTACTAGTGCAAAAGTCAACTATTAAAAATAGGGGAGAAGTCCCTTACATTTACGCTTACTTAGAAGAAAGATGAAGTACAAGCACCAGCTGTGTCAACCTCTAATTGTGGCATAAAAGTGGTCAGGACTGTTTTTGGCCTAGAAGTCAGCTGATGCAGCACAGCTTACATCCTTTCAGCAACGCTTTTACCCCCCCCAAACAGGATAGTTGCATCCAAACTGCCTGTTGTTGCATCTGTGGCCCGTGCTGATCCCGGACCATGCCTGAGCACCGTCTCAGTGCGGTTTGGTCCGTGCCAGAAGCAGTGCTCCCAATTCAACGGTGTGGGCAGTCATGCTGCAGAGCTTGAGCGTGTGCCCTCTCCATGTTTAGTTCATTACTCCTGGCACCACGTAAAAATTCAGGGAAGGATGAAAACTAATTATATGAAAGGGAGAGGTTCAGTGTCACTAGCATCACTCATTTTCTGTGTCATCTGACTTAGTCAGGCAGACCCCTTCTGCTTTCAGATCATAGCTCTATGGATCTATATGATCTTGGCCCAGAGTGCTGACTGTGTACTTCCATGTAACGTGAGGTTATAGACATGATAGCACTCACTTTTGGGGCAGTAGGACCACTAATAATGCTAAAATCTTTCATTTAGCAGTTTTTCGGTTCCTTAAGAGTGGTGTCTTCTGCCTCTGCCCTCATACATATCCTTGCAGCGCTGAATCCAGACTGGTATCACCATTGATTCTGATTGTGTCAAACCAATGCTCTGCAGCCTACCTGTGTCATAGCTTTCAAAATCCCAGGTGGTGTGTTCCCCTTGCATGAGCACAGGATGACATAGTGCATGTTCTTGCCAAAAGTAATGTAATTACTTATTTTTAAAAAGGCGCTCTCTTTGTTCCCTAACAGTTATTAACCCTTTATTAGAGAGGCATTTGCAGGTAAATAATTAAATAGCATCATATCAGCCTCCTTCACTCCAGCCTCACAAAAAGTTTCCAGATGCTTAATACCAGTTGTTTCCTAGATTTGTACCCAGAGTCAGTACAAAAATAAATAGTGGAACAGTTTCCTTTCTACTTCACTGTAATGCAATTAGGAAACAGGAGGTGAGAAGATGCAGACATAAAGAGATAGGACAAGTTCAGCATGTTCCTTGGTCACTCTTGTGGAGTAGGACCTTGTGATGACCTGGGAACATGCTAGGACACTTCGTCCTACAGTCCCTGGAATGCTTTGTGTCAATTGAGGCTTTGGGCAAAATTTTAGGTTCTAAATTATATACACAGATCAGTTTAAAAAGCAGCAAAAATCTTAAGAAAAATGTAAACACTATGAAATTGTTGAAGCAAAACTTCTTAAAGTTATTCAGTCCCAAGAAATTTCCCAAGAAATATATTGTAATTTATAACAGCATTTACTATAAAATACATTCCCTGCTGAATTGAAAATTTTGTTTTCTTTCACCACATCCTGCTATTACAGCTCTACGCTTACTTTAAAGTATCACAGCATGGCTCAAGAAACCCTAAGATCTGTCTGGATCCTAATCCAAACAGCACTAGCTTCACTTCTGCCTTGCTTTTTGGGTTTTCTGCGGATAGACTTGCTGCTTTCACGTCTGCAGCAGTTTCATAGTGTTTTGAGATATATTTCCCATGGTATTTTGGCAGTTCTTTGGGCTAGATATCCATCTAACAGCAGCAGATCCTAGACTAACAGCAGGGCAAGCTGTGTAGCAGTTACTGAGGCATGGACATTCACAAACATCTAATAGGATGGTCTCCACATTCCTCTGAAACCTAGACATCACTGACAAACAGTCTGCCAGGTATTCTTTTTGTCATAAATATTAAATAAGTGCCCCTAAAACAAGTCTTCATATACTGTTGGAATATTAAAATTTTATATGAAAGACCTGTTATACAGAAACAGTTCTAGCTACCCACGATATATGGCAACCCTGCACCTGACTTTGAGCCGGCAACTGTTTGTTGTCTATCAGAAAAGTGCATAGAATTCGTACAGCTGATTTGAAATAAGGTCACAAGTTATTGCTCTGATCATCCAGTCAGACCCGCTCTATAAAGTAATCCTTTCAGTTTTCTGAATTATTTTCTGCTTGAACTGCAGCACAACTTTCTCAAAAACAAACAAACCAAAACAGGACTGGTTTCTAATTTCCAGGTATGGACAGTCTTGTCCACATACCTTTATCACATCTTGTGGTAAAATTACTTCAGCAGTCTAGTTAAAAACCTGCACATTTTTCCTAGGCTGACTTTGTTTAGCTTCATCTTTCTGTCATTGCTTTGTTTGCCAAACTAGAGAGAGCTTCAATATTGCATTAATAGACAGTAATCAAGTTTTCTCTTAAAGTCTGTTTGTTAACTATCAGTACTGTTGTTCTAATTCAGACAACAAAACAAATACAGAGTGTCTAATTAGTATTAGTTCAAAAAGCAATTATTGTTGTGGTCAAAGCAATTATTTTTGTGGTCCTGATAATAATGTGCTTATCTTTAATCACAAGCTTATTTTGGCTGCATCAGCTGATCAGAGTCTAAGTAGGTGGGAAATGTTGCTATGATGGAAGGTATAGTCACTTCTGCATTGTCCCCTTAATGGAATATTGCAGGATATACATGAGCACTATGAAATGTATTTATTCTGATCCAGTCATCCAAATTTAATATACTTAAACCTTTTAGGGATACTTTATTCTAAACATGTGGATATAGACCTATACTTTACACTTTGAAACAGCTTTGCCTACGGCATCAACAATCTGTGGAGCTCCAGAATTATGGCTAAAGCAAGTTGTGCAAGCACTGACCTTTATTTCCTCCTACTGACTGTTCTGCTGAGATTTGTTTACTTCACCTGCAAGAAAAAGAATAAGAGGAATCCTGGAAGGGAGGGTAACGAGTGGTGTTTCACTAGTTGTTTGACAGCTTAAGAAAATACCTTCAAAAAGTCTAACCAACTTTTTCCCTTGATTTCTCTCAATTTTCTTTTCCTCTAAATATTTTTTCCTCATAGTCCTGTTTAATCCCAATTCTATATATGATGGGACCCTCAAGTCATTGAGAATTTTGATTAGATATTCCCAGACCTTTTGCTTACAGGAAGAACCCCAGAAGGCTTTAAATAACTGTTAGATTCAGAAGTCAGAATTAGAATTATAGGGCTTTCTTAAATATATAAAAGTCAAAATGACTGGATAAGAGAAAACAGAAGTAAAAGCTTTCCTATCACAACCTACAGCAACTGTGACTAAGATAAAATTAACATTCTGCAATCTGTTACAGTCAGATTGCACTTTTTAAATGTAGTTCATGTAACATTTGTGGAGTGCTAAGTCTTTAGCAAAATATTTTAAGCAGAGTTAAAGGGTTTTTTACAGTCAAAAAAAGAACCACTTATATCCAATATGTACATGTGTGCATACACATATAGTAAGTTTTATTGTGTCGTGATATAGTCAACAAGAAATCATTAACTAAAATAATTTTTAGAAACACAAATATGTAAAGAATGGAAAGTATATTGTCAAGTAAGGGAGAGATAAGAAAAGCTTACAAATAGGCTAGTGCTAACATGATTTTAGTTGTGGCTATTTTTCAGCTGTTACTACAGACTATTTGCTTTGGTAGTTAGTGTTTGAAATCTATAGATCAGTATTTTTATAAAGTCAAGAATCTAAGTCTTGTGAAAAATTTAAGTTTACAGATTTCTTCAGTCCTGCTCAATTAGCATAATAAAACATTGTTTATGCTTCATATATGATAAGCTACCCTTACTCACAGCAGACTCCAAGTAAACACCACTGCATATAAGTATAGTCTACTGAAATACTTTTAAAAGATTATTTAACTCAGTAGCCTTGTTCATAATTGAAAATCCCACTAACTCATTACAGGTTACCACTCATTGTAGATTTTAATCTACAAAATGGTGTCAGTTTTAACACAGCCTGTGTAGTGCCAAACTGATGTCAGAAAGATGTAGAAAAGCAAAAAGCAAATTTATATGGGGTTTTAGAGTTTATTTTTTTTTACTGCCTATACATTTCATCACAAGAATTTTTCTCTTTTAATCCTTGTTTCTTTTTCTTATGCATAAATTCCACATAAGCAGTCTCATTCCTAAGCATTCACTTGCGGGTAGTCCTTGAAATAGGAAAAAAATTGGTGAGTAACAAAATCTAACAAGTATTGGTAGGAACATTTTGAATCAATCTATTGTCAAAAGCAGTAGTGTAGTATGTTGTGACTGCTGGGCTCTGCTTCTTCAATGACCATTAAGGTATCTGTAGTTATGGAATTGGAGTGTGGTTCAACGACCATTAAGGTATCTGTAGTAATGGAATTGGAGTGTGGTTTTGCAGTGAAATCTCTATCTGCTGTGTGCCACATCGTTACCACCAGTACATACGGCTTTAAGCAATGGTTCAGAAACCCATATAGATGTACAAGCAAATAGCATAAAGGGGCTGGAAAGGTTGCTTATGAATGGAACCTAAAAATGAAAAGATGTTTACAGCCTAGTAACCTGAAAATACAAATTAGCACTTTTTAAGAAAATTGTAAGTCAGTGCATATGTGCAACTTCTGTATTGAAGCACCCAACAAAGTAATCTTGGAAATAATTTAGTAAGGTGCATGTTAGTTCCAACTCCTGTATAGTAACTTTAGTGTAACAAAAAGCACTTTGATGAGAGAATACTAAAAGTTGCCAGCTCATATTGCACAAAAATAATTAGGAAAACATTGTGTATCTCAACTTTCTTTTCTCAGTTTTCTATGAAAACTGCTTGAATACTGGATTTTTTGAAAAATTCCCAAGCTGTCTCCTCCCAAGTGAATTTTAGGTTGAAAATATTTCTCCCAAGTTTCATTATGCAAACTGAATTTAAAGAAATTTTTAAAGGAAATGCTAAAATGCATAACTTACAGTATTTTGAAAAACAAGCTCTCAAAAACCTTGAAGTATTTTAACCTTTTATTTAAATGTTTGTCCAAAGGGCAAATATAGATCATTTCAAAACGGAGTTATCTGGTGTTCGATGTTCATCCAAGGAGTTAATATTGAGTTACGACCAGCATTTGTGTAACTTGAACTCGATGTTGGGTAGAAGACTGACATTTCATTTCCAATCATTGTCTTTGAATTTGCCTGATTTTCCATTCAGTGCATATATATGTTACTCTGAGATCTATTAGATTTCTGCATAATCCTATGAAAACAAAGTCTCCTTACCAGAGGTGAGGAGCTAAAGATAGTAGAGAGCTCCAGGACAAATGCCTTTGGCCTGCTCTGGATCTCTGGAAAGTTACAGATTCACTGGCTATAATGTGCAAGACCTTGACAGCAGTTGGCCAGACAGACAGTGAGTGTCTGGTAAAAATCCTTTTTGATGGTATCTCTTTGTCTGAATTTCACCCCTTGAATTTTTCAACAGCGAGGTGTGTCCCACTCTGTGGCTGACACTATCTGTTAGGCATACAGGTCTTGTGATTGTAGTTCCATGGCTAAGGTTTTGTTAAATTCTGCATTTTAAGTGATGTTTCACATTCTGAGCTATCTATTATGTTTTCAAAATCTGCTCTTAGTTTTTGATTGTAGAATTAACCTTCTTAAATTAGTCAAAGAATCCATTAACTAGTTTTGGTCAAAGTGTACGTAAATCATCACCTTTTTTTTTTTTTTTTTTAACAATGACAGCAACTATAAAGGTGCAGAGAAAAATACTTATTAGTAAATGAAAACATAGATTTTTTTTTTTTTTCACCCAACCTCATTCCATATTCCTCTGTATTTTTCTAGTTGAACATGATGCACAGTGTAATAAATGGATACATTAAGCTAACAGTGTTTAGGTTTTTTCTTTTGCATTTCTGGAATTAATTTTAATAATACGCATATTATCACTGTATGAATTTATTTGGGGTTTATTTGCATTTAATACTTTACTTCGACAAGCTCTTTGCTATCACAGTGATTTACTCTCAGGGATCAAATGGCCTGGGATGCTGAGTTTGATTCCAATTCCCCTGCGGTTAAAGGAGGAACTGGAGATGCTCTATTCCAACCTGAACAGACGGACCCATCCTACATGTTCTATAACTGCCTGCTGATGGTGCTCCTTAGCTCTTCAGGAGAGCTCAGGAGGTGTGGGACAGAAGGAAAGATATGGGGAGAGGGCACAGGGGAGAGGAGGGTGGTAATAGTGCCTGTTTGTCCACCTCCTACCTCCTAAAAGCCATAGGAGTCAGCATACCTCCTCCAGCCATAGGAGGAGGTTAAAGCTGCACTTCCTGGAAATTCATCCAGGCCTTTGTCTCAGCACTGCCGTTTCCCCCAGAAGACAGTTTTCCAGGGAGATTGAGACAGATGTAGGTGACTATAGATGATGAGGATACCAAGGCGATGAACAGAAATGTGAGACCCTGCATTTCAAGGAATGGATTTGAGAAATGGTACTCTGGATAGGGAATGAGTTGACAAAATGCAGGAATTCCTGTTCCCACTTCTAGCTCACTGAAATCCTGCTGACCCTTGCAAATCTTCTTCTCCAGACAATATCAAAAAACACTTTATGCTTTCCAGCCTCCTTGCCGCAAAATCCTCTTGCAGTCTCACAGGTCCTTTCTCCCTGCTTACTCAGTTTCCCAATCTTTTCCCTTTACTCCCTCCTTACCTTCTGGGTCATCACTCACCACTCCTGTTCTCCTCTATACTTAGGTCCTCTTTTCCAAGTTTTACACAACCTTGATTTTTACCTATACAGCTAAAGAAGCTTTGAACTGTCTCTGGGTGTAGGTATTTATATCCATTTAGCACCATAGTGGTCACTTACCATGTATTTAAAATAGCATATTGTGTTGGTTTTTGGCAGATAAAAATAGGCCATCCTTAAAAAATTAAATGACTTTATTCTTAAAAATAACTTGAATTTCGATTTTGTCCTTGATTAGCTTTGAATGACAACAGGAAAGCTGTCAACTCTTGTCAATCACTTCATTATATACTCGACAACCTCCAGTTAGAACATAAGAGAAGAGGATGGCTGAGGAGTAGCAAACCTGGTTGTAGACAAATAAAAGAAAATTCACCCACACAAGAGAGTGAAAGCGCTGACTGGACATTGCTGTATTTTTCCTTCCATCAGCCTTCATTTGTCAGTGTCTGCTTGATAAGCTAGGCCAGATAAGTCAGATTTTAACTCTTTATTGATTCTTTTACCTTTTCATTTTACTAACATCCTTTTAAATGAGCAGTTTTTATATGCAGTTAGAGGTAGTATAGTTTGTCTACATGAACACATAAGGAATATGTACCCCAGAGATTTATCTCACTGTATTCTGATATCTGTGTCTGATTTGGCAAGAGGTTGAACTGTAAAAACTTCTGATGATGAAATATTGTTGGATTATTTAAACTGCTTCTATTTTAAATGCATTATTAAGATCTGCAGTAAATGTCAATTTAATCAACTCATAGAACATAGAGCTTGATATTCTGTGTGTAAATCAATTATCGCTCTTTGCAGAAATCTTTTTATGGGACTTTGAGGAGCAAGCTGCTCAATGTTTTCTTTGTGAGCTTTGAGCACTTAGATTTTAAATAGTCTGTATCCGAACCTCTTTTAAAAAAATCTATTCCAAGTGTAAGAATATTAAATGATATTAGCTGCAAATAGATTGTGAAAATGTGGCAAAATTTTCTTGATGAGTAATCTTTGTAAATTGTTTAATTTGTAATAGACTTTGCAGCCTTAAGAATGGATTGCAAAACATATCTGCGGCTCTGGAAATGAAAGATTTTTTTGAAAGGTGATCAAGTATTTGGCGTGTGGTAGTATTTTCCTAGGAAACAATGGATGACTAGTAAATAAAGATGTGATTTTGTTCTTGAAAGCATCAGCTTTTTAGAAGTGTGGGTGAGTTGCTTGGAAGTTAATGAGCTTGTACCTCAGCTTTGTCTTTTGGCTTCCTCCTTATACTATTAATAACAGCTCAGGTACTGTTCAGAGTCCCAGAGAAAAGTGTGGTTAATAGAAACGAGGACATAAATATAGGAGGAAAGTTACAGAAATGACAAAGCAGTTTACCAAGGCTCTAGTGAAGTCAATACCAAAACTATAGCTTGCTGCAGTGTAGTTAGGTTTTCAGAGACAGCTTATTTCCTCTCCTATTCAGAAAATAGTTTCCTAACATTCTCACAATTTTGCAGACCTGGAAATGAGTGAACTGAATATTTTCCAAACTATAAGAATGTAAATTCCATTTCTTGAAATCTACCCCTGCTTCTGCTGCTGAAACAACATACTGGAATAGTCTTCCATTTCTTCCAGTAATACATGCCACTGTAACTATTGGAAACAAAATGCAGAAATATACCCTAATGAATATTCCTTTTCAATGGTGTGTTAAAGACTAATACCAGAAGATGGGCATATCTTAGACCATGTTACAATCAACAAAATGATGTTAGAACAGTAGTAGATTTAGATTTTTTTCTAGTTTCATTTGTAGCCAGAAACTCCCCTGAAAATAATTCTTTATTTACTAAACTTGAAAGAGGAGAAAAATTTGCATATAAGCCCTGACCTAAGAGAGAAGAGGAAGCAACCGAGAATTAGATGGCAAAATAAATGCCTCCCTCCCAAGTTAAATGATTTTTAATTCTGTTTATTAAATAGAACTGACATTATTTGTGTAATGAGAGAGAAGAAATTCTGGTTTCTTTCTTTCATGTTTACAAGAAGAAATAAATAATTTTTATGACTCAATACTTTTATAATTATCACCAACTTTCACTTGCTAGCCAAGATGCTTATGGTGGTAGTCCGTATTTGCTACTGTGTCAATCTAAGTAACATTTCTTCCTCTTAAGCTGCCATCCTTCAGCATCTAAAAGAGCATATAACTAAGAGAGTGCTTTTAAAATTATTGGTACTTGCCTTATTTTCTTGCAAGAATAATGTTTTTCTGCCAAGTTTCCTCCTTCTGTGTCAGTTTTCCTGGGTTTGTTATTATCTCTTTTATCTACAGTCTAGGTGGAACAGGAGCAGCTGTTTCATCCTATGTCCTGTCCAGCCTCAAAGTAAAATATTCGGAATCATATGTAATCTTAAAGAATTCTTCTTACTAGGCCTTTTCACAGTCCAACTGGATGATTAACTATGCTTTATCGGTATATGACCACCATATCCAAATTCTTTTCATATGCCATATCTGCAGGTCATGTCTTCACAGCTAATAATTTCATCTGTCTTCAGTACCTCCAGGAAATTTCCTGTTCAGTATAGACAGCTGCAATGGATAGATACTGATTTCTCTATATGGGGAAAAAATTGCTATATTTCATCTCCCCTAGATGTAAAAAGGAAACTCAAAAATTTCTGATAGCCAACAGGAAAATGTGCTTTGGAAAAAACATCCTTTCACTCTGCAAAGTGGTGGGGATTGCTATTTCAGGCACTATGTTTGCATAGCTTAAATTTTGGGACCTTCTTAGTTCAATTTCATTGCAGAAGATTTCCTTTTTTGTTTTCTTTTTTTTTTTCTTTCCTTCTTCCAGTACCAGGAATAGTAGATATTGCAGGGAGCAGAATGATGAAAAACAATGCCAGGTCTTAATAGACACAGTGTCTGCATACTTTACAAACTGCACAAAGGCTGCAGTCATAGGTTTATAAAGTAATTATGAACTCTGAAACAGAATTGTTGTACTTCTAGAAGGAAGAGGTCCTTCCTGTAGTGCTCTTTTCCATGAAATAATTGTTTCTCCTCTAAAGTGCTTCAAAAATTGTTCACATAGGTCAAGAACTATAGTTATATCAATTTTCCAGTCTCTCATTAAAATCAGATGACTGTCTTTTACACACTTACTTTAAAAAGCTGGATGAATCTCACAATATTCTTTTCCCCATTAAGATAGTTTCTAACACTGCCTTGGGATTGTACTTTGTGTCTCACACGTTTAAAAGAACAGTGATTTAAGGTAATGGAGGAAAGAATGGTTATTTTATTTACTCATTAAAATGGCACTTTTAGAGGCAGGTGCATAAAATTGCTTGTCCACTAGTTACAGAATATTTTTAGCAATAAAGCAGTTTTGCACGAAGCTTCTAGGCCACTAATGGAATGATCTTTAAATTGAATTACTTGTAATTTTCTTTTTTTTTTTTTTCCATAAAAACTTAAGACAGGAAGGTGAAGCTAAATTCTATAACTTAGATGTTCACAGAGCATTTTCTTTCTGTGTAGAGGTAAGTAAAATATTCAGGAAGTTATCAAACCTTTTCATCCGTTATGTAGAAAAGAACAGAGGTACAAGTTTGTCTCGCCTTGAATTTTATCAAGATTGATTAAAGTCTTTATTCAGGAAGTTTAAATAGTGACAAATGCATTCCCCCCTCTCTCCCCCCCCCCAGTGTATTAGGTCCCACCTCAATATCGCCACAGAACTGTTAATAGCATGTCTTGGATGTATTCTAATAATACTATATATATATCAAAAGTGAATACCAAGAATGCCATTGACTGTTCTGTCTGACCTGCCATCATGATCTGATGCTCACTGTGGCATAGCTGAACTTTGATGTGCTTTAATTAAGTCTCCTCTGACCATTCTTCTTTGTGATGGTTCAGCTTGTTAGTCTGCTCCATGAATGGGAATGCAGAAAGCAGAGTCAAAAGAAAAAATGAGGTCACTTATTTAGAACAAGAATTCTGGAAGATGGGAGATATTAATGTTTTCTATTCACTTCCCTTTCTCTACTTGTAAGGAAAAAATGAGGCACTCGAAACGTCACCGTTTATTTATAGCTTTCTTCCCTAAAATATCTGGGAATAGTAACCTGAAAGATAGGTGTGAATATTTCAGTGAACGTTGCTGGAGCTTCTCATGTGCATGAATAAGAAAATCCACCTCAGAGAATTCTGGTTACAAGTTACACTCTCCCTCATCTAAAAGACAAAAAAACCCCCCATAACTAAATGTAATTCTATGTTATCAAGTCAAATATATATGGGGATTTATGTCTGATTATTTAAAAAAAAGTCTTTTTGAAATTAAAAGGCTCCAAAGTATTTTAGACTTCAGATTTAGTGTGTCTGCTTGTTACGTATCACTGCCTTGTCTCGATCGGTAAAGCAAAGGGAAATTGCTTACTGCCTCTGTTTTTCAGTGAATAAATTATCTTCTCTAATCTTCATTTAATGTACCGTCTTGATAAAAAGAGGTCATGACTTTTAAAACAACTCACTATAGGTCGTAATTAATTTCCATTTTTGCATTGCACTTCACTAGGAAGACATAGGTTTAATCACCCTGAGCTTCTCCTGGTGTCCCAGCAGAAAATGTCCCATGAACATAATCTCACTGGGAAATTGATCCCAAAAGTTTTACCAGCATTACAAGAGAAGGTTAAATGGTGCTTGTGATTCTTAATATAGACAAATACACAGTCTGAAGTGCTGCAGATACTTTTATAGATAGTTCTCTGGGCCTCCTAGTATATGTTCAGCATATGTCAAACAGCCTGTCTGTGTCTGCTAGGATAGTTACCATCTCTTGAAATAACATATGCCAAGCCATCAAACTTTCTCTTCCATTGGCGTACACACCAGAGGTTTAGTCAATATATTGGTTTCAGCTAGGGAGTAGGATTTTTCTAAGTTCTAAGCTATATCAACAGACTTTCATAGTCCAGATGGGTCTGTAGACAAGTCCCTGCCGCTTTCTCAGCCTGTAAGTTTGCTCAGCAGGTTGAACTGACATGTTGCTGGAAATGCAGAAGCCAGTGTGGCTTATTCAGCAGTAGGCTTTCATCAGTTCGGATACACCATTTTAACACCACTGAAAATTCATAGATGGTACGTCATGGAAAAAAGGTGGCCTCTGTTTGATTCTTGTTGTTTATACATGTTTGAAAAACAGCAGCTTCCAATGATGATGTATTTTAATTTGCCATATGTATGAAAAGTTTAATTAGCATATTCATCACCCAACCCAGAAGTAGCATTAAAATTCCTTTCACAGGCGGTTCATTAATTGTGCAATTCCAGTAGTCAGTTCTGCCTCCCAGAGACAGTCCTGCATCCGCCCTACAGGCGTCGTGCAACAGCAGGCAAAGCGAGCATGGCAGAGGAGTCAACGATATTCAGTCAGGATGTCTAAAAAGTTATGGCTTTGGTGTTCTCTAAAAACTGATGGACATGAGCATGGGCGACTCCTATTCGCTTCAGTAGTAGCCTGGCCTGTGGGATCAAGAGCAGACGTGGGGCCCTGCTCTGGGAGTATGCTGTTCTCCTGGATGCTGCACAGGCTAGATAATAACTGTGGTCTCTTTGTTGCAAGTGAACCATTGGAGGCTGTGTTACGGTTGTTACCTTCTTGTTCTCTTTGGGAACTGAATGATGGAGCAGAATCCTGAATCTATTCTCTTGCCTGTCGACCCATATTAATAGGGGATCACCCAGCAAATGGATTTGAAATTGCTGGAAACTTGCTCACTGGGCAGAATTCGTCAAGGGGCTATCCCATCTGCCAGAGAACTGGGCAAAGAGCTCCCTCAAAGTTACTGCAGCGATTTAATGTCAGGTGTGCACTTATTTAAAATCATTTTGTGATATTTTTAGATGATGGAATTTATGTCCAACGATCAAAAAGGAATTGCTGCTCTAAAAAATAAGATATCTGTTAATTTCAGTGGTGTCCAAGTGAATGACAAGATATTGAGAACTTTTTTCCTCTGGACTCTTATCTCTATTCTTATTTCCACATAAATCTCAAATGAAGCATTATGCTATATTGGATAGACTCGCACAATGTATTTTCGTTTAGGTCAAGGCCATTGATTTTGAAAGATCAGACTACACAAGATTAGTTCCTGTAACTCCAGAAAATTGTAAAGCAGAAGGAACTGGTGATTTAACAGCTAAATACGTTATGTTTCTGTTACCTGGCTGTGGGAAATTATACCTGTATTCTATCCATAAAGAACAATTACTTTTTGAATCCATGAAGAATACCTTTTCAAATGTTTATATAATATGTAGAAATAGGATATCTTCATTTTTATATGTTGTGTATACCAGTATTAGCATAAAATAATGACAATGAAAAGTATCGTTAAAGGTTTTCTTCTTTTCTGCAGAATGTGGAGTCGCATGCTACCATCAGTCATTCATTCTGCTTTTTTTCTTGTCCTCTGAATTTTAAAAGGAAAATTAGCCTATTTATGTGTGTGTATATGGTAAATCATGGTTCACATTTCAATATAGAAGGCAGAGTACAAATAAATACTGCCAAATTTTTACAGCTACAGGACTTGAGTAGTAACTACTGTTATGAATAGTCCTTTTAATTAGTCTGGAGTGCCTATCCTAGCCAGCTCCTTCTGGGTTTGAATTTTCAATTCCTGGTGGTAGAACGTGACTGTTACTGTTAATGGCTGTTACTACAAACACAGTCAGATCGAATACATGACAAAGCTTAAGAGAGCTTACTGAAAAGACCCTCTGCTTTTCCTCAAGTCTAGGAACTGTGAAGGGGAAGTGGTGAAGATGACCTGGGAGGGACCCGTAAGTGCTTGGGTTCTCTCCATCCCTGTTACAGCTGTCAGGGCCCTACAGGGCCATGGCTCCCTGTGGGCCGGAGCCACTGGAGGCTCCCCTTGAGGGGCCTTCAGGACAGGGCCTGGCAGCATGGGCCCATCCTGCTGCCCAGGCAGGAGCAGGGCAGCTGGGAGGTACCGGGGCAGCGCTGGGTGTTGGGCACCTCCATGGGGATGTGAGGTGGGCCTGTGGGTGGGCCCAGCTCAGTGGCACCCACAGCCTGGCAGGGCTGTATGGAACTGGAGACCAGCCCTGCTGTGGCATTGCTGGGGCAAGGGCTGACGGCCCCGGGGGCTGACGAGGGGTCCAGGGCCATGGGCAGGGTGAAGGGAGCCCCAAGGGGGCTGGGCAGGGGCAGGCAGGGCTGGGGGTGCCCTCAGGGCCTGGGACTGTGTCAGGTGCTCTCCTAGAGCACACTTTCCACACTGGTTACAGTCTGAAAAAAATCCAGTTTGTGTGCTCCCAGCCTAGTCCATGGTGGAAACCCCAGTGAGTGGGGAAGATTGAGGGATCCACATCAAAGGCACATCGGCGCTGCAGGTTAAACCAGCAGTATAGGTGCACCCATGGTCATCTTGATATGTAATGTGGTTTTCCTGCGACAGAATTCTTAATGCTACTTGGTGCTGTTATAAAATAAGTATTTGAGACATGTAGAATAACACAACACAAAATATTGGCGAAATACTGCAGATGTCAGGTTTTTTTTTTAAACTAGGCCAAAACAACAACTAAAGAAACAAATATTAAAATGCTTATTTTTCATCAAGATAGGTAGAAAATTACCTTCTTCATTAACAGTCCTTGATTATTTTTTCTTTGTATGGTGAGTAGGGAAGCAGAAAGCTAGTATTGAAACAGAAAGAAAATAGGACTTTAACAAGGGCTTGATCGACAGGTTAATAAATTCCCACCCCCCAAATATATAAATTTTGCTGTTCATTGCTTTTCACTCATTAATATTGAAATGTGTAATAAAAATCAATTAAATGCAAACATGTTTCAAATATCATTGCAGGAAATCAGACAAGCTTTAATTCAGTTCATTTGATATTGATAAACAGTATTTGAAGAGGAAAATGGGAGATGATAGTGAATTTATGAACAATTTTTATTGGTTGTCCATAAAGATTTGCAAGTAAAATTTCAGGCTGCAGTATAGACGTATTTTTTTATGTTGAGCTGAAACAGAGGAGCAGAATGTCCCCTTTCTGAGACTCAAAATGACATAGGTTTCAACAAGTTTATTACAGAGCAAATAACAGCAGATTTCTGCCAATGAAATGATGTGTCAGATCAGATAGTGACAAGCCTGGCACAAAATCTTGTCTGCTGTCACACTAATGATAACTGAGATTGTGGACAGAAAATCAAGTTGGAGAGTCAGTGGATAATCTGCAATATTGGTTAGGACAAGGTAATCAAGCCATAAAATAGGTGAGAGAAGAGTGGAGAGAGGAAAACAAAAAACCAACCAGTTAATTTTAATAGCTTAACTCTGGGATTTTTGTTAATATTTTTTTTTTCTTATATTACTTGAAAAATGAAAACAATATGAGTCTTGGAACTCCAGGTGTAGTTTATCTTTTCTTTTACAGTTTTCAGTGATTTTTTTTTTTCTTGCTTTTAATTATCTAAATGTAGTGCTTCACCCATTATTTGTTTGGTCAGTGTGTGACAAAATGAAGCTGCTGTATTTGGGGAGTGTTTCTGGGAGTTGCCTTGTGCTAGCAAATGAATGACACCTTTCTAGATTAAAAAAGAAAATTGCTAGAGAATATGCTGTTGCTAATTCAGTAGGGTGTCGTTGCTAATGGTAAGTGACTCCTTGTACCTTTATGAGCTGTCACTACTACTGTGCTTTTGTTTTTAATTCATTAGTATAAATGCTTGACTAGATAAGTACTAGTTTACTGATAGTAATAGCAGTTTTCTATTAATATTTTTTAATCTTCCTAAATTCAGTATCATTGTTGCGTCTCATTATATGGTTTTAATGCTATGTATTGTATGAACAGAATGTTTACCAGTGCACTTTTAATCTGCTGGTAATGTAATACAAACAAAAGGACAGAGCTGCTTAAATGAGATTTCTCATGCCTGTGTTTCCTAGTATGAATTTGTGTTAGTTTTATAATCGTTTTATTGAAACCTTCAGCATGAAGGGTCCTATCGCTGTTTATTTGCTAGCATTACTCTTTCCCATCCCTCTGTGTTTTTGTTTTCTCTGGTGACCCTCTTTGTCCTTAGCTGCTACTACCCATAAGTTTTCCCAGAAACCCAATCCTGAGCAGAAACTAATCTACTGGTGGTTTACAGCCTCCAATGGAGCTTTAGGACTTTTCAGTCTTATTGCTTATGCTACAGTTAATCTACACTGCATGTATTTTTATTTTTCAGGAAACTGAAGCAGCAGTGCAGGCTAAACAGCCGAATGTGGAAGAGGTTTTGTCTAAAGGGTGTCATTTATATAAGGAAAAACCAGCCACTCATCCAGTAAAGGTAATGAAGCAACCTTTAGCAATATCCATTACTGTGTAATGGGTTATGCTTCCCCTGTTGTACACTTGTCCTTGATGTGCTCTGTTTAAAATCAATGAAAGAACTTGGCAAATGGCATTTGTTCTGTTCTGTGACGGCATAGCCAGGAAAAAATGTAATGTTCCCAGCTAGAAATTTTTTGCATGTTGTGATGGGAATACTGTTTTTGACATGAGTGTTGTTTTACCTATTCAAGAGTAATTGAAAGCAAATGTAATTTTTGATGCCTAATTAATGGCATCACATAACATGTTTTTAAACTCCCTTATTTTGAATTTTGCTTTCAGAAATTTTGTCAATTTAAAAAAATGAACATATTTTCTGGAGAAGGTAACAGTCAAGTCACAAAGAGGGCCCTTTGCTTTAAAGCTTTTCCATTGTGAAGGAAAGAACACATGGCGATATAGAACTTTCCCACTCCACTTCTGTGCCAGAATTCATGTAGAATGACTGACTTGGTTTGGTTTTGGAGCGCAGAATACATTAAGAAGGCTAATGCCTCCCAACACTTCTCTTTTAGAAAAATGTACTATAGAATCCTTTTCTGCAGCATAGAAATCAGTTTGAAGGGGATATTTTACATTCGATTTCCTAAAGACTATGCTGACCTTCATTGAGACTAGAGTATCATTTACTGTCCTGTAGAATCTTAAGGCAGAAAATAACCAGCAAGCAGCCTCCCATGTGTAGTTCAGCTATTTTTGGAGTGGGAGACCAAACTGGTAGGGTCACTACTATATCAACCAGAGCTTGATCTTGTTTCTGGTTTTATAACTGCTAATAAAATGATCTGTGAACATGATGGTTAAGAGTTTCCAGAAACTGCAATAGTGGCTTATTGATTACACTAGGTATCTGTTGCAATTTCTTCTGACTGGGCAGAGACAGTAAACTTTGTCTTTGTATTTAGAGCTTCTCCAAAACTACAGCACTCAATACCCTCATTTTACAGAAAAAAGGTTTCCTCACAAAATTAGGATATCTGTAGGAGACCTCTACAGTGAATTTCTTGTTTTTCCATCTCTGTTTAGTTACTATGCTTGGAATATTATTTTCCTACTTTTACAAATTACTAAATTACTTATAAATCCCACCAGCAGATCTCCATTCACAGGAGCACATGAATGCACTTATCTCCACTTTAGAAAATAATACTTATTTAAGAATCATTTGGTTTCTTTTCTTCTTTCCTGAACAGAAGTCCTTAAGAGGTATTTTCCCCTTCAGTATCTATGCTTTTTTTTAATGATCAGTTCTCCTGAACAGTGATAAAACACTAAAAGAGGTGGACTCGGTGACTTAAAAGTAACATGCTAATGAAAGTAGGCAGAAACAAAGCTGTTAACTTTGTGTTGGGTGTTTTCCTTGGCTAATACAGCACTATTAGTGTTGGGAAGTGAAACATCATCTGCACACTGAACGGGTGATGGAACAAAAATCACCCTGCAATTACTGCATTTACTCATTTTGTATGACTCCAGCTGCAATCTTAAGGGATCTTACTCCACAATTTAACAAGCAAAGCACTTGAAACAACAAAAGACTAGAGGTTTTGGCTGTCTTGATATTTGTAATTGCATATAAAGGATTGCAGAATGAATGCTGGCATTTTCAAGGAGAAGAAATAGTACTTGTTTTATGTACCACTGATAGACGCATAAACGGTATGAAATGATTCTGTTTAGGCTAAACTTCTGACATAGAAAAGTACTCTGTGTCTACTTCTTTTAAGTGTCCACATCAAAGAGACTGAAAACTGCCAATTTCTACCAGATTTACTGGAACAAGATAACTCTTTAAATAACGACTATGATGTTCCTTGAGTTGTAGTTATGACAATATATTATAAAATGTGACTGTGAGAAAATTAGTAGCTACTTGTGGAGTAGTGAGTATTTAATTTCTAGTCCCTCTTTAATTGCATTTTACTTTTTTTAAATTACATTCTGTATTTCAGTTAATTGAATGACCAGTGAAGTTAATTTCTGGTTCACTGTCTGTCTTGTACAAGTCATAAAACAGTATTGTCAGGACTGTTCAATTGCTTTCTTGATGATGTAGGTTTCCTTAAGTTTCCACCCATTTATACTGAGTTGGTCTTCTGTCATCATTCTTCATGAGTAACTTCCAGGACTGCTATTTATATGTTCCAATATAGACTTTTCAGCAAATGTCAAAATCATTTTCCACACACAAGGTATTCTGTGGAAGCAGAAATAATTTGTACTCCGATTAAGATGGTTTTGAAAATATATTAGCAAAGTTGCAAAGTTGAGTACTCAAAATTTTAGAAAATTATTGAATTAAAGCTGCTGTTGTGGCCTTTGTTTAGGCTGAACCCTGCCTAATTCAGTACAGGATATGGATAGTGCTCACACTATGAGCAGCATTCAATACTTCAACTCATATTCCTTGTTTAGTTTGTGACACAGAAAAAAAACCCCTCAGAATTGCATGGCCTCTTTAAAAGCATTAATTACTTACATAACCTTGCTTGTCAACTTTGTAGATGGTTTAGTTCTCTGAGGCACCTTTGTCTTAGCTGCCTTTTTTTCTGTCTGATTTTCTTAATTCACCACAAATCTTCCCATTCTTTTCAATAAATGAAGTATAAGTGCTATAGATTCATTTACACTGCAAGCCTCTCCTGTGCTGGAAAACAGTACGTGTCAGAATTAAAGATATTGGTGCAGTTATGCATATTGTATCTGAATTAATGTTCATAGTTGACGTTATTCTGGCATTTCCTAATGTGTAGCTGTTTATCTTCGCGACCTTTATAATATACTCTCATTGTAGTGTTTTGAATGTAAATTAAATCCCATGGATTTATATTGACACATACTTAATCTTAGCTCATAATTATGTCACTGAAATAAGTGTATTTTCACACCTTCACTAAGCATACTAAAAGTGCTGATACTGGAATTTTGCAATGCAGGACTGTAAAAATATTTTTGTTGGCAAATGAAATCCTAGTATATGCTGATTCAAGAGTCAAGAATGGGATGAGACATGTGATCCTTTAAGCACTAGCACTTTAATAATCAGACCTATTCACTTTTATAAAATGGATTTCATGCTTTTGAAATACATTTCTGTAAAGCTTTTGCAGGTGGGGGAGGGACAGTGGCAACAGAAGGAATGTAAGCCCCAATCTCATGATTAGCAGCACTTAAAAAGAACAGTTTATTCAGGAAGGGATTTCTGTGACAGCGGTAGAGCTGTAGTTCTCTTGCCACAGCACTCAATTTCTCCTTTCCCATGTTGGGTGGGAGAATAAGTAGTGAGGAACTAATTTTCATTGTCCTCAGTCTTGCATTTAAAAGACTACATCATTTATCTCTAAATACTCCTATCTAGTTTTAGTGCTGTCAATGAGATTAGTTAATGTATAAATGTTAACCTCACTTAAATTGCACGGGTGCTGACATTTAAAGGAAATCAATAAATCAATAAAAGTGTTCCTCAATGCAACACATTTTGATATTCCTACTTGTCACCAAAGCTCTAGAGTTGCAATTACAGCAAAATTGTTGTGCTCAAAGGAGTTAACATTTTAATGCACACATGCTAATTTATGGCAGATGCAAGATTGGATCAAACTGTAATTCTGATAGAAGAGTTTGGAACTAGCTACTCTCTTATTAGTGACGTAGATGTTGCCTCAGAGAACCCTCTCTAAAGTCTGTGGTGGGCAAGTCTTATATTTTGCCATTGCTGGAAAGAAGTCCCTGGCTCACATCCACATAAATGATTAAGCAGCTAGTCATAGGGAGGACCAATATTATATTTATAACATCCGTATCTCCTTCCTGAGTTCTTGGAATATATTGTAAAATGAAGACAGACTTTGACATTGTAATCTCTCCAGCTTTTGTTTTTAAGGACTCTCTGCTACTATTGAATTAATAGATGTTGGAGCAGTCCTTTGCATTTTAAGCTCTGGAAGTAGGTTCTTGGGTTACAACAGCAGAAAAAGAAAAAAAAAAAGTTGCTTTAAAATCTGCTATAAAATGTGTCCAAAGTGTGTGCTTTTATGTGTCTGTAATCCACGTAGAAATAAAACATATGTATGATTGTGAATTGCCATATGACAAGTTGCATTTATCATGCATACCTGATTGCTTTTTCTGCCTAGTCCTCATAGTCTATTATCAAGGAGAATCTCTGATATTCCTGACTTTTGATTTTGTTTTTAATGCAGTTTTTAAGCTGCTCTTAAAGATAAGAAGTTGTTTAATTCTGTAATGCAGAATTGTATTCTTTCTCTCCTGCCCTATCAAAAAAGATTTGCACAAAAAGCTGTCCAGAGTTTGTATCAGGTTCTGGCCTCCACTGGTGACAGATACAAAAGAACTTTGCAGGTTTGGAGTACTTATAGCAAAGCTTAAAGCAGGTTCTAGAAATGTTCCCCTGACACATCAGAATATAAAATTGTGCTGCCTCAGTGTCTCTGTGCATGAGTGTGTGTGTACACACTGCAATTTAATGAGTACTGTTCCCTATCCCTCTCCTATTGACCTCTGTTGTCTTAGTCTCTAGGTAATTAAAGTACCTTTCTTAATAGGCATCCTATTTGCATCACGGCTGGATTGTGATTTAGACTATATATCTAATCACGAATTGGACACAATACTAAAAGTATTCCTGAGTGGCACTGGTACACTGTGCTGCTTTTCATAGCAGACAATCAGGGAGCATCTTAAAAAAGAAATATAGTCTTCATTTTAAGAGTTTAGAGATGACAGCATAGAATTAGCAATGCTTCATCCTTCTCTACAGTCCTTAAAGCAAGGAAGAGAGAGGGGTAGAAAGAACATTTTCAAGTTTAAATGCCTCTCAGGGTTATCTGAGGACTGATGTAATTCACACTCCAGACTTGCACTTAGGTTTTGTTTAAAAGTAACAGTTTAGCCATTACCAGTCAGGACTGCATGCACACACACTGAAGTTACTGACTCCCTGAAGACTCCTAAGACTTTCTTTTTACTTTTTTTTTTTTTTTTAGTAGGTGGAAGAATGCATTCTGGATTTGATATTACAAATTGCAGAGGGTTTACTGACAAGTTTGTGGGTTTTTTTTAAAATACATAATTCACCTTTTTATTTTAATTTAAAAAATTACCATCTTGGGTTTGTGGTGATACCTCTCTATGGTATGTTGAAGAAGGAGTCATCCTGTGTTCCCTAAAAAGGTTTACAGGCCTGTTGACCAGAGAACAAGGCAGGCCAGTGCTCCGCGGGAGCAGGCAGTGGTGGGGTCTCCCCAGCGGGCTGCAGGACAGGGTCTCACCAGCCAAGGAACCCTCCTGCCACCCTCAGCCAAGAAGCGGGGCAGACTGGGGGGGGTCAGAATCAGGCCCAGTGAGGGGAACCAGAGTCAATCACAGCCCCAGGTGTCTGGGCAGGGCCATGGGGATGGGAAGGGGCTGAAGTTGGTCCGGGAAGTCAATCTGTCATCAGCGTCAGGCAGCTGCACTGGCTCTAAGGTGGCTCTGAGCTTCAGGAGCCACACTTTGAGGAGGAAAGATACTTTCAGGGCCCTGACACCATGAAGCTCTTCTGCAGCCTAACTGGGAAGGATTTTACTTATCCATCTCTCCTGTTTGTGAAAATCACTTGCTGTTTCTACATTTCTGTTGTGTGGGGTTTGGTTTTTTGTTAGTTTTTTTTTTTTTTTTTTAAATCAGCTAGTCCATTAGATGGAGAAAAAAAAAGTTTAATTTATTTTACATTCATTTATATTAATTTATGTATTATAAATTTAATATATTTTTATTTTCTATTCTAGAAAAAATTAGAAGACTTGAGTGCTGACTGGAAGGCAATAAATCACTTAATTCAGCAATTAAAGGAAAAGCCAGCATTGGGAGCATTTGGCCTTTTCTCTTCAGGTGTCTGTAAGTGCTTCAGTGTATATCTATTTTGAAATTAATTACTGATCACACAGTTAAAATGAAAATGGCTGGAGACTGTCTAAATTCATTCTTCATCCTTACAAATTTCAGCTTTAACTTGTATACAGGAGGTGTGATAGTGTGGTGTTTGACTTGTTTTTTTATCATTTCCTTTCTATTTTGTGTAATGTGTCCCAGAAGACAAGTTAGATTATGGATTTGATGGAAAGCGTGCAGCATGCTTTTCAAATTATTATTTTTTCTAGGTCTTCTTTCTTTATTCTATGAAGAGATGAGATTGTGACTTTCTATATAAATTCATGGAGGAAATACTATGAAGGAGGAAGAATTATTTAAATTAAAATAGAATAATATTACAGGTATAGTGGATGTAAATTGGTCACAATGAAATTCTGAAATTACTCTTTATGATAGGGCAATAAACAGAGACGGTTTCAAGACAAAGCTTGTGTATGGGTAGAAAGGGTTGTATGACAACACAGTAAGAGTAATTCTGCAGTTAAATATTAAGTCTGTGATATACATCTCTGGGGGTCTTGAGTTCATGAATCCACAACAAGAGACTTGATCTCCATTTAATTTAAATTATTTGGACAATATTTATATTAGATTCTTCTCATATCTCTTTGCACCTGCTGGTTCCCTACAAGGATTAGAAACTCATTTTTATCTCCTTGATAAATGGATTTTATTTCCCACTGCTTTCCTTTGAAATGTAGTGATTAAGCATGGGAGGAAAAGAAATACATAATGGAAGCACTGGAATAAATCTGGGTTTCTAAAGTCTCTAAGATTCTTTACTTGATATTGAACTATCATTGTTGCTTGGATGAAGAATGTTACCCACCCGTACAATTTGGAAAGCTGCTCATCAGATGTGGGAACAGAAAGAAATCCCCTCCATACCTGCCACCCCGCCCTGCCACCACCCCCACCCGCATCAGGTTGCCTGTAATTCTGGCTATGGGTACAGTAGTCATCTGGGATTTGATTACTTGTAGGATGTTGATCCCTCTTGCTTTTGACGTCTTTTAATGGGTAGCATACAAGAAAATCTGACATTGGGCAATTCTCTACCTTCTACTGGTGACTCTCTAGGACAGCAAAGCAGAAAAATCTTTTTACAGAGAAGTAAATAATTATACCATATATACAGAATCCAGAATATTCAGTACCAGAACACAGTCCAACTTCTGTCAGAACAGCATATATCAATTCAAGCATAGCAGATGTCTTGCTTATGACATGTTGAATCTTGCTTAACAGGGACTATCATTTAGTTTTAGTCATTTAGAACTGCTCTGTTCTGTGGCAAACATTTCAATTTCTAAAAAGGGGTAAATACCACTAGTATTTTTTAAAACTTGTAGTACAGCAGTATCCTTGCTTTAGAGAATTGTGTTCTAAGGCATGCTATAGAAATTTGTGTAATGACATGGGGGAACTGAAGGAGATGCGTAATCATTTTTTGCTGTGCTGGGTCACTAAACTTGCTTTGTCAGCTTTGTATGTCAGCAGGTTACTCCAGGGGGAGGGAGTTTGTGAGTTGTGTATTTGCTGTTACAAAGGAAATGGTAATAACGGAACAAGAGAGAAGACAGAGTAGTAGTGCAATAGATTACTATGTAAACTCATCCTTAGCTGAAGAATTTCAAAATTACTCATTTACCTTAATTCAAGATGTAGACTGACTATTAACATTTCTGAGACTCAGCAGATGGAATTATACACGCAGAAAATGAAAATGCTGCTGTTCTATAAAGGATTAACCAGGAAGTAAGATTGATTTCCTTTCTTTTGCCAAGAGCACTTAAAATTTGAACCTGTGCTTGTAGCACTAATTCATAATTTTTCTTTATTGAGCCAGTTTACTGCAATCACACCATTATAGATGTATCACCACAGAACTGTAGAGTTCAGAAAGGACCTGGAGAGACATCTAATCCTCTTTCTCAAAGCACAGTCAATTAACACATGTTGCTCAGGGTCATGTCCAGTCAGGTTTTGGATATCTCCAAGGATGAAGACTCCATAACCTCTCCAGGCAACCTGTTCCAGTGTTGAACCACTCTCACAGCAAAAAAAAAAAAAAAAAAGTTTCTTCTTCTATTTAAATAGTATTTCTAGTATTTCAGGTTTTGCATAGTGCCTCTCGTCCTGTCACTGGGCATCACTGAAGAGTCTGGTGCTGTCTTCTTTATTCCACTAATCAGATATTTATAAACATGGATACGGTCCCCCTGAGCCTTCTCTTCTGCAGGCTGAGACAGTAGGTTTCTGCAAAGATAGAAAGTGGCATGAGTTACTAAAATATTTTTGTGTTAAAAAAAGTTAAAAAAATTTTTTTTGAAGGGCTGTGAAACAATGGCAGTATCTCCTGTTGATAATTATTCACTTCCTGATTCTATAGGAATTTTTGTAGACATCAGAATTTAATAATGTTGACATCTATGTTTGAGACAAGGAAATGAAGATGTAATTGGCTAACCTCTACTGCCCTGTCAGTGTTCATTCAGTCTAGTCAGGCTACAAGATCTCAGCCAGAGGGTCTTGCTAAATATATCGTCTGGTGGCTGTGACAGGGGTAAAGGACCCTGTTTATAATTATTTCCAGGCCTGTGTGTTACAGTTTCTTCAGCAGTTGAAGCACTAAAAAAAGTCCTTAATATCCCACTAGTCCAGTGTGCCCTCAGGCATAATGAACAAGAACTACTTTTCTAGCTTGGAAAATGTACTTAGTTGAAGGGTACGTCTAAAACGTTAGCAAAGATTGACTTCCAAGACAAGATGATTCAGGAAGGAAATCACACTTGCTATCTGTACTTAACATGATAACATGAAATTCTGTGAATGTCTCTATCCAAATACTTTGATGCATTGCTTAGCCAGCAGTTTGAAAACATTTTAAGCAGAGAGAAATGCAGTTTCGGAATGTGCTTCTACAGGAGGGACAGATTTTAATATTATTGTTAGCATTCATATGACTTCTTTTGTACTGAAGTAGTACCACTGTATTTCCTTAATAAGTTAGGTAAAGGTATATAATGCTTTCTAAACCCATGTGAATACACTGTGGGGTGGGAGGCATTCCTGAA
>NW_009648031.1:964220-978523 GCF_000708025.1 Charadrius vociferus
ATTATTTGTCTTCATTCAGATAAGATGTTAAGGGAAAAGTTTGGCCGCTTTCATTTAGAGCTGTACTTGAAAATGCAGTTTCTTGAAAAGGATATGTATTTATTTTCAGTCATGCTATACTTGAAGTTAGTGAAACTTTAAAAATAACTGTGAATGAATACAGTTGAAAATACATTGTCAACTAATTTTACATTTTGCATGTACAACTAATAAAACTGTGAGCGGTACATTATATTGGTACTCTTGCAGTTTATTTAACTTATTCAGTGAACAGTACTTAATGTACAATCAATTCCATTTTTTCCCTGAATTTTTACACAAGTTTTTGTCTTTTTTTTAATGAAATGCCTAGTCAAGTGAAACAGAAAAATGTATGACTGAAATGAAGAAAAAAGTAGAGTGAGAGTTAGTGTCAATTACAATGGTGAAATTACTTCTGAAATTAAGTAGAATTTGTCCCTTTAAACTTTACAAGTTATTAGTCTTATTTTGGAGCATGGTTTGTAGCAGGTCTAAAAATGATAAAGAGAGAAAGATTGTTTTTGTTTTCTAAATTGCAGCAGAGTTAGAGATGCATTTGACAGAAGGGCTTCATATGCATTGTTCATTGTTGTATATGTAATACAAAGAATTTGAAGGCGGCTAATACTGCATCACCAGAGCTCATAACACTAGCCATTGGCTTTAGTCATCTTTCTTTGAATGCATACACCCACAGCTGTTCTGTGCTGTCAGTATAGTTTGCTCCAGGAGTAGGAGTCAGAGACTGCAGGGACAGAGCCACAGACTGGGCTTCCATGTACAGGGGAAGAAGGTTGTTCAGGGTTTAGAATGTATAAGGGAGAATGGGAGAGGAGTGATGCGCCAAGCTGTGTCGATTAGAAGCAAGGTTTAACATGAGGATTGTGAGCTCTAGTAACTCACCAGCTGATTTAACCAAAACAGAACTCATTGCTTATTAGCCCATATATTCAACTGGGGCATAGAAACACAATCACAGGAGTAAGCTCCAGAGTATATAATACCTCGAGTTTTATGGTTTGAATTGAAAAAAAAGATATTTGTGAATCTGGGGAAACTAGTGACAACATAATTCATTTGCTTGTCCTTTGATATTTTACTTGAAGTAGTGCATCCTAAGGTATGTCTCCTTCTGTTTGGGAAAATTTAGTTTGCCTTTTATTTCTCCATGAAACAAGTCCCCACCTGGACTAGGCATGCTGCTTTGTTCCAGGCTTGTGAGGTCTTACAAAATGGTTCTTGAAAGAAATCACTAATGTTACTGAGTATATGAACTGCTGTGGCTTAATACAGCTGAAATTCGTATGCACTGCTTGGAATGCAATATAACATATGAAACATGTACTCGTGCTGCTAAAAATATTCAGTTCCTGAGACTGTAGGTTTTTGAAGAAAATTAGCAGCAAATAAAAGCACATATGTAAAGATACATACCTTGATGAAATAAAATAAGGTTTAAAGCTAAAATCCAGTGACCTCAGAAGCTGAAGGTGCTTCTGTAGTGCTAGTGTATTTTGTGCATCTGGAATTTTCTTTTATTTTCATATTAAATGCATAGTTGAGTGATCTATATTGGTTAGTTCTGAGACAGAGATATACAGATTGGGCATAGCAATATGCGGCATTAAGAAGACTGCGCTGTTAAATCTCTGATACAATATTTGGTTTAATATTTTCAGTGGGAACAAAGGATTCTTTATTTTTGAAACTATAACTGTTGAAATATATTCATTCCATGGATTTCAGAGCTGCATCATGTAATGTCCCACTGTCTCTTTAAAATCAAACAAGTCATTTGTTTTTAAGAGATATTCAAGAGACAATGACAAAAACATAAGAAACAAAATGACAACAACTAGCTTTGGGCAAAAATGCATAATAGATACTATTTTCTTTTTGTAGTATTTCATAGCTAATGTGCACTGAAGCAGTCATTGTTTATATGTGCTTGAGTGAATGCATATGCTGTAGTTCAGAACTGTATTTCTCAGAATTTCCAAATGCTAGCCTTAAAAATCTTTGTGCATTTCATTGTGTGCACCTGAAAAGATAACAATATGTGTATTCAGAGGGTAAATTAAAAACAAATGTACAAATCAGATATTAAGAGTGTCTGTATTGTTTATAGCAGCTGGCATAGTATAATTGAGACCAAGAACACTCAAAATAATTCCTTGGGGAAGACTGAACAATCTAGGAACATGTGCGTCTACAGTGTTTTCGATACTAATGCAAACATGTGTTGATATTTAAAAATATATTGTGCATAACATTCACCATTTAAAAGAACTGTGCTATCAGCTATTAAAATGCTTGTGTGGGGGCCATGGTAGATATTTAATTTTGCAGAACCATTCTCCACAGACTTGAACAGCTAAAAATCCACAGCGTGCATCTGTTGTGACAAGTAGCTCTACAATTAGAAGGCAATGCTACTTCCAGTAGTCCATTTTAGTTAACATTAGTTTTAGGACACCAGTAAAGAAGACCACTAGTATAAGAGTTGTAATAGAGATAAATATTATTTCCAATAATGGCCATATCCAGAATTGTATAATTTCTGATACTTGTGCATGTAGAATCTAAAGGAAATGTCAATTTAAAAAAATATTTAAAATTCAGTTTAACTCTATTAAATGTTTTACTGAAAAAAAAATGCAAGAGAAAATGAACAGGGAACAGTGCAATAGGGAAGTATCATAAAGCATACCTTGAGTTCTTGAATCAGCGGAAAGCAGTAAGAGTAGGATCTTCCTTAAGCAAATTGGCCTGACAAAGGTGGTTCACTCTCGTATATAGTAGAATAATAAAGGAATAGATTGTTGTCCTTACCTTTTACTTTGGTTGCTTTGCATGAATGAATAAATAATGGTTTATATAAATAATTTTAATTTTCTTGGTTTTGAATCATTGTAGTTTACAGGCTTCTGTAGTGAAGAGTTTCACAGATGTCAACCTGAGTTGGCCCTATTATGTGTACATTGCCATACATCTCATTTCCCCCTTGTGTTCAGGAAAGAAGTTGCCTGTATTCCATCTGATTTTCCTTAAGAAGCTTTTTCGCTTCTAACACGTGCCACATCTAACAAATAGCAATATGGCACAAAACTGAATCTGTTACCATTTGATTGGAGATTTTTCAAGGTCAGGACCCAGTTTCACAAGCAGTTCTATTTTTCAATACAGCTGACATCAGACACAAGCTGAAGACAAACTTGTCTAATAAAGCTTTCAGATTCAATTTTCTCCGTGCATATAGCTTCAGGAATCTCTGGAGGTCATTCACAGCATGTGCTGTAACACCAACAGGGAGAAGTAATGAAAAGAGTCTAGATAAAAAGCTGACACTATGCCTTCAGAGCTATGTGAATAAAAACATAATAAGCAAGTTTATAAACGCAAATCTCTATGATTCTCAGAATTTCTATCTTGATCTTTATAGCATATCTTGATGTAAGGATTTGTTTCTGGCTTATCTGACAGGTGAGAAATACATGCAAAATATACGTAAGCCACAAAAGCCTGCTTTAAATAAATAAAAAAAGGTTACAACTTTACATTTAACATCCTATTTCAGGGGTCTTGCAGTAGGTTATGCTTTGAAAGTATCTGTAGTAAACAGGTGTGACAGTGCAGTTTACAAGGGAAATGTGGACTTTTACTTTGTTTTTTCAGGGCTCAGTTGATTAAATAAAAGTCACTCTGGGTTACTACTCAGAATTTTTATTATACTCATACCTATGATGAAATGTAAATCAGTAAGTGAAAACAGGAGTTGGCTGCTTTGCTGTTATTAAAGACAATATGGAATCTAGGTCTGCTTTTTCTATGCTATAACAAGTTGTTGAAAGTGCAGCTGTCAAGATTTATGATGTAAATATGATTAATACTATCACCAGTCTTTCAAAGGACTGCATTCACCTATTCCATTTTTGAAACACGATCTGGTATTTTTTTGTGAGGATCGGGCTTTTCAGCTTGTTTTCTTTCATTTAATTTCTTGATCAATAGTTAGCAGCAGGTTATACAGGGTTCATTTTGATTAAATCCCATGAAATGTAGATGATAGCATACTGTAGAATTCGTCAGACTATTATGGATAAACTATACCAGGTGAGAGCACAGAACTAAGTTGTAGTTATGGTTGGTCTTTTTTACATGGCTCATGTAATATGGCTCAGGAAGGAATTAAATTAATGTTTATTCTTCTCTAGAACTATATTCTACACATACAGCAGAATCCAATGTCAGTAATTTTCAAGAAATGTGGCAACAACACAATTTCATCATTTTTAAGATACAGATAGAATCAAGATTTTGAATTAGTTCATTCTGGAAGATATGGAAAAAGGGATTCTAGTTAGAGTTCCTAGCAAAAAAAAGTATCTGTATTTATGCTCTTTTTCAGTTTTTCAACCTCAGCTTCTAGCTTTATGTCACACATTTTTTTCCCTATGCTTTAAACCCACTCTCTCTCCCTTGTTTTTGTTACAGTAACATGAATTACTATATCTGACTATCCAGATAGCACGGGCTTGCAAATAGCAGTAATCTCCCTTTTTGCGTTTCCTTTTACATAGTAATTAGGTCTATTGGCAACTACATTATGTGAAAATCTCGTTAATTTGCTAGAATAATAGAAAGCGATAGGTCTTTCTGCACACCATCCTCTTGACCTGTGTGCTGTTCCTTGTTGACTTGTCTTTTCAAAAGAGCAAAGCAAGCTGCTGTCTCCTTCTGATAGGAGTAGTGCTCAGTCCCATCCTGGTCGTATCCTACCGAGAAATGCAAAGGCTCTTTGACATCCCTCTTCATATTTCTGTGGTGACTGGAGCTGCCACAAACTTAGGTTTGCTCTACAGAAAAACAGCCAACCAAAGAGTGTGAGCAAGTGCCATCACAGATTGTGAGAGAGTGGAGGCCACAGAGAATGAGGAACAAAGCTCGTAATTGATTCTAACGTTTCTGCTCTAGTCAGAGCAGAAAGAGATGATGAAAGACAGACTCCTTTCTTAAACTATAGAAGTCTAAAATGAGCAAAAGATGGCAAATGTAAACCTACTCTTCTACTCCAGCTAGAAAATTCTTTAGTCTTGCTGTTTATGTGAAGCTTGTTTATGTGAAATACCAGACTGCTGTCTTTGCTTGTATCAGTGTGGAGTAGCAGGGAACATATAGTGATGGAGATATGCAAGTAGAGATTTGCAGTACTGATATTTCCTTCAACAACAGATCAGTGATCAGGTAACACTTAAGTTCCTGAAGACAGTTTTTCCTAAGGTCAAACTAAGATAGCTGGAAGAGCAATAGAGGTTAGTTTGACCTGAGAAGTAGAGTATTATATGTGTTTTTATGAGAAAGCTTGACAAGTGTTTCACAAAGGAGTTTTAGAGGCAAGATATTTTAACATTTCTGATGAAAGAACAGAAGGTGCTTGCAGTGATTTGAGGAATTACTTCGTCAAAAACAAAGTGGCAGTGATGATGTTGCCTTCTCTAGCTTTGAACAACTGTTTTTAATTCTGCAGAACTTTCCTCTCTAATAATAGGGTAGACTTGGAAATTTTTTCATGAATACATGAATACTATAATGCTGTTAAATTAGCTAATCACTGAACTCTGATTTTGTCAAGGCTTCTTCAAACCTGTTCTAGTTTGGGTTTTGGGGTTGTTGTTTTTTTTTTTTTTTTGGGGGGGGTGGTGGTGTTTGTTTTTTTTTAAAACCTATGTAATACCTAAAATTCCACTGGGTTTTTTGGTATTAAGTATTCTTAACTCTATGTCTGTGTACAATTTCTTTACACTTTTTTTTCTTCAGAGTTCCCCTTGGCTAGGATAGCAATTTATGCCTGTTAAATCAATTTGTAGATCTCAGAAAATTAGAAGAGGTGATTTTCATGAGATGTAAAAGTTGGAGCTGCTGGCAATATGTGTTTTTCCTTATATCAAAGAACTAACTGCCAAAATTCAGTTACATGCTAATAGCGGTACACTCAAAATGTAAATTGTTGTCATATAGATTGACGTCCAATTGAAAGCTGAATACTAAATCAAGGAACTTGTTACTTTTACTGACAAAAGGAGTACTGAGAGGTGCTTGCATCATTTGTGACAGATGTTGTCACAACGTTTTTTATAAGGCAAGTATGTGACAGAATTTGATGGAACACCACGATGGCTGTAGTACAAAACATTCATTTTTGTGAAACCCTTTTGTAACAACTGCTTACTCAAAAAGACTCCTATCCTTTGGGGAAAAAAATAAATGCTTTCTGCAGGGGTAAAATAATACTGCATTTAAAAAGCAACAACAGGAAAAAAGTCTCTTTTAAAAAAATAATGTTTGACTCCTTGAACTGAAACTCTTCTGTCTGCCCAGAAATGATTGTGTGTGTTTCTAGCTATTTGAAAACTTAATTAGGGATCTGTGTTTCTGTTCCCAAAAGACTGACTCCCTTGATGTAATGCCTTCTTAAGGTTTCCTTTCAAAGTTCTCATGGAAAAGGTTAAAATGTTTATGCTTATAAAAAAAGGGAAATCTTTATTTCATGATTGATTAAGAAAAAAGCTCATGTATCATCCTGAAACATGAAAACTAATATGCATTGAATGCTTTCAACTGTTTTCTTCATTGTCAATGTAAAACTCTTTATCAGAAATTAAAGTATTTGTATCAGGCCACCATAAATGAATGTTTATAGCAATTTAGTCACAGGTTTGTATTTACTTTATGGAGAAAATAAGAGTTTTGTCCAAAATTTCCATGTGATAATCCACACAATAAATAATACAAATCACTTAATATACAGTATGATTTCACCTTATTTTATGCAAACCAGTATATGCAGTCTGAGGTTCTGTAACCTCTCCGGCCAGACGTGAAATATTCCACATGGAAGATTTCACCAAATCACCAAATGAGAAACTAAAACTAGCAGAAAAGGATCTCAGTCACATACGTAATAAGAAATAATATTTTTTAGATATTTTAATTGAAACAGTCTAAATTCCCTGCTTCGGGAAGTTTTTCTTCTTTGCCTTTTAAAACATATGTCATGAGAGCCTAAGGGAAGACTCAAATCAGTAATGACAATAGAGGATATAGAGCACAGGCAAGCCAGAAAGAAATTGTTTCTCTCAGTTGTGGGTTTCCTGGCACTTCATATCACAATTAAGAAATAAGACAATATTGTTTGGGGAGAGGGGGAAACAAAACCAAACATTTCTGATTATTTTTGCTTTTGTTACAATAAATAAGAGATATTAATCTCAACGTACTTCCAGTTTATATTATGCCAGTATCTCAGCACTGGAAACAACTTCTACATTTGTAATAGAAATACTAATGGTATAAAAAAAAATATTATTTCTGCTGTAGCAGAAGTATTGGTGGCAATATTGCAGATATTTGTTCAGCTAACCTTTAAACTACTGAACAGAAAGGAGTAATAAACACAATCATGTTTTATATATAGTTTGCATAAACAAGAAAGTTTATTTATAGAAGAGGGAGATTTTTAAATATTAACCATTAAATTGAATGTACTGGGTTTTGCTTTTTGTTTTGTTTGGGGTTTGTTTGGTTTTTTTTTTTCCCTCATATGGACTATTTTTAAAGCCTTATCTTAATATTGTAATGAGTATTCAGTGGTGACACTATATAATTTCAGAATATTGTTTTCACCTAACTTTTAAAGTATGTGTTGATAGTTAAATTAGCCTTGGTATCGGAATGAGTGATACTGCCATAAATTGAACCTAGAACCACCATGTAGCTAGTATTCAAAAGGTTCTTGTGATACCTTTTTTTAGTTTCGGTGTCTGCTTAATTCTTACACTCACTAAAAGTGATCCCTTTATACCCTAGCCTTTTGCTTTTCAATTTTTAGCAGCTCCATCAATCATGTTGAACTTTGCCTAAGGAAAGGTTCACAGGGAATAGCATGGCGTGCTATATTACTAAAAGGAGACTGAACTTTGAAGCAGTTTATCTTTCAAATAGGTTTGACTAGAACAATAGATCCAACAGAGCAAGAGTTATTAATGCGACGTCAGTTTACAGATATATATTGCAGTCTTCAATTGGTTTTATAATACCTGCACCTGCTTGAGTCATAGTCTAACTAGGATAGGGTACTGCAGATTTAAAGCTTTTTCCACTACATGTGGAGCAGTCAGTTGAATGTCAGTCAGTTGAATGTTTACATATGCTATGCCAGGATTAGTTTTGTGTATTATCTTCAGTCTTAGCTCCTTTGTTCCTAAAGCATTCTCTGTCCTCACATTATTTCCAATTTGGATTTTAGAGAGTATGTGGAACTGAGAATATAGCTTTACAGGACTGCAGCATGGTTGAGGTTGGAAGGGACCTCTGGAGGCCATGTGGTCCAACCTGCCCTGCTCAGGCAGGGTGACCTAGAGGAGGCTGCCCAGGATCATGTCCATGCGACTTTTGAGTATCTCCAAGGATGGAGACTCCACAACCTCTTTGGGCAATCTGTGCCAGGGCTTGGTCACCCTCACAGTCAAAAAGTTTTTGCTGATATTCAGAGGGAACCTCCTGCATTTCAGTTTGTGCCCATTGACTGTTGTCTTGTCACAGGGCACCACTGGAAAGAGCCTGGCTCCACTTTCTTTGCAGGCTCCCTTCCGGTATTTATACATGTTGATGAGATCTGCCCTGAGTCTTCTCTTTTCTAGGCTAAACAGTCCCTGCCCTCTCTCACTTTGCTCCTGTGAGAGCTGCTTCAGTCCCTTAATCATCTTTGCGGTCCTTCACCGGCCTCTGTCCAGTATGTCTGTAGCTGTCTTGTACTGGGGAGCCCAGAACTGGACACAGTATTCCAGACTGAAAGGATGACCTCTCTCTACCTGTTGGCAAAACTTCTCCTAATGCAGCCATTCCTGCCAGCCCTGTGTCATCTCCAAACTTGCTGAGAGCGCACTCTGGACCATCATTCAGATCCTTAGGGAAGATATTAAATATGATGGAACACAATTTTGACCCCTGGGGAACACCACTGGTTACTGGCCTGCAACTAGGCTTCATGCCACGAATCACCACCCTGTGGGCCCAGTGATTCAGCCAGTTTTCAATCCACCTCACTGTCGGCTCATCCAGGCCATACTTCCTCAGCTTTTCTGTGATAATCTTATGTGAGACGCTGTTGAAAGCCTTACTGAAATCAAGGCAGACAATATCCGCTGTTCTCCCCGCATCTCCCAAGCCATCTGTTTCATCGTAGAAGTTGCAATCGGTTTGGTCAAGCAGAACTTCCCCTTGGTGAATCCATGCTGATTATTTCCACTCACCTTTCTGTGTACCTAGAAATGGTTCCCAGGATTAGTTAATCTATCACTTTCTTGGGGTTCCAGGTGAGGCTTATTGGCTTGTGGTTCCCTGGGTCCTCCATATTGTCCTTCCTGAAGGTAAAAGTGACATTTGGTTTCCTCCAGTCTTCAGGCATTTCTCCCAGTCACTACAATCCATCAAAATTTATAGAAAGTGATCTGGCGATGACATCTGTCAGCTCCCCCAGCGCTCATGGGTACATCCCATCAAGTCCCATGGACTTATGAATGTTCAGTTTGCTGAAGTATTCTCCAACCTGATTCTTTTCCATAAAGGGTAAGTCTTTAAAACTCTTAACTTCCGTACATGGAAATTATCTTGAAGTCTCTCCTATGATGGCAGTATTCTCATCAAATAAATTATTAACATTATGCTTTTAAATATCTTGCATACAGAGAAAGTATTTGCAGAAGCTCTTCTCGACAAAAGGTCATAATCTTAACTTTTTACTATGCAGCACTAAGTTAATTTCACCTTAATGTTATTTACGTTGTGGTGCACACAAGCCTACTTATATGATTTATATCACTAAAATTCTTAGTGTTTGCTAGTGTCTACCTATTTTTTTCTGACAGACAGTGACATATGTTCTTATTCCCATTGCAATCCAGTGTTTGTGAAAGCAAGAGCTTATCTTTACACTGAGTGAAAGATATTTAAACATCTTTCTGTTGTGTTTGGAGAAATTTGGAAAAATGCATTGTACAATAAACAGCTTAGTCACACTTCTACATATGAAAAGGAGGACAGCAAGAAAATTCTACCAAATCTCTCCTATGACAGAGAAAGATAAGCCTGAGAAAGCTGATGCTTATCTTCCTACTATAAATTTAAAGATATGATGCTATTTATTAATGTAATAATAATAACATATTAGAGGCCATAGCTTTTATGTTTTTTTTTTGTTTGTTTGTTGTTTTTTTTTTTCAAATAGAGCAGTATACATTCATTTGTAAATCTTTTTCTTTTCTCCTAACAGTTTTTAACCTTGACTTTCCACTTTCTTTCAAATCTCTAATTATGGGGTCTTTAGTTTTGGTCCATCTCTTCACCTCACTGCACAGACTATTTTAGATCTAAACTGTAACTAATAATCCCATAAACGATCAGCTTCTTTTTTTTTACCCGTATTAATCTAAATTATATATAATCCATAATGACTTGTTAGGAATCATTAAGAGCTTCTTGAATATAAAGGAAGTCTAGGCAACTAAATTGTATTTTAAATTCATGACAATAGAACATAATGTGAACGTTCCCTAAGTGTTCCTGAAATCAAGTACTAACTGTTATCCATTTATACTCTATAAAAAAATACTATCTATGAAAAATCCGTCATACAGTTACTAACTCATCTTTCCTAGGAATTGTTTTTCATAAATATTCAAGGCTAAGACAATCAGACATTGGTCAATCTGACATTGATGTTTTATTCAAACAGAAAAAGACTTGCTTTGAAACATGTTTTTTTGTCTCTAAAAGCTGATTAAAATGTTAAGAAAATGTTAGTTTAGAGATACAATGCTCTAAGGATGCATATTTTCCACATTTAGAGCCGTGGGTGGAATTTTGTTGGCAATAATCTTTTGATCAACATAAAGACTTTATTCTGAGTTCAGATTACCAGAAAAACCTCATCCTTGCTTTCAAATTTTAAAGTCAGGTTTTGGGTTTTTTTTGTAATAAATTATGATTTCTTTTAGTTAATCAGGGCTGTGTTGCCCACTTTTATTCTATTACTTTTCTATCAGTACTCTTTTGTGACCCAGAACACCTGGCAGGTAGCTGTACTCCCCCCTGCAAAAAGTTTTATTGGCAGTGAAGCACCTCATATGGAAGGGTTGTACTGCATGGGGGATCTTAATGTATTCTTAACTTTATTTCCTTAACTTTCAAGGAGACACAGAGATGAGACTATTCATTTATCACTGGGACAAGTCTAAGGAATAAATCAGTCTCAGAACTGTCTTCCCAGATCTCTTTTAGGGAAGCCTGCTTGCAATTTAAGAATAAGAGCATGGATGTTTGAACCCTGAAGAAATCAGCTGCAATGACACAGCATAAGAAAAAAAAGTTAAAGGAAAAAATATGCTTTAGTAGGTGATAGATCTTCATCTGTCTGCTATTGTGGAGTCTAGTTGTTCCCAATCAAGTTCACAAGGCTGAAGTGCTGTTAAGATGACACTAAGGCTTCCACTGAAATAAGCAAAACCTGTGTAGTGTGCCAAGCAAATCAGTGAACTGCTGGTTTGCCCACAGAGGGAATGCTTATTTGGTCTATGACTAGATAAGGCAGTGTTGCTTGTGTAAAAATAACAAATTTATTGAGCGATGTTGTCTGTGCATATGCCACAGAGTACAGGTATTCTTCCTCTATTTTCCTTAGAGTGAGTAAAACTCAGCTGGGTTTCCTTGACTAAAACAGAAATGAAGTTTAGTGAGTGTATGTTACTGTTATTCATCGTATAAAGGATTTAAGGCTGGCATATGCCTTAACTGGTACTGCTAACGATGGAACTAAATCCCCAGGCTAGACATGCAAATTGAATTAAAATCTGCATCCAGTTACTATCGTATTTATTCTTTGTCAAAAAGCTTTGACCTGGTAGATACAGTTACCTTACATAATTAAAACTTTAACACTACTTAAAACATTCAGAAGGATGGTTAGGAACGTTCCTGTGAAGTGAGTCAGTTCTGCTTAAGGACTTTGGCTTGAAAGGAGGTGTTGGAAGAAGAGGTTTGAAGCTTTTGGGAGTGTTGTCATTCTTCCTGTCTATTCTGTTCCTGTTTAGTACCTAAATAAGGAGTTTAATTTGTTGAGTTGTCAGTTTGACCATCTCTTGAAACACAGCACTGAAATAAGCAGAATAAAAGAAGAGGGGGAAAAAAGTGCTTTCCTGTAGTTGGCTTCATTCTGCTTTTCTTTTTTCTGCATTTAATATTTGAATTTCTATTTCATGACACAGTCCTATTATTCTCAGACACACTGAATCTACTTACGGAGACTCTGTAGAATCCCAGTTTAGAAAGTTTTTCTTCAATTTACCTGAAATATTGATGAGAATAGAAATTTCCTCTGAGATAAGACAACATCTGTTAACCTATGTGAATGCCAAACTAAGCAACTGTTTTCCTGTTGTCTGAGAATCTCTGAAGTCACAGAGGAAATACAAGGCCTTTACATGAACTTTAGGCCAGATGGAAGTGGACCTAAGTATCCATCTCTTGGTAAAGACTGTAAGTCAACACTAAAGCATACTTTTCACACTTAACTGCTTTGGTAAATTTCTGGAATGAAAGACTTATTTATGTTTTTCAGTAATTGCATGTTTCTTGGCCATGATATGGAATACCTCACTACAAATAGTGAGCCTTGCTCTTAATTACTTTGACCTACAGTATGATGGAGTTCATGTGAAGAGGGGGTGAAAAAAGATGACATTTTTTAATTGCTACAGGAAATCATGACTGATCTGTGGAGTTAAATTCCCATACAAGGGTGAGACAATATAGACAATTCTGTGAATTTATGTCTTTGGTATATAATTTTCTCTATATATCAGACAGATTTTTAATATCCAGCTCAGAGAGAGGAAGACATAAAAACACATCAAACACAGAAAGCTCTAAAGGACAACATTAAAACGAAATATTTTGAAATCTATAAAAAAAAGGTATATTTTGTTTTCATTGTTTATTTATAGTTGGTGCTGTTTGTTGCTCATTTGTTTGTCCTTCAGGAAATTAAATGACATTTATCAGGGACCGACATGCTCAAAGACTTCTCTGCCATTTTCTCCCCCTGCTAAGCAAAGATGAAAAATAAAATAGCTTTCTGATAGCAAATGTTAAAAGTGTATAACCAAGGCATTCCCATTAAACTGCGGTTACTATATTGGCAGAAAAACACTGTGTAGAATTCTGAGGATATTAATAATTATTCTATGACCCCTTTTGAATTCACCTTGCATTCTGGACATAGCAATGAAAACAGAGAAAGTGATGACTAATATTTTCTCAGTGATATTCTGGGAGTTATTTCAGACCACTGAAGTTTGTAAGTTCTAAGTGCCAAGTCAGTTAAACTAAGTATCTACACTTTTTTTTTTTTTTTTATGTTGACATTCTTTTCTAGATTCAATGTAAATTAGCAAGTGAACAAAATAGCAAGTGAATCTACGAACAAAATAGTTCTTGTTTGTACATGTATGAAAAGTAACTCTATTATAAGTTCCTTCTGCCTTAAAAGAATGTTATGTAGTTTCCTTCCTCATTGCCTTGTAAATCTTAATACAGTATTCCCTCCTTCCTCACTATTCCTGCTTGATGTGTCTTTGTTTTAAATGTTACCTTTGTTTGATGGCCCTTGGTTTGATTTGGCAACTGTGTGGACCCCATCCATTTATTGGAGCTATTCATGACCTCCCACTCTGTGGATCTTTCCTCCCCTTTTCTCCTCCCCTGCAGCAATAGTTGCCAAACTCACTCCTTCAGCTGCTGACAGCCAAAGGAAAGCAATAGTGTATTGCTACTTTGAGGAGAGGGATAGCAGAGATGATGGCTGCTACTGCCAAAGTGTGAAAGCGTGGCACCTAATAGAGTTGTGCTGCTTTCTAGCCAGCACAGGAGGTGGGTGCTAAACACTGTTCACTATTTAAACACCTGTTTCCCATCTCCTCCAAAACAAGAAGGAGAGGGCACAAATCCAAACATTCAGACTTTGAACCGTGAGTTGGAACTTGTTGCTTTAGGTATTGCCTAAAGAGCTGAGTCCTCTTCTAAAGGCCATAAACTCAGCCAGGTGTGTCCATTAGTGAAGGATAAGTTCAGTACCTTGCCTTCTGATCACTGAATGCCCTCCATGTTACCTTGGGCTAACAGCTATGGGCTAAGTGGCATATAAGAACTAAAAGGTAGGGTTACCCCCC
>NW_009648031.1:978688-1025067 GCF_000708025.1 Charadrius vociferus
TCTCCAAGGATGGAGACTCCACAACCTCTTTGGGCAATCTGTGCCAGGGCTTGGTCACCCTCACAGTCAAAAAGTTTTTGCTGATATTCAGAGGGAACCTCCTGCATTTCAGTTTGTGCCCATTGACTGTTGTCTTGTCACAGGGCACCACTGGAAAGAGCCTGGCTCCACTTTCTTTGCAGACTCCCTTCCGGTATTTATACACGTTGATGAGATCCGCCCTGAGTCTTCTCTTTTCTAGGCTAAACAGTCCCTGCCCTCTCTCACTTTGCTCCTGTGAGAGCTGCTTCAGTCCCTTAATCATCTTTGCGGCCCTTCACTGGCCTCTGTCCAGTATGTCTGTAGCTGTCTTGTACTGGGGAGCCCAGAACTGGACACAATATTCCAGGTGTGGCCTTACCAGTACTGAGTAGAGCTAATCTCTGCTTCATCTGCATAATTTAGAGAAAAAGAAATAGAATAGGGCAGAAAATATCTTGAGTAATTTCAACAGAAAGACAACTTGATGAGTATGGATTATTATTATAATTAATGATTCACATCTGTGTGTAAAAATAAAAACAAAAATATAAACAAATGATAGCAAGCTGTTTGGTGAGGTAGACACGCTGGAGGGGAGGGATGCCATCCAGAGGGACCTGGACAGTCTGGAGAGGTGGGCCCAAGCCAACCTCATGCAGTTCAACAAGGGCAAGTGCAAGGTCCTGCATCTGGGTCAGGGCAATCCCAAGCACAAATACAGGCTCGGTGGGGAATGGCTGAAGAGCAGCCCTGAGAAGAAGGACCTGGGTGTGCTGATTGATGAGAAGCTTAGCATGTTCAATCGCAGCCCAGAAGGCCAACCGCACCCTGGGCTGCATCAAAAGAAGTGTGGCCAGCAGGTCAAGGGAGGTGATCCTGCCCCTCTACTCCACTCTTGTGAGACCCCACCTGGAGTACTGCGTCCAGCTCTGGAGTCCTCAACATAAGAAAGACATGGACCTGCTGGAGCATGTCCAGAGGAGAGCCACGAGGATGATCCGAGGGCTGGAGCACCTCTCCTATGAGGAGAAGCTGAGAGAGTTGGGGCTGTTCAGCCTGGAGAAGAGAAGGCTCTGGGGAGACCTTATTGCGGCCTTTCAGTCCCTAAAGGGGGCCTACAGGAGAGCTGGGGAAGCACTTTTTACTAGGGCATGTAGTGACAGGACAAGGGGGGGATGGCTATAAATTGGAAGGGGGCAGGTTTAGATTAAACATTAGGAAGAAGTTTTTTACTTTAAGGGTGGTAAGGCGCTGGAACAGGTTGCCCAGAGAGGTTGTTGAGGCCCCATCCCTGGAGGTGTTCAAGGCCAGGCTGGATGTGGCCTTGGGCAACCTGGTCTAGTGGGAGGGGTCCCTACCCATGGCAGGGGGATTGGAACTTGATGATTTTCAAGGTCCTTTCCAACCTAAACCATTCTATTATTCTATGATTCTATGAAGTAAAAGTGTGAAAGGTAGAGATCCCTTAGAGTTACCTGTTTTGCTTTTGGCATTAAAAACTGCTAATCTTTAATGGTACAAGATACTTTGTTATAGCAAAAAGTGTGATGTTACAAAAAACCCTTACAAACCTCTTTGCATGTCAGAAAAAATATATCCATTTTCTCATCTCTTTGTGTGATTTTAATTAAAAACTTGCTGTGTTAGAACAGCCTTTTACAATAATTAATTTACTTCATAGTTATCCAGAGGTATGTGATTTTAAAGTAGAGAAAGGAAAAATATGAAGACTGCACTTCAGAAATGCAATAATGATATGGATGACTGTATAAATATATTTAATTGCAGTGTATGTCATTAAAAATGATCATTTGCAGGAGTCACTTTTGGTATAATATTGCCATGTATTCAGGCTAGATAAATAATTTATATGTCAGTTGATTTGGTAAATTGTTTGCAATCATACTGTATTTTTAATGCTGACAGCATCTTTTGGTGCTTTTACAGTGACAGTCATTTAGATGCTTGTGCACAGTTTTTTCTCTTTCTGTCAGGCTGAAGAGGGTCACTGATTCCCCAGTGAAGTAACTCAAAACCTTTCTCATTAGTGAAAAATGGCTGCTAAATTCCTTGGCAAGATCAGTTAATGTTACGGATTGTTTTAATCTTTCAAGTGGTTTTATGGCCAAACTGTTGAACCCTCACCTGCTGCTTGAGTTTTCAGACTTCAGACAGACTTTGCTGAAATGGCATGAATGCCAATGGGGAAAACCATCAGGCTCTCAGAAGTACTAGAAAGCAAAAAAACCACCTCACTGTGCATAGTATGACACTGTTTTGCGTTGGTTTGTTGTTGTTTTTTTTTTCCTGTTAAAGACAAGCTACCCCACAGTAAGAGTGCAGGAAACAGGTTTTCTCTACTCTGTAAGGAGACTAGGAAAAACGCAAACAAATATCTTGGCAAAAATAGCCCAACAGTTTTTAGCCATCTATTTGTAAAGAACAAAAATTAAGAAGTAAAAATCAGTCTTGAAATTCTGAATTATTACATGTTACGTGTCCCTTTGTCCAATGGTAGCTATATGTGGCACCTCTCATCATTATTGACTGCAGAGAAAGATACCGTGCTTCAGTGTTGGGTACTCCCTCAATCCAAGCAAAGAATAATGAACAGGTTCTTTAAAACCCAGCTAATAGAGCAAGAAAGGACACAAAGGAGAAGATATGTCCATTTTCTCCAAACAGAAGGAAAAAAATTCACAAATATCCAAATATAGCACGTAATATTTTCAAGTTATGAGGAGGAAAAATCAAGAATCAGCCAAGGCTGAATGGCTTGTTGTGTAAGCTCCCATATTGGTCAGACCCTATGGGAAATACCTGGTGGTAACAGTAGGAAGACTGTTGGTGAGACAGATTCACAGCTACAGAGTGACTAGAGGCCATAGAAGAAATTTGTTTCTAGATACATGGTCATGCTGTGATACATTGCAACCAACTTTTTTTTTCAATCTGCCTCTGGCCTCGACAGAGCCGACCATGCGACTGGATTTTGGAAGATGACTCTCTAGTTTGGTGACCTTGAGTGAGTGGTTCTTACTACACTGAAATCTTCGCTAGTGTTACTAGGTCCCACTGGTCTTTTAAGGATGAAATTTGATTTTGCTAACAATCCTGAATGTTAAGCATACACTATAATAGAAATACTGTGGAAAAATGAATTAATCTAGTCTTTTAGTTTTAATTTTTATATTTCCAGTAGACATAACGTCAAGAAAAGAGCTTATTTCTGTGTTACCCTTTCTACTGCATAAATTCTGTTACTGAAATAAACATTTATCATAGTTCATTTATTCAGTAATTTTAGCATTTTTTTTCTTTCAGTAACTTCTGGTGAAACTGTTGCTGTGGATACACAAACCAGGGTAACCAAGGAAACCACCACCTTCAAACCAGAAATGCCATCTTCTGTGCTTTTGGAGGTTCCAGCCTTGGCTGACTTCAATAAGGCATGGGCAGAACTCACTGACTGGCTTTCTCGACTGGATCGAGACATAAAATCTCAGAGAGTGATAGTAGGTGACCTTGATGATATCAACGACATGATCATCAAACAAAAGGTATGAGAAATACCAATTTTTCAAGTTGAAAGCCTCATGATCTTTATTCTGTATTAAATCATTTCAACAAGGAACACAGGAGAGACGATAGGCTGCAATACATACAGTTGTTACTTATGCTACTTTATCCCATAAACACAATTATTGGATTAAATGTTAAGATAATTAATTGAGGAAAAAAAAGAAGAGTATTTAATAATTTCTCTGGTATTTAAGGCAGATCTCTTGATCTTTCTATTGCTTGTGCTGATTGTATTGTAAGAATATGCAAGCCAATGGTTGAAATATAAACCTCATGAGAAAGAAGGAATTGCATAGTAAGCTCCAGGTTGCCACCAGAAAAGATATCCTGTTTCATACCTTTTCTTGTGTTGCTTCTGTAATAACTTTGAGAGGCTTATGTCCTGCTGCTGTTGGGTTATGAAAAGCTCCTCAGTTGTCTTAAAGAAAAGAACAGCTCATTAATGCAAGTGTTGTGTTAAGAAAACTGCATCAGTGTTACTTATCATTGAAAGCAGAAGAATATAGAAATATATATGCAAGGAAAAAAAAAAAAAGGCTAAACTTTAGCTACTCAGTAGCAATAAAAGTAATTTGGTATTATACACCTTGAAAGTAATTACCTGCCTTCTAGATTTAACATTGCTCAATATAAAAGATTTGGCTTGCATGTGCAAAACTTTTCAGTGTTAAATTTCCATTTGGTTCTGTTCTAAACTGAGTTTAGGACTCTCTGTTATAAGATTCTCTTCTGCTTCCTCCTCCTCCTCTTCCTACTAAAAAACAAAAGTGATTTATTGTAGGGAAGATGTTATTCTTTCTCTTTGCTTAAATTAAAAAGAGAGGGAGAAACAATGGATATATTCTGCCTAGTATTTATACTAAGCAGTTTTATAAGAACATCTACATTAGAATATGTGGATGTCTCATAGGATTCATTCTGCTTGTTTTCTTATATTTCCCATTTTTTAGTGGTTTAAACTCAATTTTTGAAGACTGTTGGTTTGCTTTACCTTCTAGATTTGTAAGATATTTGTTTCATCTTGATTAATGATCACAATATATACTGTGTAGAATTATACAGTGTTTTATTAATTAAAATCTCTTTAAAATGGTGTGGGTATATTTGAATAACAGGTGATAGTTACAGTATCGCCTATACAGGACACTGGATTAAAAGAGTTGTTATATCACTTGAAAAGGTTGAGTGCCAAAGAAGACTTATTTGTACATTATCTTTTCATCTTTTTCAGAATTGTTTTGTTTTTAAAATTTTATGTTGTCGAGCACTTGGTTCAGAATTATATGGTTTTCTCACTTATACCTAATTTTAGCATATTATTCTGGCAGGCAAAACCCATAGCTTGCTTCCTTCTGTAGGTCTCTTTTACTTAAATATGAGATGAAATTATTAACTCTTGAGAATTACAATTGGTGTTATACATGTTTTAAAATGAATTGGTTTATATCTGCATTTCATCTTAACTCAAGGCTGAAATATTTTAGCTGGCTAAGCCAGAACTATTGCAGTCTTCCTCTCGCTTATGTTCCTGGCTGGGTAGCCCTGTCTCTATTTTTTTGATCCCATGCTGTGCTGGTAACAAAAACAGCAGGAAAACTCTTTTTTTTTGTTGTTGTTGTGCTTACCTCTCTAATTGGCTGTGCAACAGAATGTGACATTTAATATATTCTCTGATGAAATGGAAGAATCAATGTCTAAATATAGACTGCAGTTCTGTTAACCGGCTCCGTCTTCTCTAGTGATCATCTTAATATCACTTAATACATGGAAATGAATGTAATAAAATTTTGATTCTGCTCTTAAATCTGTCACTGGATGATTAGGTGAGTTTATCAGACAGAATTTTCAAAACTGACTAAGAATTTTAGTTTTCTCAAAAAAAATCCCCAACAACCTGCTTTCTAATGTGCAGAGTGTCTGCAGCAGTATGTGGGCTGATGATGTTGGACATGTGGGTACTTGACCATTGTGTAAAGTCAGGTCAGATATGATCTCAGTTGGAAATCCAAAAGTAGTGCTTACTTCCCCAGATCTGTATATTCTGTAAAAGGTCACAGTCGTACCTCTTCTGTGGTTGTGATTCAAGTCATTGAAAGTCACAGTTTTGCACTGTGTTCTCTTTGGAGAGTTTGTTGCACCTTTACAGGGATCTCGGTAAGCTTTAATGAACTTTCTGTCTTAGTAGATTGACTTTTTTTTTTATAATCAGTTTTTCAATGTTAGGTGTAAAATACCATTTTAACACAGCCAAATACTTCCCTTATAAAAATTCATCATCCTAAAGATACATGCTCCATGAAATATGTTTCATTATAATGCATCCCTAGTTGCTCACCCAGAATTTAGGATACTTCAAACTGCTAGTCCCATTGGCGTGCTACCGAGCTCTTACTGTTTTGAGGTTTTGTTTCCATTTCATATTTCTTTCAAAACAAAGAGCCACATTTCTAATAGGAAATGGAAATGTCAAAGCAAACATTTTAAAAGCAAAGAAATCCCATATCCTAGCAATGTATGTAACGGGACATTTTCTAAATCACCCAGGTAAGAATAAAACCTTAAGTTGTTCTTTCTTTCACTGCAGCACGTAATGTTAAAGCCAAGTCTCTGAGGGCATTTTGGTTAAGTTAATTTCAATCTGATCATGTCACAAGATCACAGCCACTAACTCTGCCATGTTTTTCCTCCATAAAAGTTTAAGACATCATTAGCCCCTACTCGAACTTTGCTTGGAGGTGATCACAGTGAATTGGTACTCTTGTGTGAATAGCATGTACAAAGGTTAATTATGGAACAAAACAAAACAAAGAAGACAGCTATTCTAAAAAAGGTTTGTTTTAGTAGCAGCTTGCCTTTAATGAAAGAAACAATGTAACTTAAATTCTCTTCAGTGGTGCCCATACTACATAGTAAAAGGTGCAGCGTAAAAGAGTAGCATAATGGTTGTTCATTTCAAGCATCTATAGTTAATCTTTCTGTCAAATGACTCACATGTTGTTTCTTTAGACAACCTTAATCTGTGAATGAAGTTCATGGGAAATACTGAGAATATATAATAGGCCAAGATGTAAGTAGCTGAGGGACATGACAGAATATATTTTACACTGTTGCTTCATTTCACTGTCCTTACTTCAAAACAATCAAGATGTTTTGTATTTGAAGGTCAGGTGGAGATTCTTCATAAAAGACAAAATTGTGGACAGAAGAACGGGATGATAAACTACATTTTGCTACATTACATTATGGAAAAATGAAAACCTTTTTACTTAAGATGCCAACAAGCCTTTACTCAGAAACTCTGCTTTGGCATCATAGTATTTTGAGAAAGGTTTGCAGCAGGAACAGGTTTCTACTAAAAGCACTGAACCATGGTGGCTGTGCAAAGCTTGAAGATAATAAACAATGTCATTCAAAGACATCAAGTACTATAATCTCCTTAAATTTCGAATTCTGTTCATGGATTTTGCCAAGGCATGCTGTCCATCCAAAATTTTTGTAACATATGTTACTGAAAACATGACTTTCAGTTGTATTGGATGAAAATAGATTTTACTTGGTAAAAAGTATTATAATAATAGTAATATTACTAATGGATTTGACTACAAACAATTTTTGGTGCCTACTTTTACTCATTGATTCTAAGAGTATAGGTTGAGTCTGCACTGTTAGGTACAGTGAGAAGATTAAACTGAAAAAAGTATTTATGTAAAACGAGGCCTACAACCAAGCTAGTTACTGAGACTTTTAAGTAAAGAAGAGGAAAAGATACTTTTAGGCAATGATTTGTGTCATCCTAAAGTAGTCATCCAAAAAGATTCTGGTAATGTATTTCTACTCAATTAATTTGTCACTATTTAAAAAGTAGGTTTGATCTTCTGTCAGTTAGAGAAGTAAACAAAATTGGAATCAAGAGTTTGTTTTCACTATTAATTACTGAATTGATTTTCCAATAGCTGAGGATCTTCTGCAGCTGATGATAGTAAAATAACTGTTAAGGAAAAATATTGGTTTATAAACCGTGCAATTAATAGACTCCAGATGAAAGAGTGGGCTTAACTGACATTCCCTTTGTTTGAGGATTTTTTACCTATACTTTCCCATGGTTACGTACCATGCAATTTAGTATACAACTTTATAATTACACATGCATTTTCTTATGCAACCTTTTAATTAATATTCTGATAGATCAGAAGTATGGCAAGCTCTCTGTCCAAACTGTTCTCCAACATTTTTTTTTTTGTGGAAATAAAATTACAGTTTTCTAGATTGATATCCCGTTCTTACACAAGCCACAGTAATTGCGAAATTAAAATTTGTAGTTTTGTATGAAGCAGTATGAATCAGTGTTGACCATATTGAATAAAAACTAGTAGTTACAGCCACAGACATTTGTGTCTGTCCATATAGTTTACATCAGAAGTGTAAGCTATAGGTAAGGTGAAGTCCTTGACCTTTTGGACAGTGTACTTCAAGTTCCACAGAGATGTGAAGAAGTTTCATATTAGTGACATACACACGAAAAGGCCCATGTAGCACATCTTCGGATAACATACTGTTAAAGAACATCACTGAAGATTTTACACTTGGAGCTGAACGTTTTCAGTTTAATATTCTGATATGCTTAAAGGGAAGAGTTTGCTAGTCCAGAATCCAAGTATGGGGCCAGTAAGGTGGGAGCTGACATTCACACTTTCCGAATCAATCTTCAGGAGCATATTTGCCCCATCCCTCTCTCTGTGCTGTGATGCTGCTTTGAGGGTTGTTTTCAAAGCTTCACATTCTCTAGGATCTTCTATTTCCATATGAACACACAGCTGCAGACATTTCCTGGGGCACTGTTGGACCAGGATCAACTAGCTCCCAAAGGAAGGCTGGAGTTGAAACCGATTCTGCAGCATGTTGGAGGGTTCATTGGCATTTTTGTGCACCTCCTTTGATAGCAGAACCCTACACATGACTTTATGGCTTAAATGGTGTGCAAAACCCGCTATACCTCTATGAATTTCACCATAGGATATATTCACTCAGAGACTACTTTTTTTTTTTTTTAATGTCTATTTCAGAGTGTTATTGTTATTCTATTTAACATGGGATGTCTAGCGGACTTCTTATTTTATACTGTGTCATGCTGTTAGACTTTTAAAATGAATTCTAATTTATGAGAAGTACTGGAAGGTTGGTTTCAGGTTTTGAAGTGAATAAAAAAAACTAATAAATGAACAGATTTCTAAATATATTAGAAAAAGAGCTACAAGGTTTGGATGCTGAAAGATTTTAGCTTTTTTTGTAGAATAGAGGAAAAAAAAAGTGTCAGCCTTTAAGCTTATTCTTAAAGGGTAGAAAAAGCAGCAGAATACTCTAGAGGGCCTGGAAATCTGAGTCTTTAAAGGGAAGGGGGAGGAAAAAAAGAAAAAAATCCAACCTATTAATCTGAAAATTAGACCTCAAGGGGTATAGAACGTGTGTCAGGAGAATCTTTTTTTAACACTTTATTGCACATAAAGACAGATGATATTTTAAAATAGCTGGGCCAGCTCATTACAGTATGTTAGAGTGTATATTTGTTTTCTGTAACAATAAAAAAGCTGTCTAAACACTGTCTTTTGGAGAGTGATTAACAGCCATTTCCTTATTTCTCTAAAATGTTAATCACTAGGAGTGCACAAAAAATTTACCCCTAAGGATCTGATTCTAAACTCATTGAAGTAAAAGAGATACCTTCATCATTTTTCCATTAGTTTTCAGTCAGGCTGTAAGTCATCATCCAAATAAAAAATACTTAATACTACGGTTATGCCTAAATATAACTTTCTTCTGTTTGCTTTTATTGGCTTATTGTGAAATAATTTGATTTATTTTTTCCAATTCCTGTCAAATAAGCTTCCACAAAAAGATGAATTATCATGATTAGTGCAACTGACATCCTGTTAGGTACAGCAGGGAAAGGACAAAAATGTAGGAATTCATTTTAATTTGCATTTATATGTTGAGTATTAAAAGTATGCACTTTTCACTAGGGTTGCATTTTTCAACAGCAAATGTATTTTTCTGTATTTCTAAGTCTGACCTATCTTATAAGTATAAATGACTTATTCCATCAACACTGGACCTTACCTGACCTAAGCTTTTATCCAAATCAGCCTTTCACTGTGTGTGTTTGCATTCCACTAGTGTGTGCAACTCGGAGACCTGGTGCATTGGGCCCTCTACAAACATACCGTGGGTATGAAAAGACTGTTTAAAGCTATGTGCTGCCCACAGTGTGGACCACGGGGAAATCCTGCTGTACTAGAAAGTGTAAAAATTGCTTAAACCTTCATGAGTTCTATGTTTGCCCAGGCAGCAAAAAAGCCTGACTAGAAGCTGCGCTGCATTTAGTAAGACCCTACGCAGTGTGTTGAGGGAAGTGATAATTCCCCTCTAAGCAACATCTTGTGAGGCTACATCTGGAGTTCTGTGTCTAGTTTTGGGCTTCCCAATGTGCAGGAAAGACATGGAGGGAGTCCAGGGCAGGGCCACGAAGGTGGTCGGGGCTGGAGAACTTGATACATGGGCAGAGGCTGAGAGTTGGGCTTGCTCAGCCTGGGAGAGAGCTCAGGAGGGACCTTATTGCTGCCTACAGCCACTAGATGGGATGTACAGAAGATACAGCCAGACTCTTCTCAAAGGTGCACAGTAAAAGCATAAGTAGCAACAGACACAAGTGGCAGCAAAGGGAATTCTGATATTAGAAGAAAAGATGTTCATATAAGCATAACAAAACATTGCAACAGGCTGTCATCCTTGGAGATATCCTATACAAAACTGGGCAGGTCCCTGTGTTGACCTGATGTGAGACTGAATTTAACCCCACGTTAACAGGAGATCGGGCAAGATGATCTCCAAAAGTCCCTTCTGACCTAAATTATTCTGTGATTATATATGAATGCTATTCTCAAATAACAAGATCCTGTGTTGTACACCTTCTCAATGAAACACACTTAAAAGGAAGGAAAGCATGGCTTTATGCCACCTTTACATCCCTCCCACCTCAGCTGTGATTTGCTTTAAAAGGTGGAGCAGTCCTGATAAAATTTCAACAAATTATTTAGTTCTAAGTAACAGTGAGGTTCTTTTAGGACAGTTGCACAAGTTTTAGGGCGCTGTATTTTTGTATCCATATTAATCTACGTTGTTAGCAGTAGTAACAAGAAAAGCTAAGAGTGGCTTTTTTTTTTTTTTATTCAGAAATTGTGGGAAATATAAAAGCAGCTTGTTTCTAAATAATAATGCAATGTATAAAATTCTAATCTAGTTGTAATCATAAAATGCAAATTAAAACTAGGGGGAACAATTGTATATTTGCTCATTTTTATGTGTGAGGAGATGGAGGTCTTCTTAGAGAAATAAGTTTTCCTCTGTAAGAAAATAAAAACATCAAATCCCAGCAGAGCTTCCTAATGAAGCTGATCTTGAAACACAGTTCTTTTATGTGGAAAAGAAAACGATCGCAGAATTTAAACTAAAAAATCTACCATTTTGAAATGTGCCCTACTGCCAAGGGTACTCTGATAGTTCTATAAACACTGCTTAATAATAATATAGATCCAGGGATTTGCTAGCAGGTGGACAATTCCCTTTTGAGGCAGAGCAGCCAGCAGTGTCATTATCATCCTTTTTCATGAAGGGATTGTTTAAAAAAATGTTACTAGCTTTTTTAAGCTGTGTAAAATAACTAGTTTCTAGTGACATAGCTCTATTGCAGAAAGCCAAATTCTTGGAAATCCTTTTTTCGCTTTTCCCAGAAGAATACTGTAATATTTTTTTGCACTTAGAGAAGCTCATGTGGAGAGTTCTCTGTTGATTTACATGGGTATGTTGTTTTATAACACTCATGTGAAGTAATCAAAACTGCTCAAATAAGTGGTTTACTCAAATGTAAGCAGGAGGCAGACATCTAACTGGCTAATGCTCCTGCAAAATATTTAAATTTTCTACTATGTAGAGCTGCTTAAAAGTGAAAGGTAAAATTTATAAAAACACTATAAGAGGCATAAAGGCATTTTTGTTTTCGGGGTACAGGGGTCTTGAATATGTTTTTCCGTTCCCTAACATTATACACATTTATTTCTTCACACGATCCACCGCTAGGCATGCATTATCACTAGATTTAAGATGAATGAACAGTAAGTTCCTGTGGTTCTGGGGAGAGAGAGAAGTAATGCAAGAGAGAATTTCATGTCTTGGGAAGCTGGTATTATGGGGGATTCAGAAAGGGACACTGTGCTCTGAATTTGCCTGATCTTCACTCACTTGCCCCACCTTCTTCACTGTCATGGAACATGGCCAGTTTGTTTTCTGCTGCCTGGACTCCCTTTGGGCCATCTCTTCTTCAATATATTCTGCTTTTGTTTCCACTGAACTGAATGCAGAAGATGAGGACAAAATGTCTGATTTTGCCTAACACCTCTAACAGCTGATGTCCTTTGTTAATGGTGAACAACATTTGGAAGAAACACTAGACTCTAGCGTTTCTAAATTCTCTTTTTCTTTCACTGGTCAGGGAGGGTGGTGGGGAGGGGTTTATATGTTTATTTTTTGTTTTGTTTGATATGAAAACAATTCCTCCTTCTTTACTGCAAAATTAAAATCTCGTTCATATTAGCAGACAACAAATTTACTATTTAAATAGACAGAATATTAATTCTTCAGGTTACTGCACACTGCAATGAAATCCTAGAAAATGGCTGAGTACACATTGAGCTTGAAATATGAAAGTAATACCATTAAAAGCAATAAGACTATATATTTTCTTCAAGAAAGACATTAAAGTATTTTTCTGAATCAAACCAGAGAATTCAGCTCTTCACACAATCAAGTGCTAAAGGAGGACTTAATTAAAAGAAAATTGTTTTTGTAGTAAATGTGGGCCATTTCACATTACTCAAACCTCTCATCTGTCTCTGTTGGTAGCTGATACAATAAGGAAGGTAACAAATCAATTTCCAGAACTGTATTTTGCTGCTTTTGTGGGCCATTGCTCTTACTGAGCTAAGAGATCAATTTAACCTATCACCACAGCACTCCTTATGTTCATGTGCGTTCTGCTTGTATGAAGGATTTTGTGCAGCCAAATGTGAGTTTTGTACATAGAGGTTTAGTTACCTCAGCCAGCTCCCAACTTCCTTTTTCATGCTTCTGGACTTGTCAAATCCTCCAGCTGAATTGTTAAACATGGACCTCACACTGGGGTTCATGCAGTTCAAATATTGCAACTCTCTGTTTGCTCAAGAAAAAAATGTCCTATTAGCCACTAATATGCAAGTTAACTCAGTTGCTGCAGTTACATGCTGCTCACAGCAGTACAGCTTAAGAAAAGATAATGCTTATCCATCTTTTTCTCGAGGGAATATTGTAACCTCCAATCAGAAATAGTTGTTAAAAGGTAGGAAGACCATTCAGGGTGACAAAATATGAGCTAAACTGATCCATTGAACAAGAAAAATATATAATGTTTACTGTTCATTTTTGTGTGCTTAAATAACTATGCAAGAGCATGGTATAACTATCCCAAAAGGGCAGTGCTAATTTGTTAATAACTACTGATTTTTGCTGATGTCAAATCTTAAAAACAGATCATAAATTTTTAATAAATGCTCTTTTATCAAGATTATTACAGTGCAATGATAATCTCAGGTAGATTTCCTTTTAAAAAATAATCCATTGAAGTGTAGTTAGGTAGTAGAATCAACACTGGAAGGATGCTGGAAAACAAGAGAATTGAGAGTTGTAATTTTTCAGTATCTTGCATATATGACCTTGTTCATGATAGGAATTTGGAAATTGCTTAAGAAGAGAAAATAAGGAAAATTAAAAAAAAAAAACCAAACAAGTCTAGGCCTAAAAAAAGAAAAATATCAAAGTAGCACAATCAAAACATTTAAATAATTGTAATTGGTTTCTGAACATAATTTTTTTTTCTTTATAAGCATAAAGAGTAAAAAAAATATTTATCATGACTGAGGTTTTTGTAGCTGTATGTATATACACTCTGATTTATTTTTGAGGAGATCGTAATTGCCTAAAATTCAAGTATTATAAGTTGATTAACAACTTGACCAAGACTCATCTAATTAATCTCTGAATTCAGTAGAAAGAAACTGGAACATCTGTAGTTTAATTTGCCTGGTTCTGAAGTGGAGATCTACAATAGGTGAGGAAATTGCTTCCCGAAATGGCTTGTTTCTCTCTCTATGTGCTCAGTGACAAGCTCAGGTATAGATACCTACCTACACTTGGTCTGACTTGTGCCCACCTTTCTGGTGGGGCAGTTTTCTACAACAAAATATCTGTATGACGGAACCAGCACATTTTGCGGGAAATGCAGCGACTCTGTGATTGCCCCCGATCAGATTCCTGACATAACCCTGCAAACCAAGTAGATTTCTTATAATGTGCAACAATCAGTTCCCACCATTGGTTAGCACAAATAAGCCCCTGGATGGCCCGACCAAAGGCAGTGATGTTACTCCTTTGGGACAGTGGGAAACTGCCTGATTTCTCTCTCTCATTTACTTTTCTCCTTTGTCACCCCTGAATACCAGAGTGAATACCAGAGCTCCAAGTTTTAGTCTGAGTTTTGTATTAAAAAAAACCCAAATGCCCAAAACAAAACCACAGAAAAATAATGTTCTACGATTACCAATAGTAAAGTAAAAATCTGTACTTTCATGTTCAAAGTGGCTCATTTTTTATGTTTTAACAGAGCAGTTTGCCACCTTGTTTCTCTGGAAAATAAGATCAGAGTATATTTATCTTTTTAATATTTTGGAAAAAATGTTTCTGAGGTAACACACAGATCTTGTTTTATTTCACTTTCCTGTTCAGAGAAATCTGTTACAGTTTTTGACCAAGAAGTAAGGAAGGTAAAAGAAAAATAATAAACAGAAGGTAAATTTAAGCATTTCTTTGTTTGTGGGGAAGAATGATGTCTTTTGGGCTATTGTGAGTTACCAGAGATGTCTTACTGCGTATGTCCCAGAATCATTTATTCGAACAGACAGTTTTGAAGGTGGCATGGTGTGGGACTAGATCTCTCAGGGTAAATGTCCAACCTTTTGACATATGTTTGACCATATGAATGGGACAATTTTCCTTTGTGGTATGTTATCAGTGTGTCTTAAATTCCTACTGTGCATCGTGATCAGCACTGATAGCATTTTTAACTGTTCCTATAAATCCTTCTACCTCTTCATGTGTGGCCCATATGGCATAATATTTCTGTGATGAAAACTGGTATATTTGGCACATTCCTATAATGACATTCAGATGTGGGATTCAGCGCTGACAAAGTGATTGTGTTTTGCAAAGAAATAACAGTGCATCAGAACCTATAAAAATTATTAGCTCGTTTGCTGGTAGTGTGGTTTTGGGTGGGGCTTGTTTTTCCCCCCCAGACCTGTCGTTAAAGCCTGTGATAAAGAACAAGAATATAATGCTAGGGAATCAAATGGTATCTGTGGGTACTAGATGGTGGCTCTAAGAGCTTAGCATCAATGTGCTGTGAGTCAGTTAATAAAATCAACTGTCTCAGCCACTTGTATTTTGTAAATATTCCCTGACTAATTTAGAGGAAATCAAATTAGTAAATTTAGAACTAATTTACTAAAGAGGATCTCACATGCAGATTGGTGCAAATCAGGGGGAAGTGCTTTGGAGGCAGTGGGAGCTGAACTAGCAATGAGCACAGCCAACTGGCCTTTCTGAGCAATGACTGTAAGGTGTATTGTACCATGTCGGGCCTGATGTCATGAACTTAAAAATAGCGCTTCTGCTTACCTACACGAAACTACTTGTTCCAGAGCTATACACACCTGCAATAATAATCCACAACAGATATTGTTGATAAGATTGATTTAGAGACAGAAGGGTTTACAGGAAAAGAATTAGTGGGGTTTTGTGCATTTAAATTATAATACTGATAAAGGTGTGTGTGAGTGGAAAAAGTTGCATATTTATAAGTGTTTTCAATCAGGACTTAGATGATTGTTCTGAGTTGGGGAAAAAGTAAGTGAAATCGTCTCACGGGTCTTATGGCTATGGTTAAGAGAAGACAGGAAAGATGGATGAAATGTAGGTGGAGAGTAAAGGGTAGGAAGAACAGTGTAAGTGTTGAATTGGAAAAGTTTGCAAGATGGTTAGTTTGTCTTCTTTAAGACATAACTGTATAAAGGTCCATATTGATGAAGTGTGAGAATTCAGTGAGGGAGTAAGATTTGTAAGATAGAAATGTTCTCATGTTTATCTAGATTAGTTGATGCAAATTTAATGTCAGTAAATTTCCCTTCCCCCCTTCCCTCTCCTCCTGCTAGGCTGCGGAAGTTTTTAGGTCAAACATCACTCGCCTTCTGAGAATGATGGCTAACAAGTATCTTTCTTTTAAATTTTCTAGCTAAATATGCTGAGATTAAGGAAAATCTTGCATGCTGAAACTTCAGTTCTGTTATTTGGTTCATTTTGTATGTTAGTTTCTATTTTTAATTAAATTATTGTCCAATATTTCTTGTAAATGTGAAAATTCATGTGTTTTGTTTAATTATGAGTATTTTTGTATGCATTTAATAATTTTGTATGTTTCTAATCATTAGAATGATTTATACATAAACCAGAATTGTCAGTGGAATCTAAGGAAATTGTGCACCTGACTTCTAATTTCCTTGGGTGCTCATTACCCAATTCCTTTGAAATTCTTTCATTAGACAATCTTAAAATCACAAATCTTAATTAAATTAACAGGACAGCCTTTGGAGACCTCCTAGTGCAGAATACAAAGCATACATCTTTTCTTATGAGAAAATTGTTTTTTTTTCACTGTAGGATTCACAGAAAATGTGTTCTCTCGACTTCATTGTTCACTGTACGCCTGTTTCTGAAGTGCATGGGCTATATGATCATTGTTAGGTTTTGCTGGAGGACTGATGTTGAGGGATGTTATCTAGCAACATACAGGAGAAATGATTCTTCAGCCTGTTTTGAATGATGGTTAAATAGCCATTTAGGTTATCATTTTCAACTTTTTCTCCTTCTACTGCCATTGCATAATGAGACTTTTTCACTATAATTATCATTTCCAGCACAAAAACCGTATAAATAGCAGACTATTTTTTGGTAGTATCTCAGAAAGAAAAAGAGTGAACAGCAGGACTCATTTTCAGTTCCCTGTACATCAAAAGAATTGTAACGGATTGTTAAAAATAATGTGAAAACAAGCGCTTTTTCAAAATACTCAACAGAAAATTACGAGTTTTTTCCTTTTAATGTTTTGCTACTGATTTTTCTCCTTGGAGACATTCTGAATTCATTTCAATCCATTTCTGTATTTTTTTTCCTTTGTTTTCCAAACTTCCTTGAATTTTCCCTGTGAGGGATTCACTGTGAGGAAGGTGACACAGCATAGAGGATTCCAGTTCCTGTAGGAGTTGTCCATGGCATACTGTTGCTGGGCAGCATCCTGCTGTCTGTCTGATAGTATTCTGGTTGGGGAAAGAAAAAATCTAATTGGGAAGAGATTTATTGAAATAATTCAGAAATAACTGTTAAGCAGCATAAAGGTTAAATGTTAGGAACTAGTTTTTAGTTCGTATTTTACAGTTTGCACTGAAATAAAGTAAGCTCAGACAGTAAAAGATAGGAAAAACTACACAGCATTTTCTCAGAGCAATTTCTTTCTATTATATTTGATAAGATTTTTTTTTTTTTAAAAAAACCCTTTTAGATAAAATGAAATGTTCACATCAAAGCGGAAAGCTACTTTTAATGAGAAATTCAGTGAGAAATGTAAGATTTAATGAAAACAGTCACAATTCTGTCCCTTCTAATGCCACTTTCAGGACAGTACCCTGTTATAAGTAGTTTCTGAAATACTACAGTGTACTTTTTAATATTTGATAATATTTTGTTTTCTCCCTCAGTTAAATTATTTCATTGGTTTTACATATCTTTTAAAGATGCAGGCATTTGTGTATGTCCATCCACCTCTGTTTTGATAAGGAAATCTAGGAAATGTGTGGAGTGATCCAGGTTAAAAACTGCACCTTTTTCAATACAGTAATCCTTAATGATTAAACTTCTCTTTCTTATTTTTGGTATGGATTAATGCAAACAACTCTGTTGCTCAAAAATAATGACCCAACCCCCCCCCCCAAACTTTATTTAAGTAGCATTTTGAAGCATAGTAACTGAATTTCCTTTTACAATTTAAAGAAAATTCAGTATTTTGGAATTGTTTGTGAAAATATTGATTTTTTAAATTATTATTTTAAATTTTAATAAGGGGATGGAAGAGGTAAGATCAAAAAAGAAATAAATATTGTATATATCAAAATTGTGTGTTTACAGCATTTTACAGGACCGCGGACGGGGGGGGGAACGTGTTCCCATATATTTTTGGTCTGCTTTTACTGATTGTATGCTGCTGACCATAATAGGTACAAAGAGGAAACAAAATATATTCATTCAGAACGTACTTGAAATTTTGCTGGTTTGCATACCCACTTTCTCTGAAAAAGTAGGATTATAAGATCTAATATATCATACATTTAATTTTATCACCCAAATGCCGAGATTTTTATTATCCTCTTCATCCTTACTGCAGTATTCTCGTTTACCTTTGATACCTCTCAGTTCTTGTCACTGATATACTATGGAGATTTGCTACATGAGTTTTTAGACACTGGTGATTCTATTGAAAAGAAAAAAAAAAAACAACATGCTTTACTTGTTTTGATCATACTTCAGCTGCAAAACAAATTCCTGGCATGTCTCACTGAGCAATGACAAAATCATTTTTAAGTCTTATTCTTAGACACAAAATTGGGGCAGATCGTAACAAAAATGATTGTATGTTTCTTGCTACTGAAATGCTAGACATGTTATCTCAGATTTCCAAACCATTTAACCATTTGGCCATCAAAGAGCAGACTGTTATCTGTTTTGGCATTAATCTACTTGCAACGGCTACTTTGGAGCACAGTTTCAAAATGACAACAAAGATGCACAATGCATTATAATTATGTCCCTTTCAGGAATAAGAACTGCGGAAAGATTTCTTGAACTTAAGTCTTGAGTCTTTGCACCCCTGGGAACTAAAAATGTCCTTTTTAAACTTTGGTCATAAGGTACATTTCCCAAAGCATTTCATGGGGTTCACAAGTCGTTTGTTTTGGGTTTTTTTAAGTGGCGGTAAAATGCAAAATCATATGTATGCATAATATGAGGGGAACACTCAGTGTAAATTTAATCAAGAGTGAAATGTTATTACGTGCAAACACCTCCTGGGCTTGTGCAGAGGTAATCGACCATAGGAAATAGATAAATGACAGCCAAGAAGATATGTGACTTTCTTTACAACTTTGTTTAATAAAGCTCTCAACATACACTGTGGATATAATGTGTTGTTTTGTGTCCATCCAAATCATCTTAGTTTTTATTCCATGCATTTTGTAGACTGTAACTCAGTGATAATGGCTTCTTTGCACAATTCAGGAGTGATGAACAGGAATAACAAGTCGGTTAATAAGAGGATGTGCATGTCTTCTCCAGAACAGACCTCTTTGTTTGAGTGCGTCAGGAAGAAAGTAATATTTTGCTTCTAAGAAACGTAGTATTGAATATTTAGAGAGAATAAATATGAGAAAGCTCATTTTAAAGCAGCCTGCATAATTCAGGTGAAAAGACTTACTTATTTTTCAGCCTTTACTTAGTTGTTACAAGCTTATTACTAGTTTGAAATGTGTATGAAATCTGTAAATCTTGAAGTTTGTCTTATGCACTATCATTATATTCAGTCGTTTTGATCTGTGTTGTAATCTTTCGAGCTGTACTGCCTGAGTGAGGAGCAGATTTGTATTGTGCTGCCTGAGAAGGGCTGCAGCTGCAACATGATTCAAGGAGTTAGGACGTGGTCTCTGTTTCCCCTTTGCTCCAGTTGGGAGCAATCTGTTCAGGCACTGAGAAGTTATACCCTTCTATTCCCTGGAGGTAGATGCAGTTGGATTCTCAGATGAACCGTTCACGTTGCCTCAACCTTGTCAACTTTTTCAGACTTTCTCATTTCAATGGAAAATTGTGATGACTAAATAATTGAAATATGATGAAGACATGGAAAGCATTTTAATATGTATAATGTTTACTAATTTTTTTTAATTCCTTGATTTAGATAAAAAGTCAAGTGTTTGGAGACTCTTAGCAGCAGCTAGAAAAGATATTATGTATTAGTAACGTAAATAATGTATTATGCCAACACAGTAACAAATCAAACCCTTTTCCTGTTTACTACTGAAAGAGGATCTATTTATAACACTACAGATTTCCCTAATTTAGAAAAAGAATGAAACATCTTGCATAGGATTTGGCACGAATTTGGGTGAGGACAACATTGCTCTTAACAAATCCTTTTGGTCTCACATTACTCTGTATTTGCCAGACATCTCTCAGCGGTTTAGGTTGCAGGATTGGTATTTTATAGACCTACAACAAATAAAAGAATAACTAGGTTCATAATTGGGACTAAAAATGGGTCTCACCACACTTTAGAGCATAAGAAATGCCTTACTGGGTCAAACCAGTGTTCTGTCTAGCCCAGCAAAGTGTCTCTGGTGGTGACGTTAGGACAGGTTGGGCAGGAAGAGCGCACAGCCCGGCTGCTTTCTGCAAACTGTTCCCCTCATCCTGCCTCCAACCCTAGCATCCATAGCTGTTGGATTTGGGATATTGGGACACATTACTGCCTGTTCCTTGTAGCATTTATTTTTCAGCCCATTATCCATGAAGTTGTCTAATCCCTCTCTGAAACTGCTGATTCTCTTGGCCCTCAGAACCTCCTGTGGCAGCAAGCTCTAGATACTCATTACCTGCTATGAAAAGCAATAATTTCTTTTATCTGTTCTAAACCAGTTTCCACAACAAGAATGCAGCATTTTCCTACCCAGTCTTTTCTGTCTTTCAACCAAATATACATTCAGGAGAGAACCTTTTTTTTTTTTCTGTAATGTTGCCAAGTTTCTTAAAATTCTTTTCTGAGGGACTTTATAAAAATATTTTATATATTTATATCCTACCTCAACCAAATGTTCCTTCTCTGCATGCTTGTTGACTTCTTTAAAGTGCAGGACTCCCTTTAACAAAAGCTGCAGCAACTCTTTCCAAGCAAATAACACATTTTGTTAATTTTTTAGCTCAGAGTGGTTTTACCAACCTCTGCTATATGGGAAAGGTAGGCATATAGACTAGCAGTTGCTCCGAACTGAGAGCCCAGTTTCAGGATCACAATGCTAGAGCAGTATGACTGAAGCCTTGCATTATGGTCACATCTTCTGCCATCACAGCCTCTCTGATCTCTCTCTTCATAGGCAGCTCATGTTACTCCTGATTACAGACTCATCATATTCTTCAGACCTGGAATATAAATTCTAGGTTAATTATTCAGATTAGGTAATTAATCCAGTTTTGATTTTAAGTACTTTTAATATAGAATAGTATCCCAACACCCACATAGTCTTCCTTTCCTGTATATTTTGTATCCATATATTACAGTGCACACCTAGCTATCATTCTGCCACCAAACTTCTGAGAAACCTGATACATCAGTTAAACAAAAAAAAAGCTCCTTATATCTTAGCAAAGAAATTGAGGCTAGCAGTTTTCAGCAGAGTTAAAAATAGAGAAAAAGAATTGCTATGTTGCCATTTTGCACTGTCATTCCATAAAAAATACAAACAAAGAAACTGCAATGACGGAAGCACCAATTTCAATATCAGTAAGCTAACTCTGCAGGAGAAGAAATCATTTAGTAAATGTTCTTGTTATAGTTAGTCAGTCTGCAGGTACTGTTTCTCATTCTCCCTTTTTTTTTTCCCCCTCATTGTTATCAAGTAATCAAAATCAAAGTTGAAAATGTGTTAGCTATAGGAAATGCATATGATCATGTTTTTATGCAAACCAACATTTAAAGTTCTGTGAAAAATGACACAGTAAATTCGCATAGGGCTCTATGTTATTCTCCATGCCGTTTTTGTAGTTATTTTTTTCACAAAGGAATGATAGGTATAATAAATAAGGCTTGCAGGAGATTTGAAAGGTTGTACAGTCCAGATTTCTGCCTCAGGCAGGATCAACTAGACTTAAATAATTTCTGACTAATTTCTGTCTAACCTGCTCTTTAAGTAATTTTTTTTTTTTTGTAGTTTTGGAGAATTTTTTTCCCGCTGCTTTGCAATCCTTGCAGTTCAAAAGATGTTTGTCTCCAACCTTAACATCCTCTGCTACAATTTAAGCTAACTATGTCACCACAATGGGGATAGAAAACAGTTGACTCTCAGCAATAGCCTCATACATTTTAGGGTTGATACTTCAGTTCAGTCTTCTCTAGACTAAATGAATCCTGCTTTTTAAATTTTCTGTCCTTGTTTCTAGACTTCTGACCATCTGTCCAGTAATTTACAACCCATTCCTATGTTCATTCAGTTTATTCAGGTAGTTATTTCAGTGGTTTGCATTTATTGAATTGTATTCTCAGGTTTTTTGAGACAACTTTGAATTGTGTTCCTCTTCTCAAGTGCTTGCTGCTGGTTCGGTTTGCATCATTGTGAATGTAATAAATCTATCTTCTATTCTATCAACAACAAGCAATCAATGAAAATTAATATTACACATAGTACAAATCTGTATGTGGCTTCACTTGATGTTGCCTTCCCACATAGTACCTTTAAGTTATGTTTTCCCATCAGTCTAATTTCCATTTAAATCAAAATTTCCTAGCATGTTTGTGGTAATATCACGTGGGCAGTATCAGAAGCCTTGCTAAGGGCATGGGACACAACTTTTACCTATTGTCCACTACTGGTAAATCTTACAGCTCCACATGAAAGGCAGTTCAGTTGACTGGTTATTATTAACTCTTGATAAATGGTTGGCTGGTACTTATTATTTTTTTCCCTGCTCACAGATTGTTTAATCATATGTTCCAGAACTGAGCTCAGACAAATTCACTTAAAATTTCCTGGATAGCTTTCTATTCCCCTTTCAGAAATGAATTATATTTATCCATTGCAGGTTCTCAAATATAACTGTTAATGCCCATGTGATTGCTTGAGCAAGTTCCCAAGTATTATAGCTGAAATTTATGAGTTGTCACATCACAATTCATATTGAGCTAGATAAGTACGGTGTCATGCCAACAACAAAATTAGAGTTGTTTGTTTATTGTCTTTCACACAGAGACCTGCCTTGAAGCTGTTAACATAAGGATTAGTGCTAGAACAAACTTTTTTTCAGACTATCACTTCAAAAGTTTGAGTGACTGTTTTTTTTTTCTATTTGGGAAAAATGTGGCGACAATATAAGATTACAAACTTCAAAGCATCTGCAAAAATAATCTCCATCTTCTATAATGTTGCAGAAGAAAAATGAGCAATAGGTTTGAAACCTATTAGGTATATGTATGTGTGTAAGCATATGTGTATACATATACACATACAGATACGTATTATGTTTTTATTTTTCTTGTAGAAGATGTAGGGAAGAACAATAACAAAAAAATCATCAGGTAGCTAGAAGGATTGGTGACAGCGAGCTATAAGTAATAGCCTCACTAATCAGTGACTTAGAGGTTGAAATAGTGAACAAGTATTTGAAAATATCCTTCCAATAGGAATAGTAGGAAATCCATGCAAGATTAAATTATGGACAGTTAGTACAGGCATCCTCAGGATGCTCCATGAAGTTGGTCCACAATTGCTGTGCCTTTTTTAAAAAAAATATATGGAATATGCAACAATGAAGACTTGATTCTGACTTCTTTCTCTTTCATGCGCACATGTACATACACAGATGCTACTAATACCACAATATTGAGGAGGTGCCTTGATTACAGATAAGCTCATTGCAGTTGTTTTAAATGAGATAAAGCTGGGGAGCAGATGCAGGACCAGGTAAGTGGTTCTGCATTCAGTCAGTTGAGACTCATCAGGTCTCATCAACTCAGGCTGTTCCTGAAAGGTGCCGTACTGCTGAGCTGGCCCCAGAAATTACACAACTGTGTTCACACAGTGCTCTGCGTGCATTAGTTAAGTCTACCTGCCTAAGCTAGCTCTTTATGGAATCGGCTGTAGTGCCTCTGCCTCACGTTGTATTTAATCCAGAATTGAGGTTAAATCATCTGTAGGTAATTGAGGATCGACTGCCTTTCTGGAGTGTGCAGCTCAAACATCAGTTAGCTTCTTTCTTGCATATCACTGCTTTTCCTATACCTCTGTCTCATGCCCCTATCCTGCTGTTCACCCTCATTCCTGTTTTCCCATCCTTCATGTGCTTGCCTTCACACACTTGTGCTTGTGCTCAGCCTGAAGCATTTGCCTTTCTCAAACAGGTGAGCTGGTGGATACGGTACAGCTGCAGCTAAGCGGTTGTGTAGGAAGGAAACAATGTTGGTACAGCTGTCCAGGAACTACTGTTCCCTCTTCCAGGGAATGTATGTCCAGATGGTGGCAGTATGCTGGGGTCTCGGCACCTTATGATAAGCTCTTGGGTCAATGTTATTGTGGTAGTTGCTGATTTTTTTTTGGTTCAGTATAGGTAATGAGTATGATCATGCTTTGTGGCTATTTAGGGTTTGAGTGATTGTTAATCTGTGGATAGAGCTTCAATTTGGAGATAATTCGATAAGCATGTTCTCAGCCAGAAATTTTGTGCAATTGTGTGCATGTATAGAAATCTCCCTTGATTTATTTCTTATGTGACTTTAGTTGTTTATGGTAGGGAATAGTCCTACAAGACAGTAACTCATATGATCTGTTCTCCGCATGTAATGTCTCTCATGCTGTGGAAGACAGTTTGATCTACAGTGACAGTAGAAAACAATAAACCATCAAGCCTCAAGAGAACTACCTTGGCATACATGCTGAATCAGTTATAATTGTTTGTTATCTCTTACTGCCTGCACATCTGTAGCAGTGAGTAATTAATGTTTGAAAGGAAGCTAAAGTTTTGCAAACTGATAAGGTCTTTGCATTTTTTTCAGAACTGTTTGGTTTGGGGTTTTGTTTTTGTTTAATTTTAAAGAAATATAGGGGTCATACTCAAAGAAGTTAAAACAACCTCATTTACACAGTAATCTACACCTGGAATACAGACTAAGAAAAAAATGAAATTACAGCAGTAATTTCTCTGTCAGGAATCTGTTGAAAAAAAGAAAAAATTCTGATTGCATGTCTTCTCTATTAGCACAGCCTTAATAATGTCCTACACTGCTGCTCTTGGTGTTGCACTTTGGCATTCTCTCTCAGAATCACTCAAATCAAAATGACAAATGTGTAACTTTAAGGACCTGTACACCAACAACTGTCACCCTCCATTCCTCATGTACCCATCTTCAGTAAAGCAGCCCAGCCATTTTTGCATTTCCTTTGCCCGCTTGATCCTGTTTCTTTTTGTTAGAATCGTGTCCCTGTTCCTTTTGTCCTCTGAACTTTCTGGCACAAGGCACAGACTGAGAGCAAAAGGAGTGTCATGGGAGTAAGACGACATTGTGACATCAGTGCCACCACTACACCAACTAGAAATGATCACCCAGTGGTGCCTCCATAGCCTTTATGAGCTTTTCTGAGAAAGCAGCTGATAGAGAGTATTTGGACATGCTGAGGCATAGCTCCTAAACTTGTCAGTGCTTCAGAGTTTTGTTTTGTTGTTAACCAGAATATATTATCCTGTCATGGATAAATAAACTGATGTTGCTTTTAGTTGGTTCATCAGGTCTAAAAGATAATGGCATCTGTTCTCTTTTATGTGTAATATTTCTCTTTTATTTCTTAGCGCAGTTGTTTATTCCTGTTTTTATGATCCTCAGCCCAAGTTTCTAGAGAGTTCTTCAAATCCCTTGGACAATGGCTACGATTTACATCTTTGCATTTTCTAATGCTTGGAGTGAAGGTATTTAGAGGGGTGCTCCAGAGGGATAAAGTAGAAGCAACAGAAATAGCAGCTTCCTAAACTCAGTTTTCTTTTGTTAATAATTAATAGCTGACAAAAAAAAAAAAAATGTTTGCCTTTAGATGTAGCTCTCAAGAAAAATAAATCTTACTTTTTTGTCTGGTGGAAAAAGCCACTGGAAAGAAGTGTATCTGCATATGTGTATGTGATGATTTTTAAGAGAAGAGAAAGAATAAGGTCAGAAAGTCAAATAAGAAGAAATTACCAAGATAGATACATTTTTTTTCAGCAGCATAGACTGTAAAACACCTCCCAGTTTTACAGGCTGGTATTTGCAAAAAGCCAGTGACCTCAGTCTGGAGTCCTTCCAGGATTTAGCTCTTGAAGAACTGCTTGTCACAATCTAGCAATACTCTCATTTCCATAGGGAGATACAAACCATTAATTTTTAAAAATGTAACACATTTGGAAGCTCTTGTTTCCACCTCCCAATATGGCCTTTCTGTTGAACTGACTTTGTTTTGGTAAGAGGGAGGGGGAGAGCGGGAGAGCGGGAGGCAGGGTCCAGATGCATTTTAACAGTCTCCTAGTTAACTTGAGTTCGACACCCTTGGAGAACTGACTGCATCAATCCTTAGTTTTTCCTCTAAATGGTATGACATTTTCTTGCACATCGCTAGTTTAGTGAGTAGAAAGTGAAAATTTCACGAATCAGATGCCAAATTTTCAGATGTGTTAAACTTGAAAGTGATTATTCCAGAATTTTATCTCTCTCTATTGTGCTTCATGTCAAATTGTGTGTCAATGCTAGCAAGACACAGAAATACCTCATTAGCATGGAAAAAAGTTAACAATCAGTGAAAAGCTGAAAATCAAGTTGGATTAACCAATAAAGATGAACATTTTTTACTAGTGAGTTGTTAGCAGCCAGTGCCATAAGCCCATGGGTTTAGGAACTGAAGTCTCTGAATTAAAAAAAAAGAAAAAAAAAAAAATTACCTCTCATGTTGAAAAACAGCACTATAAAAACTGCTGATATACATTCACCCAATCATCAGAGTTATTTTTCAGCTATGACTGACACTGTTATGCAGCTGCATGTAGTGAATTTCTGAATATGGTCACAATTTTTAATGCAAAGCAATGTATAATATAGTTTGTTATATAGTTAAGGTCCATCTTTTGTAGTGCAGGGGAGAGCAAGTATATGAGAACATTCTAGCTAAAACCTGGAGACAAGCTTATTTCTTTCTGGAATTGTGGAAATACTTTGTCTATACAATGTTCATATTTGACAAAACATAACAGTGTAAATAAAAATGTACTGGAAGAGACAGTTTTACACTCATATTCATTCTTTTGTCCCAGGAAAAACTTGACTGGCTAAAACACAAGTTCTATTTCTCTAAAGCAAGGGAATTACAGCAACAAAATTATATTTTGCAATGCACAGAAAATCTTGCCTGTGGAAAAATGTCAGTATTTCAAAACTACTTGACAAAGATAATATTGAGAATGGTATTTTTCATTTTGACTTTTAATGGTGAAGTTGATTCTAAGATTATTTTCATTTTGCCAGGAACATTTATTATATCCATAAGTGTGTTGTAAGAGTATCCCAAGAAATCTTCCTCTTCTGTTTTGACCAGACTCCGATGCTCGAGCTTATTGCCCTTCAGGCCTCAGTTAGTCTTCAGTTACAGAACAGAAGTCATTAATTTTGAAATTTGTTTTCCTTGGATTCCATCTTTTTTTATTGCAAAGGCGTACTGCAAAATCAGTATCTCTATCTGTGTATGTTTACATATAGCCCTGTGTGTTTATACACAAATACACATTCAAACCAAATTATTAGTTCCTGCTTTTATTACAGTAGTATCAGTCAACTTTAACAGTGATTCTTTCTTTCCTATTTATATCAGTTATATTTCTGAAACTGTCATTCAGATAATAAAACTGTATTTTCTGAAAAAGAAAAATGCTAGTTTTCCTTCCACTGAAGTGGAATTGTGTGGCTCCTCTGCAAACTACTAATCAGTGTCTGCACCTTCTGCCTGAAGCAATGGTTACAGATGAAATATATTAACTGTTCATAGTAAGAGTTTCCCTTGTCTGAACAAGAAATAGCTTCAGGTTTATGTTTAACTTTATGCTTAAACACTGTTCTCAGTCAGAAATTGATTAAGTATATTTAAATTACATTATATCCATGTGAAGGAAGGGGAAGCAACTAGGACTGATACTGATTTGAGGAAACAGGTGTTGAAAATTTATCTCAGATACGTTGGCATTACAGAGGACTTGAAATTCAATCCAAAATGTATTTTTAATTTTTCATAGATTCATAGATTTCAAGGTCAGAAAGGACTGGTATGACCATATACTATTTATGAAACCACGATCCATGGGATTTTACATAGGGATTCCTCTTCCTGCTCTTCAAAATTGTGTCTACCTATTAAAAAAATTAAAGCATGAGATCTTGATTTACACAATTCTATTAATTAAGGATCTCTTACATTCTGGAGTCATCTACTTTGATTTTAAAATGGACTCACTACTAAGAAATTACCTCTTTTCTGTTTGAACTTTGTTTTCTTCAGTTTCCAGCCAAAATATCTTTTTAACACTATTGTTTCCATAATTAATGATTACCATATTATCAGAAAACCGTCTTAGGTGGCCCTTAGCATTGGCAAATTTACCCTCTGCAGCAAGCTATATTGACCAAAGGGTGGCTCCATAAAATGACAGAAAAGTCTAAAATGAGGCAGAATTGCATGATGTAGGCACCTGTCTCCCAGCCTTGACACCCCTGCCCAGCTCTGCTGGTGCTCAGCTCTACAACAGTGCCATTCGCTCTGCTCCTTCAATTTGGCTTTTACCTGTGAATAGAAGCTTTTCCAACCTGCTCTGCAAAAATTTAAAATCCAGTACCCATCCTCAGAGTAAGCCCTCCTCCACCTGCCTCCCAATATGTCCTCTAATCTGTCAGGTGGAGCATCAGCTTATCTAAAGGGTATTCACTGGAAATGCAGGAAGAAGAACTGCTGCCTTTTTCTTTTCCTCTGTACATTTTCTAGTGGATAAAGCATCCATCCAGACAGTGAGTCACCTTTCAGTGCCTTTCTTATCTCCCACTTTTCAGAAGTGTCCCTTACACCAGGCTGCTCTGGTTCGTCTTAGTCTGTGCCTCTTCTGTTGAATTGGCACCGTTGCTCAGGAGAGAATTGAGGAGTCCCAGGATAGGAAAGACAAAGCAAGGACATGGCCCTTGTTACCCAGACACCCATCACCTGCGACAAGACAAGGAGTGCTTGTGTATTTTGCTAGTCACGCAGTGGCTAGGCATCTTTCCACACAGCCTACGTGTGGCTGAGCTCCCTTCTGAGGCATTTACTCTCCACCTGCTTTTCACACTGCAAAAGAACTGAGGGACCTAAACCAGCTACAGCTCCTACTTTAGCTACATGTAGTGATACTCAAGTGCGCAGCACTTACATCTGTTTCTCAGCCTACCCCATAGCTTCTTACATCATGAAGGGCAAATTACATTTTTTGAGTGTTAAATTTGTTATTTTCAAAAGACTGGTGTCTCTGTGACACTACTGAGACAAGATGATATTAATAACTTACTAACTCTGGCTGGCAATTGAGAACTCGACATTTCCCCTTTGAAATTAGTTATAAAGGTAAGTCTTGCCCAGTCTAAACTTTTAATAATCAGTTTTTCCTGTACACCACTGTTTTGTCTTCATAATCTCTTTTAAATGAAATATTTTTCCTGGACTTGCAATATCCACATTATATATGCTTCCTTTCTTCACTGTTAATGAAATATGAACAACATCAGATTTTTTCAAGTTTCTACCTTTACTTTCTGTGTTATTGTTGGCCTTAAGTACGTAGCTACTGAAATCTGGAGGAATAAAAACTAGAATTAAACCAAAAAAACAAACAAAAAAAAAAAACAAAGCAACAAAAATGAAAACAAAAATGACAGGCAGAAGTAAACTCCAGGAGTAAAACCTTTCTGAGTATGCTGGAAAGGTTTAAGTACCAAAACTAGGCTTGTTACTTTGTATAGTTCTCATCTTTCAGAATGACAATGACATATGAATAAAGATGAGGATGCAAGTTACTAGATTTAGGCTAAAATTATTCCAGAGGTATTCCAGCATATTTTATCAGATGTAAATGTGAAATGCGCACACCACCCCCCCCCCTTACAAATATTAAGTTCACTGTAAGAAACAATTGATATAACAGCTTTTGTTTTCTGTTTCAAAAGTAAATCCAAACAAACCAGCTGAAATCCTCTTTCCTCATTTTACCTTATTCTTGAGAAAAATATCTACTGTTGTAAGTTACTAAAGAAAAACTTATCTGGCAAAAGATGCTGTGCCAATCCGTTTAATTCTTCTTAATTGTTATTCACTTGCTATTACTGAAGAAAACTTCCAGTAAAAGTAATCAAAGATTTCCAGAGGCTCTATCAGAAACTGAGGAAGTCATTCTGTGTTTTTTTGGTTTTTTTTTCAGAGCATAAAATTGATTCAGGCTAATCTTTTCCCTATAAAATTGGATCATTTTGGGACCATCTTTAGTCAAGCTGTTAGCTTTCCTTCTCACAAAAATATGTTATTTTCTTAAATTTTAAATAAGGGAAGATAAAAATACCTGCTTACTTTGTGTATTATATTAATATTATATTATGTCTACTCAATACTGGTTTATGTTTTATCTTCTGTTTTAAAATGTGGCCAGGTAAAGAACCTATAACTTTGCTTTTGAAGTCCATTGAGAAGTACATTTTTCACTAGATAAGTCTCAGATAAAAGTTCAATGCCACCATCACCCAGAAAAACAGTAAAGAAAAAGCTAAAGCTGCAGCTTCGAGAAACAGAACAGCTGTCCTCAGCTTTCTTGGTAATACACATTTTTAAGTGCAGTGGAAAAAACCTTAATCTGAAAACATTAGTTATATAGAAGAAATAAAATTGTAAATTTTGCAAATTCACATTCCACAAATGGTAACTATGTGCTGAGAGGCTTTGGTTCTGCTGACTAATATAGAAAGTGGGGAAGCTCTGTAGCTCCTAACACTAGCTCCCATCCATTAAGTTATTTAGTGTGATTGCTTGAAAGGACATAAGATAGCCTGGAATAGTTTTGCCTGATTGTTTAGATGCTCATACTTTATTGCAAAGTAGTATCGAACAGCCACATTGTATGGGGGTAAAAGGCTGTAATTTCATACGCAGTTCATGTATTTCCAGATTTACTCTTAGAGCTGTAATCCCATTTCAGTCGAGTTCTTACACATGATTTATTGCTGTGTTTTTCTAGTTGAATGGATCTCATTATAGCCAAACACCCAAATCTTGAAATGTTGTTCCAGTTGTTACAGATACATCTCCAGCTTTATTCCTTTTTTCTGGCAATGGCTATAATAGAGTGAATTCCTTTTATCTGAGAGTGATTCATTCACAAACCATGTTAAGCTATAATCTTTTTCTAGTCTCCTTTGCATCTTCTCTCCATCCTGTCCACTGGGTGGACCCCAGTGCAGTCCATCAAGACATCTCAGTTAGAATGAGCAAGCTGCTGATGGTTTGACCCTCGTCCTGGTTATGTACCATATGTGCAAAATAGCATAGACAGTATGCTTCCTATGTAGTGTCCCTCTGTTTGGTGCTTGTTTTCACATAGATGGTGTCTGAGACACTTGCCAGTGTTCATCAATTTTGCACATGTTACTATGCATTATTGTAAAAATTAACAGTCTGACAAACAGAAAAGCTTATCTGGGGATCTTATTTAGCACATAGTAGCTAAGCTCCCCAAACTGCTTAGCATTCCTGAAGACTCTGCATTTTTGTTCGCCAATTATCCAGGGAAAGTCAACACTTCTGCTACAGTCCTTCCTCACTCCATGTATTGTAGTGTAAGGTGCCATAGTAGCTGCTAAGAACAAGTCAAATTAATTTTTCAGATGCTTATTTTTAGTATAGCATTCTCTTGCAACTCCTTGTGATATTGCAGTTTCCTTGGACCATGTGGAGGACTTGCATCCTTTCTGTATCTTAAACGTGTCTTTTCTGGCATACCAGCACAAAGAGGGGGAAGTACTGAGTTACAGGTTAGCTCACAAAGACGTGCCATTGTAAATGCGACTAAACTCACAGATGAACTTTTCAAAGATTTTGGAAATCTTTGCCCCTCTTAATATATTATTTTTCTCCTGAAAATAAGTGGATTCGGAATGACCAAGTTTAGCAAGGTAAGGCTTCTCGTCTCATTGAGCTCCTTTGCTCACTTCCTTCATCTTGAGTTGGTATAAACTGATCTCCCCGTGAAAGATTCTTTTTCTTTCTTTTTTATTGTTGACAACAAGTAATGGATGGTATGAAAGTTTTAAATGAGTGTGAAATGTCTACAGCATTATTAGTTCATATCACGTATCCAAATATAGTCTTATTTAACTTTACATCTGGGTAGCTGCCTCTAACATGCATTAATTGGAGATCCCTCTACAAGAGGTATAGTGCATTGCATCCTTATGCCTCTGCAGCCTATCTTCCTGGTCTGAAAATATCTTCAGCTGTAGGCTGAACTTTTGTTTGCTTCCACCTCTTTATTTCGAAGCATGAGGCACATCCTGCCTTGCTGGACCTGCTTCAAATCATATTACCTTTGCCTTGCAACCTATGCGTATATTACCTTTCTCCTAGTGTTGGTAACTAATTTGGTGGTCTATGAGGACAGTAAAAAACATCTCAGTGGGCCTTGGTTGACTTTAAGCCTCTCAAGGATTCCCGTTCTTGTACCATACTTGTGATTTTGACCTATGCAGCATGTACTTTTCCTTGCTGAGTAGCCCATTTGTGGATGAGTCGAAGGGTATCTGCGTCTCTCAGTTCTGGAGCAGTATAGTTGATTTTTAAGCTTTTTTGTGCTTCTACAGTTCAATCACCTCTCCTTAAAGATCTTGCAATATCTGTTCCCAAAGTCCTTTTCTATAGACAAATGGGCAGTGGGGGAGGAAGAGAGAGGGTGAGAGTTATCCCAGCTCCAGCCATCGCCATCATGTTACATTGTTGGGAAAAGCATGGAATTCAAATTAAATACTCCCCATTCTGCTTGGTTTGATCAGTGTACATCAACAGCACATTGCAATTTTCGCTGTCATAACTTCCTAGTATGAACGAGAATTCATAAGTTTTAACGGAACAGTGCTCATTTACAATGCCACCGACGTAATTTGTTGACTGTCTGTAACAAAAAGCATACAAAAATTTATTTGATGGTTTTTTTGTGCATCTAGTGAGACACCTGATAAGCTGTAACTGGTGGCTTTCTCACAGTATCACTGATGGGTTAATATATTCACTAAGACAGTGGTGAGAGCTACTTAGGCAGTTCTTGAGTGGGCCCTAAGTGGGCATAAAAATACGTGCTTATGAAAACTTAAGCTGCATAAGTTACTCAGGCAAAATCAAATCATAGTGTCCAGTCTGTTAATGTTTTGATTTCACTGACAGGTACCAATCAGCTAGCAACACTGCTAAATTCTAACTCTAGTTCTTATTTTCCTAAAATTGTATGTTTTGAATGGAAAACACACAACAACTAATAGCCAAAACAAAGGTTTTTTAAAAAATAAAACTTCACTGCATTATATTACTTGTTGTTTCATAATTTTATGTTTAAATGTAGGGAGTATGTAAATGCTCATTTTCGCTCATATTCCCTTCCTGCTTAGTGACAAGAAAACAAATTCAAATTGTGCTTGGGAGGAATAACTTAACAAAGCCAATTTTATTATGCAGATGAATTGTAGGTGTTGTATATCTGCAATCTGAAATTGTTAGCAAGCTTTTTTCCAAAGCTTTCTCTCTTTCTAGGTGTGTATATAACACATTATATTTAGAGAACCAGCCAGCTTTAAGAAACTCAGTAGTTTTAAGTAAAAGTTGTCATGGCTATTCATTTTGCTCAGGAAGTAATTGCTACATTTTTCATTTAAATTTAAGGTTTGGAGTCTGAAGTTTTTCTAAAGATGAGCAAATAATTTCCTCAACAACTGTTTAATGGAATTATGCTTTTTTGTAAGAATATCATGGTGAGTTTGGAGGAGTGAATAGGTTCATAAGAATAAGAATAAAAATATATCTTCCTTCTCTTTTACATTCCTGTATTAATAGTTCTATTGTGCTGTTGTGGTCCACTGGTTCATTTCATTAAACAAGGTTGAGGGTGGGCCAAACAAACCATCCCAAAGAGCTGGGAAATTTTAGTCTTCAGCCATGGGCTGTTCATGACAAAACGGTGCCTCCAGTTTGCTCTTAATATAGAATATCTGCTCTAAATCCCCTTTTTGAATAAACATCATGTTTTGGATCACGCACTGTAAGCTTTCTTACTTAGTAAAAAAAAAAAAAAGTGTAAGAGAGATAGCATACTATATTCATCTGGTAGCATGTAAATACACAGAAAATTTGTGAAGACATGGTAGTCGTTACTGCTACAGAGGACTTTAGTTAAACACTAAAAACGAATGGTGGGACCTACTTTATCCAATTATCTTTCAAATTTTTTATGGCATTTTAACTACTTCAGTTTCAGAGACATTTTTCAACTTAAGAATATAAAATGGTTGTGAAGTAGATCCAGAGCCTTTTTAAAAAAGCATACAGACTGAGGCACAATCATATACAGTGCTGCAGAACAGCAACCTTAACTCTCATTTGTACGTTTGAAGTTCAGCAATGGGAGATGAAAAGTCCTGGCTTTGGGGTGAGAAAAGTTGCTTCTGATATTAAAGAGCAAACAGCCATAATTACCACTAGTAAAGGATTAGTTGAATGTTTAGGACTTGGTACCATCCTGGAATTCAGTTATTCCAGTTTAATAACACTTGCCATGACATCAGGAAAAAAGGAAAAAAGATTGGATAGATTTTAAAGATCCTATCTTTTATGTAAACGACTACACACATGGCTAAAGTGACAAGTATGCAGGCTGTAGCACGCTGTGCATTATAAAGTTAGAGAATATTTTAATTCTTGGTCTGAAACCTTGCAGTTCCACCAAGAATTTGTTACACTTCACCTGTTTCAGTTTTTCAGTTTATTTTTTAGCAATTTTTATACAAGTTATTTCAGTTGCTGACTTAAGCAATTTGTTCCATACCTCAACCCTCATTTTGTGTAAAGAAATCATAAAAGTTAGGAACCTGAAAATTGGATTTTTCTTTTGAGCAGCTGCTGTCCACAAATGTGGAAAAATTGTTAAAAGTGAATAGCGTCACTTTCTAGCAAAATGTAGGCAAGTTTGATGACTGAATCTCATATTTCCATTACTGTGCTGTCACCAAGCATTATTATGTTGGCACTCGTAGATATACGGAAGAAAAAGAAAAGCTCTTTAGGGGTTTAAAGATGTATTTGTACAGCCATGGATGTCAGTGGTCCTTCTTCATTGTTGAATTGCATTTATTATTAAACACAAATTTATTGATTAAAATGTGGTCTATAATGTTTTGCAGTATATAATATTGTTCTTTCACAGTGCAATAGGTAAACGAGAGTATACAGAAATGACATGCACATGAACACAAGTGTTTATTAAAAAAAAATCCTTTTAGTGTAGCTGGCTCCCTAAGTCTTTGTACCTATGCTTTTGGTGACCTGATGGGGACTAGACAGTTTAATTTTTTTAAAAAATCTTTGATAATATCTTTTATTTCTGTATTACCCATTTTTACATATCACACTCATTTCAGTGTGCTGACATTCCCAATCAGAGACATCTGGTCTGTTGCATCTGCTGTGCCTCCACCAGGGTGCCACTATTAACGAGACTTTCTTCCTGTGGCTGTTGTAACAACATCTAATAGTTTACACTTAGTTTTCTGTTGAGGATCCAGTTTTACAACATTAAATATTTGTCTGAATTTGTAAAAGTTTTTAAAAGTATCTCCATATATGAATTGCTTCTGATTTTGGTTTTGGGTTGGTTTGTTTGTTTGTTTTAGATCATTTCAGCTAATACTTTAAAGCTTTTTTTTTTTTTTCCCAAATCATATTTAGCAGTCTTTTAATTTGTATTCGTCAAAACACTTCTCTTCCTAGCATAATTATTTTTGGTTTTGTTACCCACAAAATCAATGTGTATGATTAGTTTGTCAAGTCTCAGAATATTTTTCTGGACTCCACTTTATGTGGAGCTCAAATGTTGCTGTTTACTCTCGTTACTGGATCACAGGAAGGCTTAGGAATGACGTGTTTTAGTAGCTACTTTTACCCAAGTTTCCATCAGGGTTTGTATGTGTATGTGCAATGTAGGTTCCACATGGAATATATATTTACTAAGTCTTTAAGATTGTACCAATTGGTAAAATTGTAACAATTTTACAACAATTTTAATTGATAAAATTTTACTGAATAAAATAGAACATTAAGGTTCTCAGACACTTTGTATTAAATCAAAGGAAAAAATAATTTGAGGAATGTTTTTTTTCCTTGTTCTGAGCGGTTACCTTTCTAATACTAAGAAAAAAACCATCTGTTCTATAATTTTATGTTATTATCACCTGACAGGTCCAAGAATCTTCGGATTTGTTCATAGTATAAGGCTTTCAAGATGTCCTCCTTGACCTTTCAAAAATACAAGTTAGTGCATCTGGTAGAAAGTAATTTTATTCACATTAAATGGCAGAGGGCAGGATGTCCTCACAGTCGATACAGGGATGAGATTGTTGTGTCCGCGGGGGAACATTAGAGCTAGCAAGACCCACTTTATAGAGGCATTGCTAGTCTTCCTGAGTGTCCAGTTCAGGAATCACAGATAGGTCTTCTGGGTAAATCATACTGTAAGCACTTATGCATACATTGGTTCCATTTGCACATTTTGGTGCTGAGCAAATCCTTACTGAGCAGTCCATACCTATTGCTTTGTTTCTTACTAGATTCCATATGGCAGAATCTTTTTTCTATGGTACAAACATAGCATTTAATGTCTGATTGGAGACTCAGGCTGGATCAGATCAATCATTCTCCTATTCAGTATTTCAAATATAATAATTATATTTAGGAAATTTTAGGGAAGAGTTTAGAGTCGTTGTTGAGACCTCAGAGACCTTAGAATCACTAAATTTGCTTTTCCTCTTCTAAACAGTTTCTAGGTAGGGGAAGGAGAGAAAAAAGGAAATATTACTTTGGAGGCCACACAATTATCTGAGCATGTTGTACGTGTTTTAATGTTCCTTCTGCACAGTCCATTTTGGCAATATGTGTAATGCAGATGTTTTTAGGCTGCAATGGGACTGCTTTTTCTATTGTAAAATTCATGTCACTCATTAACTTGTCTTCCTAGAAAATGGAGTTTGAAGGCACAGAGATATCTAGAGGTAGTAACTGCATCAGTAGATTTTATTTCTTTTCTTGAGTGCTTTCACTAAGGAGAGATTTCTAATGAGAAATTTGTTCTTTGCTTAATTATGCAAGCTGCTGCTATAACTGTGTGTTTCTGTATGCAATCCAATCAGTATACAAGTGAAAAAATACCATCGAAACTTTTGGGCATGAGTTTAGAAAGCCAGTTGTAATAGCTTTTCACAGAACTTCTGATACAGAAGTTAAAGGCAAGAATTTCACAGGGTGTAGCTAGATGTGTATCTTGAAAAATACCTTTTTTTTCTGAAGAGTTTGAAACTGAACAGAAAGGAAACTCTGGAGCTTTTAGCTTGCTTCTGATGATATATGCTGTAGTTACTGCAGGTGACATTCTCATTCTCTTTTGTTAATCTCATTGAAAAAAAAAATGATATTAGACCTTTATTTGTCACCTTCAACTTGGTGAAATTATGTAACTCTAATCTTGGGTTGGAGGGCCAAATTTAAGATCAGACTCTGAAGATCTTTTCCATCCAGTACTGTCAGTGAATAACAGCTTGTTTTAAAAAAAAAAAAAAAGTATGATTTTTAGAATAAAAGCATTTGGGGGGGGGAGGGGGAGAGAGACTTTTAAGACAATAAAACACTGAAAACACGTAGTCAACAGCCAGGTGAGCGTGCTAATGGGTTATCTAACCACTGTCCACATAAAAAGTCCGAAAAATAAAAATCCTCCACTGACCTTTCTTCTCAGCTTGATAGCTGAAACACTGTACTTGCTACCTGCCTGACAGAATACTGTTCTGTTCTGGTGACCCAAAGTTGTGGGCAGAAAAAGGTCATGTGTTCATACTTTGGTAATAAATATTGCTACTTCCAGTGCTTAATTAAAAATCAAACAATTATCTTTTTCTGGAAGCTACATGATAGGGACTTGAAGTTGCTAGATTTGGTCAATGTCTTTTAAATACATTCTTGGATGCTTCTTATATGGGAAACCATTGAACTGATTCCTTGTTTGCTCTTCCCTAATCCTTTAAAATAAGTTAAACTAATATATGCAGAAATCTTGTATGCCTTACTTTGCTTGAGTTCTCATTTTCATTACATCTAAAGCTATTGTATTTTAGTTTTTATTACTTCCTGAAGACCATGAGTCATTATTTTGAAGCCCATCTTTTTCCCTGTGAGAAATTGTAGATCCACTTCTTACTTTCTAGTTGGATTGCCTGGGCTTTATGCATCTTGGTTGGACTTGATGATCTTAAAGGTCCCTTCCAACCTCAGCAATTCTATGATTCTATGATCTGCTTGACTAACATATAAATTATTGTGAGTGTTACTTTTCTGCTAGGTAAGGTTTCAGGACAGAAAAAGCAACATTAACCATCGTACATTGCTTTAAACCAATAGATAGTAATTAAACAGTCTTAAAATATTAAGAAACAAATATTATAAACTAGACTTCATGAGTTACTAGGAAAATCCTGCCTAATCTGGTAAGAACGTAATAACGTATATTTTTTTAAAAAAAATACACTGTAAAATCTAAGAGAATATAGAGTAATTGTATCCTTCTATAGCTTTACAGAGGAAAATAGCTTACCCTGGCATAATTTGATGCATTAAAAATGAAGAATGATTGTCACTTTATATCTAGTTTTATAGGTTTCTTTAAAATTATTATTACAAGGTATACTTGGTATTTTTATGTTAAGAATAACAATATTTGGAAGGTTTAGACGAAATTCTTCATATTATTTGAAACAGAAAACAACCTTTCTGCTTTAAATCAAGCTGGCACAAAAAAAAAAGTCCCTATACATGGTCTTCTCAACAGCTCTACATGCTTTTTTCTTTATTTTATTTTTGTATTTGTGTGCAACTAGGCAATACTACAGGACCTGGAGCAAAGACGTCCCCAACTGGATGAACTAATAACTGCAGCACAAAATCTAAAAAACAAGACGAGTAATCAAGAGGCCAGAACAATAATTACTGACCGCAGTAAGTGGTGATTCTGCTATCATATGATGTTTCAGCAATTATGGAAAATGTTTTAATACCTGATAAGCATAGCATTTTTCAGACACTTTATGCCTTTGCCATGAGAAGGAGAGTTACATCAGGACACAGTTCTCACTCAGATTTTCCAAATTGCATACAGAAGAAATGTAAGTGAAAGTCAATGACCATATGTTTCAAATTTTTCACCTTAATTTCGTATTGCTTGTCTTCATAGTGGGTGCACATTGTAGAAAATATTGAATGTGATCACTTTAGATAAAGAAATACGTTTATTCTTAAACAAGGAGGAAGAAGAAAGAATTCACAGAGTATAGCCATAGGCTTGTAAGAAGCTTTAAATTTCATCCCCTGTAGTACCGCTGCAGCTTCTTCTTTCATCTCCCCTCAGCTGATGCACAAATCTGATGATGTTTTATATTAGTCTGTATTAATTCTCCAATTCTGGTTTCCCTTTCCAGAATTAACCAACTAGCTGCGTCTAAGGTGGAAAAATTAGTAGATTAAGTTTTAGAGGAAGTCTATAGAAGACGTAGTCTTGTCACCCTTGGATGCTTGTGTGTCCTTATGCCCTTCACTATAGGATGAAACACACTGTCAAGGCTATATATCTTCAGTTATTATTTTGAGAACTCAGGACTAAAAACTACAGAAAAATTAATTTCTTATGGTCCTAGAGGTGCTGTGTGGAGCTTAGAGAAGACCCAGGCCAAATATTTTGCATGTGGATGCAGCCAATTCACTTTAGGTGAATGCAAATTGTTCTGTACCTCTTGGCCTGGAGACCAGGGATTGCTCCCTGAAACCGATGACTGTGAAGGTCATCATAGGCTAAACTTCTCTGTCTGCATAATTTAAAATATATATACACACACACACATTACCTCTTTCTTTTTAATCCATCAGGTAAATACTTTCCATAATATGTCAAAATCACATTGCATGTTTGGACTGCATTGCTGTTAGTAGCACATACAGATACTATTTAGACGATATCCTATGGGAAATAACATTGTTTAGCAGCTATTCTCTACCTGACCTTGAAACATATTACTGAGAGAGAGAGAAACTGTATTTGTTTTGTTTGAAGACTGAGAAGAAATGGGTAGCACTTATATATTACGTAAGAATCTGTTGCTGTTTGACGTGCAAATTAATTTTAGAATCACATACTCAGTTGAATTCAGATAAAGTGTTGTACACATACCTTAACTTTACAGCGCTTATTCAAAGCCAACATATGTAGTAGTCCCATCAGTATTTTCTAGTATGTTTTAATTTTTAATTCTGAGACAAGTCTTCTGAAGATAAGAATTGTAGACTTTACAAGAAATGCAAGCATAATCCCTATGTGCTCTCATGTGAATTGTATGCATGACTAAATTTTGTTCTGTTGGAAAATTGCACTTCACTTTAAGTGAAATTGACTTCTAAGATAGATTAAATGCTTCTTTCTCATACAGCAAAAAAGGAAAGCAAGCTATCAGACTGTAAATCATGAATGAGTATGTGGTAACACAACTATATCAGAGCTTGCATCTGTAGCTAGCGGTGTGGTGAATATATTTTAGATGATGATTTCTTAGTTTTTATCTATAAGAATACCCAAAATGATTAGCTGGTTTTGACTGATTTTTGCTGAGGTTTAGCAATTAATTTTCTGTGCTGAAACTGTCAATATCCTTTACTGCAAAAGCAAAACTTATGATGCATTAGGTACAGGTCACATCCCTTTATGTTCTTTCAAGTACATCTTGCTGTAGTATAGCATCTTCTAATATCATCCTGTAGTTGGTAATGAAATAATTTTAAAGTAAACCAATTTTTATTGTTAGAAATATACAGGGTCTGCATTTCTGCAATGGAAGGAGATAAAGTGTGATCAGAGCTGGTTTTGATCCAATCTTCTGAGGCAGCAAACTAAATTCATGAAGGCTTTTTCATGCTTAGTTATTTTATCTTTGTACAATTGTAAGTAGTACTAAACACTATTCAAGAGGTAATTTTTACTCTTGAATTTTAAGGAGATCATGATATTTCTGGGGGAAAAAAATGCTAGGACTTCACAAAGTGACACGTACAGTTTTTCCGAATATATGCCAAATGTGGCAGACTGTCACCTAAAATACTCCTTTAAAAGAAAAATACTAATTTTTATATTTTTATTACATGATTTATTTTTTTTTTCCTGTGTGTTGTATGAAGAAGATGGAGATTGCTCTGTTTGGTTTGGATTAGGCCTGCTAAATACCTGTATAGGCAGGATCCATTTGTTCTTGCTGCAGCTACCGTGGGGATAGTTCAGCCTTCCCACCACTTCACAGTGCTATACTGTTCTGAACATAGAAAGACTTTCCTTACCCCCAGCACAGCTGGGGTGCTCTCTAACCGTGTGCTCTCTAACACAGCTCCTCTGAAGCCTGCTGTGCTCCCAGGTAGCGCAGTTGGTTTGCCTTGCAGTGCAACACATACTTGAGCCCAGCCTACTGCACCCAGGGTGTTGTCTCCAAGACCATCCCTGGGAATCTTGCTCGCAGCCAGAGCTGAACCCTGGACTAGAGAACCTGCTCCACTTGCTAAGCCCTGTCATTCCCCACAGCTCTAGAGGCCGTCCCCTCTGTTATGCTTGGACCTTGCACTAGAGTCCTGCTGCAAGTCCTCCCTGACTACCTCACTCGCAGACCATTTCCCATTTTCTGTGGTTATTCCGTCTTCATGAATACAAATAGGTTACCATGGTTATGTCTTAGCAGTTATTAGTATTCATTCAAATCTATCCAGTTTCATGACCTGAGCATCAGAACTGTGCCATACGTGCTCCTCTGCACAGTTGTGTACCGGTCTCACATGCAGCCTTCTGTAAGGTCACAGTATCAGGTGCCAAGTGCATTGGATCCCATCATTAAGGAAAGGGAGCGCAGGGCTGCGCTGGTCTGTCACGGAGGACCTGGTAGACTCAACTATATCTAGTTCACTACCTCTTCCTGGGCTGAAGCACAGGATCTCACACTTTGAGAAGTAAAAAGCTGAGAAGATGAGCTGATTTGTATGAATATGTTGTTCACTGCCTTTTGCATGAAGGTGCTAGTAAAAAAAACCAACACAATCATCTTGCCAATATCACTGAACGGATCTATTATAAATACTAAATGAGGCTCATAGCTACTCTACAAGATAGCTGCATTCTTGGTCACAGGATGCCATCAACTGGAATTAAAATCCTGAAGGTTCTGCCTTCTGTGCTAACATTGGTAACTCTTAAGTTACTCTGCTTGCAGAAACATGTATATTACGCTTGTTAAAGTCTAACTTTGAATTATATTTAGAAGCCAATATTGCTTTTGAAAGTATTTATAAAAACAAGCAAGGTAAACATTTTATACAAAATCAAGGAAATCAGAAGACATTTATCAGACAATCTCTATGAAGAACTGCAAAAAAGTCAATGATCATGCGATTATTTTTCAACAGAATTGTCATAGTATCACATAGGTTTAGTCTTTCTTTAGGAAATGAAAACAGAAAGATAAGCTCATATTTCCTTTGAACCTTTCTTCCCCCCATCATTATCTGTATGAGATTGCAGGAGCTATACTGCATAAAAAGTACTTGGCTCTGTAAAGTAACTTTGTCTTACATTATACTCAAATCTCGGCTTATGCTATGTGAATCATAGTTGGTTTACAACTTATACATTAAAGAGTACATAAGAATAATAATTACATTTAGCCTTGAGGAAAATTTGTGGGAAAAAGCAAGATACTTCTCTGTTCTTCTAATGCCCTCGATAAAGCATTCTGTTCTAGCAGAACCATATGCTGTACAATAACATTTTTCTCTACATAATGCATCACAGCTCCAAAATGCTCTGCTTTACTGCTGATGAAAATGTTGTTTCTTTAAATTGAATGCATTTATAAGCATCTTTGAATATAATAAAGTAATTAAACTTTGAAAATTCCTTTTATTTTCCATCAGTTCCTATGTATAGAATACATAAAGCCAGTAACAAGTCAATATAGAAATATACTGAGAGATAATAAAAACAAATTTACAGTCTTAGAAGTACCAAAGTAATTACAAAGGCTATGTTAGATGTTGCTAGATCCTGGAAATGTAAGAAACTTTAAACAGCAGGCCTTCCTACTCCTGTGTTCACACACATGCAAAAGATAACGGTGAATAACCTTTCTGCGGTTTTACTTCACTAGTAATTTACATGCCTATTTTGTAATGTGGTTTCTGGCTGTGTAAGCAATTGAGGAGGTATGAAAATGAATATTTATAGAACTCTGTGAAAAAATAATCTCTTAGTGACCAAAGAATCTCGCTTTCAAGATTATAAGAAGCCAAAGTAACACACATCTTTCTTCAGCAATTGTGTGAAATGTAGTGAACTCTCAAAATATCACTTGATAGTTTAATTATGTTCCATTACATTAAATACATAAACAATAGCAATAAATACAAGCATTTCAGTGAAGATTATTTTGATCAAGAATTAGACGTTGGGACAAATGATTCCTTTTGAAATTTCATTTGGCAGGTTTTAAAACCAAGTCCACAAATGTATGAATAATTTATAGAAGATGTCTTCATAAGAGCTATTTTGTTTTTGTGGTTTGTTTTTATTTTTTATTTTTTTTGAAAGAAAGAAAAGCTATATGTTATAATTGGTTGTTAGGAGAGCTGCGCTTGAACTAATCTGAAAAGAGTCTGTGTGTCTCTGTGCCACTTCATAAAAATGCCTTTATTGAATAGTTTGCTGTATTTGACAGTTTTATGGCAAAATCATCAACTTGTCATCACTTTCACAACAAAATGTATGGAAACTCCACAGTGAATTACAGCTGTACTCTTGTTCTCGACATCTTAATAAAATAGCCGTCTCCATTGTACTGCCATCCATGAGGTTTTCTCTTAGAGCTATTGAATACAAATAAAGAGTTACCACTCGAAAAAACAAAGTCATACAATCTGGAATTTGTCATCCAGTAGTAAAACTCCTAGTTACCAAGACCGTAAAAGAAAAGTGTAAGAGAAAACTCTACTTGTATACAGTTTGCCCAGTTATCTTGTTGCTATTTTTAAGCTGAATTATCGAATAAACCCCAGTATTCTCTTCTCTGGATTCCACATATTTCAATAACTTCTCAAGAACCTGAATAATAGCTTTCCTATGCCATAAAAATTTAAAGTTTATTAATCATCCTGATGTACTTTACAGCTGAAACATTGTTTTTCGTATGAGAATTCTATGCCATGGAAATGAAGGAAGGGAGAAACCATTTGTTGTTAAAGAAATGTCAATAACCAGATAAAAGTCTAGCTCTGAAAGGGATAGCATGTTACTGAGAAGAACACCTCATTTGAAACTGCTTCCTTGGCACAGATTTGCTGCTACAGGATTTGTAAGAAAGTTATGGGACATTTTAAGAAGGGGTTAGAAGTTATTTTGGAACACTGGGGAGAGCTGTCCTTTAAGATTGGGGAATAACATGCCTCAGAAATGTCTGAGTGATTGGGGGACTACAGTTATATATCACTTCTCAGGCTATATATACTAGAAGCACGTGGCTCAGTGGACAAAGGGCAAGATCTAAACTGCCTACTTCAGGTGTAGTAGTGCTCCCAAAAAGGATGTGAGACTACAAGGTGACCTTCCTCCATTTCTGGTTATATTCTTGAGTAAAAGTGGCTCAGCTTTTTTGTAGCCCCATAGCTGCTAAGTGTATTAGGTGATACCAGTGCTGATGGCTTGCTCAGACCTCACTTGCCTTCTCAAGCCTGTGAAGACAGTTAGATAATTACTAAACTTTGTGTTGTGATAATTACTAAACTTTGTGTTGTGTACCAAAAACCAAACAACCCAACAACAACAACAAACCCAGCCTGAATATGGAAAGCGTGGTTTGGTCGGGCGATACTTCACACTAACAGGTTATGCATTATTGTGTGATGTAGCCATGGGTATGTGAAGTTAACTGGTTGAAAGATTTGGAATATACCATCACCTGACAGAAGGAGAATGTACTTCCCACTTCAGCCTAGAGGATTTGGAATGGCATTGTGGGAGAGCTGGTGTTTAAGTCTGCTTTGTGTCTTTTTTTTAACCTCTGTTGATCATCATTTAGGGACTGAGTTCATCAGTAGAGCTGGTCAGTCAGAATACAGACAAAAATTTCTTCTAATTTATAGTGCCAAGAAAATTCAAACCTATCTAATATTCTGCAATTTACTCTGCTGTTCTTAAAATGTTTGGAGACTGAGGTGACAGAGGTGATTTCAGTAAAAGGGGCAAAGCATATAAATCTTCAGCCTCCTCCAACCTTCAACCTACCCAGTCACCAGTCAGATGAAAGTGAGTGTTGCCCAAAACCACAAGCAGACATGAAATGAAAGAAATTCATGTTTACAGGCTGTCGGCAGGCAATTCCTTTCCCTAAGTACAATTGTCTGCTCCCCTACTACAATAAGTCCTATTAATAGTGTTATTAGAGGCATCTTTTCCTCCTTTTATGCTCAAGGGGAGTCATATTTTAACAGACTGGTTTTATGTAACTGTCTGTCTTTGTTCCTAAAGCTCTGTGAAAATCTTTAACACTCATAGAAATTTTCTATTTGAAGAAGCTTTCTTTTTTTTTAGTTTAACGAGACCAGTATCGCAGCAGCTTCAGAAAGAAGCAAACTTACTTGCAAAAGTGTTATAAGCAAAATGTAAAGGGAAGGTAAGGAACTGGCACACAGGATGTCATTGCAGGTCCTCTTCATATACTCTGTCGTCTCTGAAATCGTTAGTACCATCTTCTTCTGAAGAATATTTAAGAATTCAATAGTATGCAAATGTGAAGTTAATTGAGAGTACTTTTCAGGATAGAAGGTCTTTCATATCTTAAACAATTAGAGAAATGTTGACATAATTTTTTGAACCATTTAACTGACTAAAACTGCTAAGAATTTGCAATTCTTCAGGAAAGCAAGCACTGACTTATTTTAGTTTTCAACATATTTAACAGCATCTAATGTGAGACTTCCTATTTACAGTGTTACAGTAAAAAAATCTGGGTTTAATTGCATTGGATTTCAAAATTGGATTAGATCTAATTTTACAAATGTTAATTAACATTCATATAAAATACTTCAAAATCTGAAAATAATCAATGCTGGAGAGGTTTGACTTATCTTGTCAGGGGTAGAAGAATTTTACATTGACTTGTGTAGTGGCCAGATAATTAGAAAGCAATTGTTTTTCTCTTCGAGCAATACCAGAAAGACTCAGTCAATTTTCTGCGTTAAAAAGAGTAATGTTAATAATTTGCCATTAAAAATATTTATACCACTTATACCATACTTGTGGCTCATCTCCATTGCAAGTAAATATCCAAAATT
>NW_009648031.1:1025125-1099617 GCF_000708025.1 Charadrius vociferus
CATTCTACACTTTAAGAATTATTTTTCAAAGTTAAAGACACTTTTTATAAGCAATTTAAATTTCTTATCTACTGATGAAATTCCATCATTTACATAGGGTCCATTTGGGCAATCAATAAAGTTACTGTCTAACAAAATCTGTGAGTGTGTAGTTGCTCAAGATCATAGAAAATTATTTAATTTCTTTTTAGATTGGAGATTTCTATTTCTTGATAAATGCTAGGACTACTTCATATGTTTGAAATCTGAAAGTCTGAAAATTATTGCATCATATGGTTTGGACACATTCTCTTTTTTCTTTAAGGGAGTTATAAAGCTCCATTTTTAACAAAAGCATCCAATTTACCCCAAAAAAGCCTCATTATCTTCCTGGTTTTCAAAAGCCTCATTATCTTCCTGGTTTTCACTGTCTTTATACAGTTTTAATATTTTTATTTAATAACTTTAATAATTTTATTTTAATTGAAATTTTAAATGTTGAAGTTCAGTCAGTTTATGCAAACTTCAAAAACTTACTTGTTTTTTTAACATTAAATTGCCTGGATTTTAGCCATCTTTTTATTGTTTACTGGGATTTACTTTTTGCAGGAGTCCTGTTTGTGAATGTTGACATTGCAATGCTGACGTTCTTTATTACTGGACTTGATGATATCACATCTCTGTCTGTCTCTTTTGTCAGAACAGATGTCAGCAGTTGATTAGAAAGTAATTTGGATTTTGCATTTGCTTTTAGATTTGGGCAAGGTGACAGAATTTAATGAGTGGTTACCACTTTTGGGAATCATGATATTTTCATAGATGTTTTATCTGGTAGAAAACCCCCAGAAACACAGAAGTTGCCAGGAACTGTGCTGTTGCACATCTGCTGCCATCTGTACCAAAACTATTTGATCGATTTTTCACAGTTACACATACTTGTCGCATTTTCATGTTTGTACTTCTATATATTTTATGGGTGATTTTAATAATCTATAAAACCACTGAAAACCTAACCTTTTATATTTGCAACTGTGAAAACCATTTTAAGATGGAACGTGAGAACATTATGAGAAGACACCTGAGCTACCTCTGAGACTAAAAGCTGTGGAGGCCCTTGGCTGAGGGAGTGGCAGGACATGTCCGTGAGTGCCTCCTTCCAAGCCTCCACCTCCAGCCGCATTACCAACACTTCCCTTCTGTGTGTCTCCTCCATTTGGTTTCTCCAAACGCGCCCCTCGGGGCTTCTCCTTACCTCCCTCCTTTGGTGTTGCCTCCTGCTGTGCCTCCTGCCCCTGCCTGCTGCCGCCCATCTCCAACACATCTAGGCAGAGACTCTGCTGGCTCATCTTTTTGGTGGGAGCTCTGGCAAGGCACCGACAGCCCCCACAGGTCTCAGAGCTGGCTGGAGCCAATGCAGCTCACGGCCTCCTCCTGCCCCCGCACCCCACAGGGCCCCGGCTGGCTGGCGGTGCACTGCTGGTGCTGCCCAAGCTGCCCCAGAGGGTTGGGCAGCCGCCGTGGCTCCCGGGCGGTGTGTGGCACAAGCAGATCACATGGGTGGTTTCCTCGAGCTCACGAGGACTCCTAGAGGTGTATTTTCATCTGCCTTCCTATATGTCCTCCATTTCCTCTCCACGGCCCTCTGCCCCCCATGTGGATAATGCCGGTTTATGTAGTCGGTTTAACTCATTTCTGTGCTTCCTTTAACTCATTCTGCTGCTTCCTTAGTTGTTCTGTTTGCGCCATGGCGTGGCACTTGTCTTTCATTCTGGCTATGCCTCCTCTTTCTCAGACTGGACTTGTGAAAATTGCTGTCATAGCTCAGACCAGGGCTCTGTCTGTTGTGTACATAATGCAGGAAAACTGTATGGGATTTACAGATGGTTGCACAGGCCTATTGAGAAGCCCTGTTGGTGTTTTCATGGCTTTGGTACAGGAAGTGGCCCATTACTTTTCTAGTTGTAATGTGTGAGATCTGGGAAAAAAAAATAGCCAAATAATAGTCTTTGGTTTTAGATGTTAAACTTCTTCTCTTAGACTTGATCTTATCAGCTTCTCAGATACCATTTGAGATATCTCTGAATTCTTAAGTTTAATAAATCCACAGCTGTTTGCAGCAGCAGAAACAGTGCAGGTCTGTGTCTCCGCCTGGATGCTTTCTGCTCAGAAGTGCTGCCCATGCTTCCAGCACTGCACGCAAGAAGCATCTCGGAGAGGACTGAGAGGCACGCTGCCATCGGCAGTGAAGGTGCTGTGATCTGATAGCTACCTGCGCAGGGTGACTTTTGTCAGTGAGAAGTCACAGATTGCTTTGAAAGTGATGGAAATGCGTCATCCTTGGAGACAAATTGTGGGAATGAGTAATCATGTTTTCATTTAGCTGGAACAGGACCTGGCACCCAAATGCTAATATAAAGACTTGGACTAGGGATTACTTCAGTTGCATTTGTAATTTTAATCGATGAAAGAAAAGGCAAGATAAGGGTAACAAAAAAATCCAGGATATCAAGAGAAACCCTTATATGCATGATGGAAAGTAGAGAGAGAATGCTTGCAAAGACTGAAGCAGCCTACTGGTAAGGCAGACTACTACGACAAAGCAAGCACTTTTTTTTTTTTTTTATTCCTTCCTTGCAAATATATGATTGCATCTGAGGAATACTTGCTATTCCTTCTGCTATTGCTTCCTAGTGGAAGACCCCTGGCAAACACTAAGCACTGACTTACTCCTTGTGCTTAAGATCAGTTGTGTGATAGCATGTATTTTATTATTTTTTTGCCTTTAGGGATCAATGAAAATACAGTAAGAGCAAACTTCTTGTATCGCCAGATGTGAGGACGACCTTGATTTAATTTCCAGATCTGCTACAGACTTTCTTTGTAATTCCAGAAAAGTCTTTTAATTTCATATGTTCAGTTCTTTACCTAGACAAGATGGGGTAATATGTCTTATCTCCCAGCCTTTGTGTTCTCCCTGACATATGTGTTCAAAAGACTAGTTTTTTTGACCTGTTTTGTTTGAATATGACAAACTTTAGACTTTGTTGTTTTGGCCAGTGTTTCAAGGTAGTACTGTCTCAGAAATAGTAGCTTGCACACTATGTTGTAAATTTGACTAGAAGCAGACATGTAAACAGTAAAAATATCCATTTTATTTTATTGTTATCCATGATGATACAAACAGAAGAGCCATGGTAGCTGTGTTGCAACAAATTAGTGAAAATGAAAATAAATGGAAATAACAAAAAAGGAATTGTTCAGAAATGGAGTTTTCAAAATGTGATCCAATTAATCTTTGACTGACATTTCCTCCACAGTTTGATGGGCAACAGTTATTTTAAAAACTGTGTTAGAACAGTATATATTCATTTATGCCAGACCATTATTTTCTGTAGTAATTACAGAGCAAACAGGAAACAAAGGTCCTGCTCTGCAGAGATTACAAGCTAAATTTAGATGCCACATAATCAGTGATATCAGGCAAATGCAGATTTTGGTGTACATTGTGTCCCATCTCTTTTTCTAAAATGAATGCAATCCACAAAGAACATATATTGGAACTTGCAGTTGTTCTCAGACAATCTAGTTAAGCACCCTGGAGTACATTTGGCCTACGGATTTTACTTTGGCTATCCTCAATATAAATTTATCATGGTTTTAGTTTTGCTTGAGTTGGGAATAAACCAATAACAAAAGATTGTTTTGCACATCCCCAAAGCTCCTTTTCAAGTCCAACCTGAGTAAATACTGGCTTAGGCTGTGTAAGAGGTCCTAAGACTTTGGTGGGTGGTTGCACCAGCTGGTGGTTTCATTTTGTTATCTAGACCAAAGCATCATTATGGTGACTTATGGAGTACTGTAGATAATTCAACGAATTTAATTTTATTGCTCATTTCAGGACCATAAGCATATGAAAATTGTGACTGAGGCTTTTCAATCTGTGTTTAGTGGATAGCAATGCTCACAGGATTATATCAGGCTTTATCATGCTAAAAAGGGAGGGAAGGGGAAATAGCATAAAAATTCTGGAGATTAGCTGCTCATTTTTCATCTTTCCTGTCAGCAGGCCTATTACATGATAGGTGAGAAACTGACCCATCAGACAGTAGTCTGGACAATCCCTAGCTGAGTAACTGCAAAGGAGAGTAGATGTTGAACAGTCTGATATATGGTGAGAAAGTGGTGGCATTTGGGCTTGGTGGAACTTAGAACCTGAAACAGAATATTCAGAAAAGATTTTATTTCATTATATTTTAATTGGATGGGAACCTGCGTACAGTAGAGAAAACGCCTATGCCATGGAAGTTTTTCCTGGAAGTGTCAGACTGTGTTTATGTCTGCTTTATCTTCTTAAGTGTAGAAATGAGTGCAGTGTTCCAGATGAAGAGAGAGAATAATTTTGCAGAATATTCATTACATTTCCAGTATTATATTCTCTGAATTTTTGAGTTTTCGACATTTCACTGCAGCATTATATTAGGATGGCAACAGTAATGGTTTTACCTGTTCTTTGGATACCTTTTCTTTGCTCTATTTTATCTGTTTTCCTGCAAGCAGGATATTGAGCTTCGTAGTAAGATACAGAAGTGAAGAGAATAGGAGTATTTCAGTTGGAAGGGACCTACAATGATCATTTAGACCAACTGCCTGACCACTTCAGGGCTGACCAAAAGTTAAAGCATGTTATTAAGAGCACTGTCCAAATGCCTCTTAAATACTGACAGACGTGGGGCACAGACCACGTCTCTGGGAAGCCTGTTATGGTGTTTGAACACCCTCCCAGTGAAGAAATGCTTCCTAATGTCCAGTCTAAAGAAATGTAGTGTGTTAGGTTCAAAATTTGCTGACTTTCAACCATATTGGAATAATGACTTTGAAGTGTGTTGGTTTGTCTAAAGTTGAAAAAATAAATGTGGAGCCGTATAGCCGCACAGAAAATACTCAAAATGTTTGAATGTTTTGGAAATTTCAGAAGAAATATTTGTTCTGCAGTGTATGTTACTTCCTTAGTTGACTCTGTTGGATATTTACCTTGATGTGTATAAGGTCTTTTTAAGTATGAAATTTAACTATTTCTTTGCTTTTTATTTCAACAAAGTCCCAATACTACTTGGCCACATAAGTGGAGAGTGCTCATTAAAAGAAGAAGAAAAAAAGAATTCGTAACAACCTGATCACAAGAGAATCTCTGGGTCATTTTTCAGCTTGTTTTTAAGTCCTGGAGTATTGTGTTTCAGGCCGTTAAGGATTTCACGTGTTGGGTAGCTAAGATTGTCTTTCTCTGCATAAAAAAGTATGGATTAACCAGTATCAGACTGATAGCATTGTCTGGAGTATGTAGAAAATAAGTGCAATTGTGAGAAGGAAAACAGAATGGGGTGTAAGACATGGAAATGTCAGTCTGAAGTAGAAGCAAGAGCCCCGAGGAACTGACTCACTTTTGGAAATACTTAGTTCAGTATTAATATAATTTTTCTAAAAGACTTTAATTGTAGATCTAAAAAAATAAGTTTGTTTTTGTCTTGGACAAAACCAAGAAACAGTACAAGAAAGACATGGACCTGCTAGAGTGGGACCAGAGGAGGGCTGTGAGGGCTGGAGCACCTCTCCTGTGAAAACAGAATGAGAAATTTGGGGTTGTTCAGCCTGGAGAAGAGAAGGCTCCAAGGACACCTTCTTGCAGCTTTTCAATATAAAAAAGGAGCTTACAAGAAAGATGGAGGAAGACTTTTTGCCAAGGCCTGTAGTGACTGGACAAAGGGCAATGGTTTTAAAATGCAAGAGGGTGGCTTTAGATTAGATATTAGCAAGAAATTTTTTACTGTGAGGGTGGTGAGACACTGGAACAGTTTGCCCAGAGAAGTTGTGGATGCCCCATCCCTGGAAGTGTTCAAGGCCAGGTTGGATGGAGCTTTGAGCAACCTGGTCTAGTGGGAGGTGTCCGTGCCCATGGCAGGGGGGTTGGAACTAGGTGATCTTTAAAGGTCTCTTCCAACCCAAACCATTCTATGATTTTGTGATTATGAAATTGGTAATTTGTAAATAAAACAAATTTATAGAGCTTTCTATTTCTGTTGTGAAATTACAAATTTATTAAGTTAACTCAGTTCAGGTATAAAATGCCCAAAATTTATGCTTAAAGTTGAATATAGAAATATTTTAAAAAGAAACACTTTTACTTCTTTGCATTGAAATAAATTCTTGCTCATTTAGAAGTTTTCTTTGCTTTCAAAGGTAAAAATAAAAGTCAAAGCTATGATGTTTTGATTTGGCCCCCTCTTTTTTTTTTTTTCTTTTTTTTTTTTTCTGATGCATGCATGGTGGTTTTTGGTTCATCCACTGAGCTAAGCTTAGTATTGTTGCCAGCACCCTGCTATCTGTGACGGTTGTGTACATGAGTGAACAGAGCTCTAGAGTCATCTCCCAGCTGACCTCTGGTGAGAGGCATGTGCCGTGGAGGTACAGCAGTCGAGTCATTGTGCAGAATTGGCATTGTCAGAAAAGGCACAGCAAAAGATTCAGGATAGTCTGTGATCATAATTCCCAGTCGTGGAATACCGTCGAGAGCAATTGTAGCCCAGCAGAGGGTCTCAGATTCAGGACCAACAAATGGGAGCCACTGCGTTGCTTACTGACCATTGTACAACATGTGCCAGTTTACCCTTGCTGATGCAGCTTAATTAGTAAGTACTCCAGTGGTAAGGATTTGGACCTTGAGAGGTATAGAAAACAAAAGCTTAGCTTTTAGATTATGTTATTCTGACAGCTTATATAATATTTAATGTCAAATAACAGAAGGAAGAGATTTGCTGTTTATCCATTGTAAAATGAATCAAAGCCAGTTGCAGTCTTTGAAATTTGGATTTATGGCTTTTGCGGGGAGTGGAGGTTCTCCTGAGGAAATTATTTTGCTTCTTGAAGAAGAAAATAGAAATATAAACAGTATGCAAAACTCTGCTTCAGTAACTTGGAGCCTGATATTCAGATATATGCAGAATTCCTAAGTCCATTTTAATTTTCTAGGTATTTTGGTACATCTAAGATCTCTCACAGTCTTAGCCATATAGTTAGAGCTGGATCTCTCAAATCAAAATCAAAGCAAATCAGTGTACAGATTAACAGATGCATATATATTTGAAAAGCAAGTCAGCCTAAACTCATTAGGAGTTAGTAGACCAATGACATTAAAAATATATGGAGTAAATATGAATGTATGATGGCAACACAAGTTATGTGGTACTAAGAATTCTGAAATTCCTGTATGCTTCATTAGGTAGGTAATGAATTTCACACATTTCAGGACTTAAACTGCCAGACCTACCATTATGTTTTTGCATCAGTAAGTATGGAAGTCTATGAAAGCATTAGTATATGAAAGCTGATGTACTTTAATAATGCTAATAACATTCTTGGTTATGTTCAGAGAAAGTGGAATATAATTTTAGTAACTTAATCTCCCATTTTTAAATACAGGCACAGACAAGACATTTGTCTTCTGAGGAAAGGTTTTCTTAAATATTTTGTAGGTAGGTTGATTATTACAAATGCTATCATCCATGAACAAAAAATAGATTTAAAATTACAAATTATTTTCCCTCTAATAGTTTAAGTAACCAAAATCCTAGAAAAAAATATTAATGGACGTTTGGGCAAAGATAGATACTAAAATACCTAGTCACTTCTAATTAATAATTACATTCCTTAAAAAAGATCAAAATTAATTATTTTTTCCTATTAAGTTCTTTGAAAACTTTTCTGTAGATTTAAAACTGAAATGATTGGATTACTTACATATTCACTCATCTACTTAATCAGATTATTCATAATCCGCTGGCTTCTGTTTGGGTGTCTTCCATCAGCCTAAATATCATTTCTAAATCTAATGTAAGTCTTCATAACTATATGATGAATATTTAAGAAAGTAGCTAAATTCAATAATGCAGTAGGGTTTTTTTTCTACATACAACAAAGGAAATTGAATAAAACAAATATTTTGAAAGATGATTATATCATTCCAGCAAGGGACCCCTCTGTTTTTTGTGTTAGTACGATGTTATTAAAAACTGGGTTTTTTTATATCCCAAATATGTGAGTCTCTGCAGAAAAAAAATAAGTTAATTACCTTTTGGTTGCTCGTCCATATGCATCATGCTGCTGCAGTCACAGAAGAATCACCGCTGACTCTGCATTCTGCCTGAGCAGTGGGGCTTACTTTGGCAGTCCGTTTCTCCATAAATGTCCTGCTCTACTTCTTAAGGCTCTGATGGCAATAGAGAGGTATCAGAAGTTCATTCCCTAATCTGTCTATCCATCTCCCAAGTCAATACTTGCGTATATATGCATATACATATTTTTATTTGTCGCTGTAGGTTTCTAGCAAAACTACATTTAGGTTTGTTACCTATTTTATACTAAATCCTGAAGAATTGTGCTTCTCTTTAGGGTAAGTGTGTATTTCTCACATAAAAATTTTACAGATTGTATAACATTTTGAAATGCAAAACAAATGTTCTTCTTCATCATGCATGCCATGATCTGTTTCCTTTTTCATTTAGTGAAAAAATCATCATGAAAACTTCATTTGAGACATGATGTTATATACATAAATACTTTTATAAAAACTTGACAAACTAGTGAATGCTTTCTGAAGGGCCTGTTTTCCAAATAATAAGCTCTTGCATGCCCTTCTCAGTCCTCAGTCACGGAAGTTGCTTTTTTGCTTGTTATAAGAAACTGATTTCTTTAGATGTGCTACCAGCTTAGTCTGGTCTCTTAACTCCCACTCTGTATAGCAAAGTATAAAGCGTGCTTCACAGTGCTGAAGAATTATTCACTTGATGCTTAGCGGAAACCACTTGACAGTTTTCAGTTCATTCTGTTTGATCTGACACTTCCAAAGGAACAGGCTGACCTTCATTAGTTTGATCATATGGAAGTGATTTTTAGATAAAAGAAAAATAGGCTTACCCTAGTGAAACAAAACAAAATTAAATCATAGAGTTGCAATAGTTGGAAAATTAATTACCCCCCAAAATTTTCAAACTACAAAGTGAGATGATGAGTGTTTATGATTTAAAAAAAAAAAAATTAAATCTTTTTGAATCTCCCTTATTGCTTATCTTTCTTGGCCTCTGAGTAGCCAAGGTAGGCAACATTCTGCCTCCCACGGTTTTCATGCTTTTATGGGTGTTTCGGGTACGTTTTCATTGCTTTTCGTCACCTCAGAAAGACAACTGAAGGCTCCGAGTGCTGCTTTTTCTTGGTTTCCCTTTTAATACTTTATATCTCTTCCTAGAAACTAGAACACTGAACAATAGTATAGGGGATTATAGTTTCTTCCATATTCCCAGGTGTTGCTCATTCACTTGTTTATATGCAGCTTACTTTGTGTACATGCTTTCTGTTTTGCGTAAATTTTGTAAGCCATAGGGTTTTTTTTAAAAATCTGTCGTTATACTTCATGATACATATATTGTAAGGAATAATCTTTCTATAAATACTGTAATAGACTAATGGTGCAGAAAAGCCACAGCTGACATTTTACTGGCATAAATGACAGACTTCATATTAAGATAGATATTCTATATTGCCACCCCACCATTAATTTTTGGGTTTATTGGCTACATTGTCTCATCACATTACTGACCATCTAAGGGATCCATAAAATGTCTTAGATGACACATTATTAGTGTTTTTACATATTTAGTTAAAGTATTGCCATAACCTTCTAAGGTCATTGTATGTGAGTATGACTATTATAAGCCTCTGAAAAAGATTAAGAGAAATACTGCTTTACAAGAAAAGATAAAGAAGGACAGATGAAGCATAAATTACTATCTGAGTAGGCTGGCTCCAACTGTTCTCTGCTGTGTACTCTGTCCTATCCAGCCCCACTCTATAATGATAGCCTACAGGCAGCGACTTAGTAGATGTTATAACTGTTCCTCTAACTCCTTAAGTACTTCAGTGTTTAAAAAAGAAATGTCTTAAACTTGTCCTCGTTTGATTCTGCAACTACTATCCAAATGATCTCCCTCGTCTCTCACAGATTCACAGTTGTTTATAAGAACAGAGCCAGCATCCTTTTGTCAAGGGATGTCATATGATAGACTTTATTAAAGTGATTTCTTCTTCAAGAATGAAAGTCAGGCCAGACACCTCCTGTTCTGATAGGCAGCAGAAGAGAAGGTAGAGCACTTTCAGCAAGAAGTAATTGGCAGATGGACAACTTTAACTGAATCCTTTTCCTAGAAAAGTTAGTTTAGGGTTATTTGCTTAGAACAATACAATAACAAAAAGAAGGTAACCACAAGATAAGACAAAGCTTAAATGATGTTTTAACTGTGATTCCGCTCACGTGGTTTGCAGAAAATAGCCAAAATTGGAAAGCATCAGAAAGACTTGCATGCAGTGCGTGGTTGTTGTGTCTACAGAATGGTCTTGTAGCCCTACAAAAACCACCTTTTTCCTCTTGGTTTGTTTATCTCTATTATATGGGAAATTATACTGCTTACTGGAAGAAAGAGAAAAGTGTAAAAAAGGTGTAGTAAACTAGTATGTTTCTATTTAAATCCATATTTTCGAGTTCCTCCATCATACCTCTCAGAAAACCTGCTCACTTTTTAGTAAGACACAGTTAAAATGTTGAGGGTTGGAAAAACTAGTGTTCTATACAGCCACAAAAATTTAACTAAACTAAATTTTATATGGATAATTGTGTAGATTATTTAAAAGCATATGAAGTAAGATGAAATACATAACAATTAGCTATCCAGAACATTCAAAATAAAAAATACTATGGGGCTGCAGCTCCAGCAGAAATGAATCCAACTTGACAGACTATTCTAGGTACAAAGATGAAGCTTAAAATGTGTACATATCTTTGAGAACAACTTTGTAAAGGACTTAAACTCTAGGGAGATGTAGCTGTAGTTTTCAGGATAGCACATGATTGAAAAAAGTCTCATATTGACAACTTTGAAGCTGAGCTAGTACGCTTCCTCAGCAACCAATGACAACGTTGTGCTTGGGCTGTTTTTAAGCTGTCCCTCGCAAAAATCTACAGTTTTTATGTTTTCAGCATTTTCTAACATTACAGTCTCTAGGTACTCAGTTTAGCTCTGCATACTACCGTGTCTTGCTGTCTTCTACTTGTCGTGCTGGCTGGTACATACATTGTCGCATAAAGTGGGGTGCTTGCAGTCCTGACTGTGAAAACCACATTTAGACCAGGGCTGCATCCATTCTGTAGCAAGATTTTGTGAATTCAGTACAGCGACCTGACCCATGGATTTCTAACCTGTTGTACCTAACATTGACAACTGAAGTTGTTAATATTGGCAGAAGACATAAATTTTTTTTCTTCCTTTTGCTTTCATTCTATTTACCAGTGAAAGCCATTCTGCACTGCAGTAGCGTTTAAGGGCTACTCAGTACCATAAGAATGAAGATCTCAGTTACTCTTTTTTTCTTTCAGTACATTGGGTATTTCATATTGCTACAAAGCAGAGGGGAGTAAAAGCCCTTAAGATTCGAGAGGTTGTGACAAAAATATGAAACTATTCGTATGTCATTTTTCAGAATTGGCTAGATTTCAAGCTCAGTGTATCTTTTCATTGTTGCAAATTATAAGTAAATTGAAACACGCAAAGATGCATATAAAACTATTTTTGTTTTTCAGCTAAGGAATATCAGTGCATCAGTAGTTTCTTTTAGTAACATGAATTATAACTGTTCATAATTCTGCTGTTCTTCAGTTATATTCTCTAGCAGGTCAGATTGCATTAGTCCCTTGAGTCTTCAAATCTATGAACCTACAGTAAAAGATTACTTTTATAGGAAAATTTCAATATATTGACAATAATGCTTTTGAAAAGCACTCTCCTGCAGAACAAAATGAGTGCAGTTTAGGTAATTTGTTGGACAAGATAAGTGAAGGTTTTTCTACCTTGCAAATTCTGTTGCTATTCATTTACTTGTTCCCTTTTTTTGGAGCATGTACTGGATTCAACGGACTCACCAAACTGGCATGAAATAATTGCTTTTTTTCATCTTTGCATAGGCTAAATGTAACTTACAGCAACATGAACATTATTTCTCCTGTAACTGACAGCTTCTTCTCAGACTCCTTTTCTATTGTTTCCACTACTGTTATATTATAAACAGCAGAGAGTAAACTCTCGCAGTGAAGAGAGTTATATTTTTCTTACAAATGATATGAACTTTTAACAAAGAGATTTGTTTGTTTGTTTGTTTTTGGTTTCTCTATTATACCTTGAGTATGAAAGAACTGTAAAAAAATTTGTTAATAAAGAAAACTGAATCTTAAGCCAGCAGCCTCCCTCACTGAGATTATTCTTTTCTCAATGTACTAAATCAATGATAACCAGATTGAAAAATAGTTATCTTGTGTTTGATTGCTTTAAATGCAGTTTTCTGCTTTCTTACTGCTTCTAATAACTTACTAAATCTGCGGTCAGTTCAGCAGACTTTCTTTTGTCCATCTTAGTGATATAATCACTATTGAACAACTAGTGAATAGTAGTGATGAAAAAAAGAAATTCAATAGCACCCTTGAAATTACATACTGTTAGAATCTCACCATGCCCCTAAATTATTCATTTAAGAGAGTTCAGTGTTGAACTGGGGGCAGTTGGAGCCATGCTGGGGCACTTTCCAGTAAGCAAGCACAATACTTGTGTAAGTGAAGTATAATGAAGACTTCTACCCAGAGCACTGTGATTAGGAAATGAATGGGGTTTGGCTTTCACTTCATGAAATATCCTGGTTTATGTATTTTGTCTTTCTGACAAAGATTTTAGATTTGTTAATTGTCAAATATTCTTGTGGCTTTATATTCAAATACAATTGGTTAATGGCCACATGGATTGATAAAATGATTTTAATTTATTTCTTTTCCTTAAATCTATAAAGAAAATGTTGGGTGTTTTTTTTTTTTCCAGATTGCCCCTTTACAGATTGTTTGGTAAATAAATTTTATATTGAATAATTAACAGTCCTCTTGAGATAATTTCAAATACTGATTCTTATAATAAAGATATCGTGCAGTCGCCAAATATAGTGGGAAAAAAAAAGGAGAAAGAAAATTGGATGCAAAGTGGGAGAGACACACTAAACAAAGATTAGGCTTTGAAATGGAGAAGGCACAGGACTTAGCTGTAATGAACAATGTAAACTGAGATGCTTCAGAAACTACTGAATTATGGGGAAAAAAGGCTTTTGTCATTGTTACGATTTATTTTAAAATCCTGTGCTTCAGTGATATTAATAGTGCACATGGAGCCACATTTTTATGTTTATCTATGTGTTTTCAATATGTGGTCATCACAGTATGTAGGTGCAATGATGTATAAAAGATAAAGATCAGAGTCTGATCTCAGTAATATGCTATTATAATCCAGAGTGCAGTAAGGACAATTACATTACTTTTTCTTGGCAAAACTTACTTTTTTAGCCATATTAAATATTCTTAAATTTTAGGATGTTTTGTAACCTTTGCAATAGCCTTTTGTCTGGTTTTGTTTTATATATTTTCTTAATTTATTGAATATCAATTATTGAAGACCTAATATTCAAGGTAGGAAGTAGTGATCAAATTTCTTCTTTAGTTCTCCAAAACTTGAGAAAATCCTTTTCTGGATTGCTTCACATGCTATTGATTCTTCTGTTTTTCTGGTTTAGAACTCTATTTCTTATTTCTAGGGTCGTCTCCCTGGTTCCAGGTAAGGGTGATTGGACTTCGGAAGAAATTTATTTTCCCTCTGCTGAATTCCATATGTTTATTGCAGCAGAAATAACCCTTCCAAGGCTATAGGCAGAGTGTTACCCTGAAAGAACTTTCTACTGAGATTCCTTATTGCTATCTTATAAAACACTATTAAATATCTTCATAAACTATTCCTGTTAGTATCCAGTCAGAGAAAGCTGTTTATATGTTCCAATGCCCTTGCACAAAACCCCCATAATGTTCAGAACACTTTAAAAATTGTCATCTACTATCCAACAACATTATTTAAGGGCAATTCTCTGACCCTTCTCATCTGCAGTCAGTAACTCATTAGGTGCAGTTTAGGGGTTCGTGGGTTGCTGGGATCAGTTCTAACACAATATATGCTCAAATTGGATTTTATGAACGTCTTTGTTTGATATAAATCTTTAACTGGTATTCACCTTTCCTTCTGTGAGAAACATCCCACTAAAGAGTATCCACAGGAGCAAAATACATCCTTAAGAGACACTGATTTACACTGTGGTTTTCAGTACATTTTGGAAATGAATTTTCATGTTTAAAGCTATAGAGGCTTGGGGTTTTTTGTTATTCAAAAACCAATCAATAGTCTACATTCAAGTGGCAACATCATTTAGAAGATGTAAACTTACAGTAATGAAGGGATTTTATGTTGCCTTAAACTAGATAATGTTGTCATAATTATAAAGGCCTCTCTAATAAATTATCTCTACATATTTTGTATTGTTTATTACTGCACTCTCTGATATATTCCAGCTCAGAAAGGCCAGATTAATTATGCACATGTCATGATGCCCTTATCCCCGACTGAAATACTTTGTTAAATGGGTTTTATCACTCACTGGTTCAAGAAAACAATGTTTTAATTTTTTTGTTGTTGTTGTTCAGATTACCTAGTAACTTCCTGAACTCTTCAGTTTCAATCTGTAATAAAGCAAAACTATTACATATGTCAATTTTTAAGTCCCCAGGTCAGAAGTTTTTCTTTTCCCTTTTAGAGGGAGATAACCCAAGTATTTTCACGAGGAAATTGTGTTTCAAAGATTTGGAGGTTGTGTATTCATAGTCACTTGTGTAAATGGGCTCCTGAGATGTCCTGAATACATCTTTCATTATGCATCCTCATTCCTGTCTTGGGTGGGAGAATTGGCCATCACGGAATTCCAGGACCACAGTATGTGATGAAAAACTGTCTTGCTGAGAAAAGCACAGTCCCTAAAGAAGGACTGCTAATATGTCTTACTTAGGTAGAAAACTCATAGGACATTGTGGAGCAGATCCATCTATAAATATTTTGATTTTTTATAAGAAATATCAGCATTTCTTATTAAAAGCAGCTATTATGAAAACTAATATAATTGTAGACCCAGTTTTCTTTTGAAGCAGTTCTGCAACAGGGTTTTCATTCATCGTTTAATTTCCACCCTCTCCCCGTCCTGATTCCAGGAGGGATGGGGTTAATTTCCCCCAGGAGCCGACAGGGGGCGGGTATTCTATCCCACGTGACCCATGCCCGGGCTATAAGAGGAGCTAGCCAGGGCGAGGAGAGCAGTCGCCACTTGGGGGTGGGCTGCGGTGGGGTTGGTGGGGACGCACTTCGCTGCGCTACTGTAATCTTTATATCCTTTTATCGGTGTTATTGGTTTGTTTGGTTTGGTTTTTTTTCATCTTCCCTTTTGCTGTTTTGTTAAATTGCACTATTTCAACCCACGAGTTTTGCCTTTTTTCTATCGATTTTTCTCACAGCTGTGGGAGTTGAGCAGGCGGCTGCGTGGTTCTTAGTTGCTGACTGAGGCCAAACCACAACACCCCCCCAAAAAACCCAAAACAAACCCACACAAATAAACAAACTTATAATAAAACAAAAATAAGTGGAATTTTTGTTGGTTTTTTTTTTTTTTCATGGACAGCTGACATAGGCTATTATACTTTTGTCAGCTACGTATCGAAATCTCTAGGTTGTCAGGAATCAAAAGATAGCACACTGAATGTCTCAGCGTCTTAAGGGGGAAGGAGCTGGATCAGTTATTTGCAAGAAATAGGTGGCAGCTATTGCCCACATGCCACTGTGGAAAGTTTTTGTGCAGTCTTTTTCCCCTAGGCCTCCAGCACAACCGCTGAGCCACATGCTGTAGCCACAGCACAGAGATTTTACTTGACCAGTTCAAGAACACTTCTGTTATTCACCCTTCCTGTAGACCACAATCTCTTTGTTGTTTCAAGTATACCCTAAAGCTTACATCAGAAATCCTCATCCAGATAGGGAACAGAAATGAGTTATTGTACTGTGATCTTCGTATACAGCTTTCTAAAATGAGGGGTTAGATTTCTTCAGATTAAATTTAAGTATTTGGGCTTTAGGCTGTCCTTGCTTTGCTCTGATTGTGCTTTGTGTTTTCCCGTTCTATTTCTTCAGTTCCTTTTGCACTTCCTTTGAATTGAAGATGCTGCTATGCATGCTTGCTCACAAGTTTTCTTCCTAGGCTTGAGCAGGGGATGCTGAAAGGTTTTCTTCTCTTTCTCTAAACCTCAGCTGGCTCCATGGAAAGATCTTTATCCCTTCTTCTGGAAAAAGGAGGAGCATTGATAGGTAGCAGTCTTTCCCCACTGAAGCATTTCTCATCACTTTAGTCTTTAGCCTGCACCATTCTGGACCAACCCTGCAGTGAGAGATGCAGTGCTGGAACTCGATGATACTTTCAGTTGCTTTCCGAGTGCTCTAGGAATCTCTGTTGCCCTCCCTAGAAGCCTGGTGAATTTTCAGTGTAGTGATGCAGTCTTCAAGAAAATACTGAGAATATAGTTTCTGCTGAGAAACCTCAGGGACTTAAAAAAAAATAGTTAAAAATGCTTCTTTCTTCATGCAGTACACAGATTTTATTGTTTATGGAGTTTCGTTTTTTTTGTTTGGTTTTCAGCTTTTTTGTCAAACTTTGACTGTTTGGATGACTAGGTCTCCTGATGCTTTTATGCTACTATGGATGAGTCTGATGCTGGATGCTATCCAACACTTATCAGTGATTTTAGTGATTATTAAGTTCCCACAAATCACATTTCTTTCAAATAGTGGATAAAGCTAATCATCATTTTATAATTAACATGAACATATGAGAAAGCTTTTTAGATATCCTTTACAGTCTGTTAACATTTGCCTTAGTGAAATAAGAAAGCATGTCCATTAATTATACCTTGAAATAAATCTTTAACTAATATTAATGAAGTCCCTAAAGGACTTGTTCTTCAGAAAATAATAAACCTTGTGTTTGTTTGGTAAGAATGAAGGATGATTGCTGATGTTTTTTCTCAGATGTGATACTGTTTCATAATGCTTTTTGAGGCATCAATCTGGCATTTCTGCATATGCATTGAAACACATGCTGTGTACCATAGTGTCATACTGTGTGACCCAGAACAGTTTATCTATTCTTCTTTGTTATACTAAACTTATTTGCAATTGCAGCTTGAAAAGTACAAGAGCTCTCCAATATGATCGGTTCTAGAAAGATTTAAGTATTATTATTTACTGCCTTAAAAAAAAAAAAAAGGAAAGAAAATAAAAGGCTTTCAAGTGACTCAGCTTTTGTTTTTCCTTTGTGTTTCGTGTTTCACCAGTTGAAAAGATACAGAGCCAGTGGGATGAAGTGCATGGACACCTCCAAAGCCGGAGACAGCAGCTTCATGAGATGTTAAAGGATTCAACACAGTGGCTAGAAGCTAAACAAGAAGCTGAACAAGTTCTTGAACAAGCAAAAGCTAAGCTTGAGTCGTGGAAAGAAATTTCTTACACCGTGGATGCCCTGAAAAAGCAAAACACTGAGCTTAAGGTCACTACTGAGAATTAAAATATTTCTGCTTGACTTAATTAGATTGTTAAGGAAAATGTTCTCTAACTATTGGACAGTGCACACTCTTTATCCCTTATTTTCCACAAAAATTAGGAAAAAAATAACTTATAAAGTCCAAAATGTGTATCATATAATCCTTGAATGAAATTGGTCCTAACTTATCAGTCATAACAAATAGCTGGCTGATCTTGCAGGAAAAATACGTAGCTTTTCATCACAAGTATTTCTCATCTCTTCTGTACAACAGACTCAGCTGAGGCACTGGTACCGCAGACAGGGAAATCCTGTAATATTGGTATGTCTGTCTGCACTGATAATGAAGGTTGTCTGGAAGTAGTTAAGAAAAGGAAAAATAAGAATGTAATGATCTATATTGAGATATTTTGAAAATCAAGCATTTTAGATTTGCCACAAGGTAGTCTTGCTGGCTTCAACCTTGACAGGGTTATTAACTGAAAAAAAATCCTGAAATGGCTGCCCTTGTGATTTTAGCAGACATGTTGTCACATTCTGGGTGCTAAAATATCAACATCATTTAGCTTATGTAGTTGAGCTATACCTCAAGTAGCAATGCAAATATGCCTTAACCGTTGCATCAGGTTTTAAATTTCTTGTTATGAAAATAGTCATATTTTCAGTAGTCAATAGGTGATATTATCACAGAATCATAGAAAGGTTAGAGTTGGAAGGGACCTTAAAGATCATCTAGTTCCAATCCCTCTGCCATGGGCAGGGACGCTTTCCACTAGAGTACTCTTAATGAATAAATTTTGAGAACAACTGTTTCAGAATAATAATATCTCATTTTCTGGTTGGGGAAAAACAAGATTGAAACCAACTAGTTAGTCAGCCTTTTAAAGTGAGTGAGTCCTGCCTCCATGTTAATGGAATGTTACATATTAGTTATTCAGGAGAATAGTTGCACAAATATTTTCTCATATGTTCTCTTCTCCTGCCCACCAGATTTTAAGTTTTTTTTAACACCTACAAATCAGCTGTTTGGTTAAAGTTTGTGGACTTAAAACCGTCCCATTTGCACAGCTGAATGGTAGTGAACTGCTGTGAAAAATAGCGGGGTGAGGTCCTCATCAACTGGTTATGTCACTGGAGAAAGTATGTGTGTAACTGCATGATTGGTCTTCAGCTATCTTCATCAGTTAGTCATTGTCTTTCTGATATTTTGAAGTAGATACAATATCTGATGGGGGTTTTGGTTGCCTTTTTTATTTTTTTTCTCACCTATAAGAGGCGTAAAAACTTTCATCAGCCCATTGCTTTAGGGCTGAGAAGTGGTTAAGTTTTCTCATTTAAGGTTATACTGTAAGGGTCATTGCTTGGGAAGGGTGGGTTATGGTAAACAAGGGCAATCACTCACTAATGTATTGGAAAGAGTTATAGATTATGTGTACTACTGTCATTCAGCATACAGGATTCCCATTTGTCACTGTCTTTCTGCAGAGACAGAGTTCTGGCTTCTGCCCAGTGTTTGGATTTAAAAAAAAAAAGAAAAAAAAAAGCTTCAACAATGTCCCAGCTCTGCAAAGACTCAATTAACAAAAAAACAGTTCTGCGCCAACACAGTCTTACATCATTGTGTTGGAGTGTCTTACGTCTTGAACACAAATTACTTAATAGGAAAACAGTTGAAAATACTGTTTTAGAAATGGATTTTATGTCCACCTTTTTTACAAGAATATATGAGCTTTAGATAAAGTTCATCTAAGACAGTATGCTTTTTGAAAAAATTAGGGGGTTTTTGGATCAACATTCTCCAAGGAGAGAAATAAGAATATGCCCTTCTTCTCCTCCATCCCCAAGTCATAGAGGAAGTATACTAGTATACTTATTCATGGAATGTATGTCTATGTATAAACAGAGTTTTTGAAAAGATACCTGTGGGTTCTTTTCACTCCTCCTTTAACAGAGATGTAGCACTAGGCCTATGAGTATCTTCAGCCATTCCTATCCCAGTCTGGATTCAATATGACATGTTGTGTCAAGTTACAGATGTTAGTCTAGAATTGTAATGTCATTGTCACAGCTAGTCCATCTTAATTTGTTGTGCCCTTGAGATGATATGAACATCAAGAAGCTCTACTGTTTCAGGGTTGTTTACTTTCATTTGTTTGGTTTTGCCTAGTCTTTTTCCCACAAGTCTGGAAGAAATTCCCCTCTCTCTTAGAGAATGTGTGTGTAGGGCCGTTCTTGTGGGGTTTTTTTCTTCTTTTTTTTTCTCTTTCTTTTGTGCCAGCCTTCCTAGAGGAATTATCCTCGTCTGCCATTAATTTCTATTGTGTCAAATCCCTCCTGAAAGCTTCTCAAATGTGACAGCATCAGCTGTTGTGTTCATGCTTGAGATAAGGGGTCATGAATTCTAAGGAAAATGGAAATCTTTTTGAGTTTAGCAGCTTTATATTTCTTTTGCATAGTCTTATCTAAACTGAACAACCTAGCAATACATCAAGTCCTCAAAATAAGTGCTTTCCAGGCTTCTGTACCAAACGTATATTTTGATGTTGTCCCCAGAATACGTAGAGTAAGTATGCTGTCTTTTTGCTTGCTGTTACACTGATAAAAATAAAGCTGTCATTTCTCTTCATTTGTGCTGAGGGAAAGAGTTACACTGATAAAAATAAAGCTGTCATTTCTCTTCATTTGTGCTGAGTGAAAGAGAGAGGTCAGTGTGAGTCCTAAATAAATTCTTCAGGCATATTCAGTTTGTCAGCTTTGTATCTCAACACAGCTTGGTGTGAGAAAGTAGTCTCCAAGTGTTCTTCTGATTTCTTTGTTAAACATTATAGGTCTGCCTATAGACAGCCGAGTCAATGCGAAAGTTCCCCTCTGCTCTAAGTGAACTTTTAATCAGTGCTTGTGTTAATGCTTTTCTGTTAGTGCATCCTTACACACAAGTAAATGGTAAGCTCAGCAATACCAGTCTTTTGATTATTTATTTTTTTACAATGCCAGCATAAAACAAAAATCTTTATCTGGCTTGTACTTAAAAGTAAACAATCACCATGTAGCTGATAATAAAAAATATTATTACTTTGAATCAGAAGTTAATTCAGAACTAATTTGCTGAGGTTTAAAGCATTTTTTCACTCCAAATTTTAGTTTGATATTTGAGAACTAAATTCTAAGTACTGGCGTTAGGTACAGAGTATCAGAATATGGCATTCTGGCCAAAGCGAGACTTTACCCATTAAAGCCCTGTCATTGTTTACTAAGTGATGACCGCAGATGGTTAACTCAGCAGGCTGAAGGTTATAGGTGTATAAATAGTACACTGTCACACTTCAGGTCCTTTCCATCCACAAGTCATCTGAACATCAGCTAGTGTAAAACTAGTCTCTTCTTAATACAATACTGAGCTTATGTTACAAAAAAATAAACCTTCTAGGATTGTTTGTTCGTTCCTTGGCTCCTTGTTTTGGTAAGACCTAGTGAGGTACATCTTCTCCCTCTGTACCCATTTAGCTGGGATGGCCAAAGTGAAGAGGAAGAAGGGTGGAGATGAGGTTTCCTTCCTTTCCCTCATTACCAGCTATTTCTTTTTCATCTAAATAGGAAATTAAATAGCAGCCTGATTACATCCCCTGCTCTGTTGGGACTCAAGAGTCCAGGCAACTTTCCACTGGCATAGCCTGGAGGGTGAACTTTATGCCCTGGATTTGTGGATAAGACTGGGGCTATCTTGCTTGATTTTGTTGTCTTCTTGCAGAGAGGGTAACTAACTGGGTATACTTTTGCCTGTCCCTCTGTACCAATATAGGATGAAGCACAGTCTCAGCAGTTTGTGGATTTTTATTATTCCAGGGCTGATTGATAGCATACCGCTTTAATTTTAGTAAAACAATTAACAGTTAATCTAATGTTATTGAATATGATGCAGACACTGAAATAGAATTCCTTGATTAAAAAAAATAATTCTTTAAGTGTATAAATAAAATATGCTATAGATATACAGAAAAAGGACAGGAAGACCGTCTGATTTTCCAGATTTCTGATATCTACACCTGCTCACTGTGGGAATTTACATCCTCAGAACTGGATGAAGTTGTACATAGATATTGCTATATTTGAACTTCTATACATCATTTATATTGTTCCACTGGGTAATCCTAGGATAGAAGAAAGCCCAACTGTAATTTTCTTACTTGTTTTTAATCAAGGATCCTTAATTACCTAGACTTTCTTCCTAATAACATCAACTAGTGTCTTCTAATTAAAAATTAAAAATAAATTTATGCCTAAGTAACATGATAAATGCACAGCCTTAATTCTTTAATCCTTTTAATAAGCTCAGCAAATTCCAGTGATGACATAGACAAAACATAGAGAATGCTTTAAAAATGTCAAAATGAAATGAAAGTAATGAAGCGTTTACCTTTTCTAAAAAAATCAAATGTGTTGTTAAGTAGCTAAAAGATAGATGACACCTAAAAATATAAAAGGGGAAAGAGAAAAAGAAATAATGCCAAGAATTTAATTGTAAGATATTCATTATAGTCCTGTAAGATAGGAGTTAATGGGCCTCTCGTAGGACAGACAGTTAAAACATTCACCACAACACTTTGTTCTCAGTGTCTGTGCGCATGGAGCAAAGTTGAAGCAAGGCATGCAGTTCTCAAAGTTGTTGAAAAATTACGTCCCAATTTCCAATAAAGTAGAAAACACAAATTGTTTTTGTCGGCAAAGGTCTCTATATTCATCATTTCTTTCCCGAGTGATGATCTAGTGTTGTAATGTCAGGAAGTTAATGGATTAATGTTGAAGTTAATGGTGAGAACAACACTTTTGGAAATAGCCTTGTAATAGTTTTATTATAAAAACGGGTTCGGAAGGTTTTATAAGGTCATTTATATTCACATGGGACTGGGCAAAAAGAACTTATTTTCAAAGTAAAATTTACAGGCCATTAATTTACAATACAGGAAAAATGTTATGGTAACTTTTCTATGTAACACAGTGAACAGTCAGTCTGCTGTGATTCTTTGGCTGGAAAAAGTTAGCTGTATGCATGCATAATTTTAAACAAAGAGAAAGGTAGGCTATAATAAAGAGGGATAGACCTAAGTGTAGAATAGACACTTGTTATAAAAGATTTACGAAAAGATAATTACTGTAGATTTTTTTTTGTTTTGTTTGGGGGGGCAGGTAATAGATTTCATTATATGTGTGTAAATATTATCATTAATATATGTATTGTATGTAATTCTGTCAGGAAAGAAGCTCAATTAGGAAACTATTTCCAAAACACCCACCTGTGTATGTCTTCTCCAAAGGAATGGTAGTGTTTTTCTACAAAATTATCACCTCTCCTGACTACATCTCCATATTTAACACAGGAGAATGACTTTAAAAAAATGTTTAGGCAGCTTCAGCTTAAGTGAGCTTAACCATAACATGTTCAGATGGGTTTTGGGAGGTGGAGTTAGTAGCCTCCTCCTAACGTTTGACTGTAGAAATAGGATCCCTTGTTCAAAACAGATAATCAGGTTGCTGTCCTAGTACCTGAGATTGTCTGCTGCAGAGTAATTGGGTGTTCTGCTCTCTCATGAAGGAATAACACAGGAAAGAGAGGAAATAGACGTTTTCAGTTTTAAATTATGGAGAGAACCCAGAGATGGTGAAGCAGCTTTTTAACAGATAAGAGTTTTGGGGGAAAATCAGACCCCCCCAAAACCCCACCTGGATCCTTTTCAAAGATCAAATACATTTCAGTCCCAATCTTAACCAAAATCGATTTACAGACTTTCTGAATTGAAAACATAAGTGAACAAAACGTTCAAAATGTATTTATTTTTACTTAGTATTTAGAATGTTTAATCAAGGATTACATATTTAAATTCAGCTTTGTGTGGAGAATTCCTTATCTGAGTCAAAACAAGTTTTCAAAAGGAGCACTGCTTTGGCAGAATGAGGAGGGAAAAAACTATTTTTTCTTCACAGACATTTCCTGATTTGTGTATTAAAGCACAACAATAAAGACAGTCAAACCTTTTTTGTCAGTGGCTTCTAATGCTTACATGCAACTTATTGTTTCTATTTACAAATACAAACTTTTTTTTCTACTTGCATTGTCCCTTTGATGGACTAGTAGTAGTAGTCTTTGCCTAGTACAGAAGTACAAGGACACCATCGATTATCTTTGTTCTTTCATTTTATTGTTACACATTATGGATTAAATATGCAACTGCGGTGCATTTATATGGAAATTTGGTCTGAGAAAAAGGCTAACAAGAAAGGTGCATGGAAGGTGGTTGCTGGCTGAGTGACTGTTCCAGAGTTCCTGGCTTGCTTCTGTAGTGAGACAGCTGGCCCGGGTGGAAAGGAGAAGAAAGAGGGGAAGAGAAAGAGGAGAAGAAAGGGGAAAAAATGGAATTACCAAGATTTAAAAAGCTTTCTTAATACTAAGAAGCATAAATTAGCATTATAAAGATATTGATAGGTTTACCAGTAGTATTTTGCTGTATTGCACACTTAGTGCTGTTCCAGTAGATGGCACTAATTACATAAACAATTCTCTAAAATAAATAAAAAAAAAGTGAAAGCACAGGTATTCTTTGTCCAAATCTCAGTATTATTTCACAATATAAAAAAAGAAAATTAAATAGAACATATTATTTCACTGTATTTTCCATTGCTGTATAATTCAACATCACAAATAGTGATAGTTTGCATAGTGCATAATAATGCATCAGTCTGTGTCTCAGAAAAGAATAATCAGTGTTCTAATCAGAATTTATCAATTTGAGCAGTCATGTTTTATCCAGAATTTAGGATTTTGTTGCTTGGTCTCCTCGGAGATTAGAAGTAGTCCTATGGTCTTATTACTTAGAGAATTTTAATATTTAGAAAAACTCTGACCTTAGTTACCAGTTAAACTGAGAAAGTCTTTTTTTAAATTTTTTTGTATTTATGGTATAAGTTGTGCACCTCCTCTAATAATCATTCAATGTGTATAATCATTTTATGGTGATCTGAGGTTTATTCTTTTTCTTTGTCTTTTTACTTCAGCAATTTTCAAAAGAAATACGACAATGGCAAATAAATGTAGAGGTGACAAATGACATGGCACTTAAGCTGCTCCGCGATTATTCAGCAGATGACACCAGAAAAGTAGAACTAATGACAGATAACATCAATGCGTCATGGGCTGCCATTAATAAGAGGTAGGGTATAACTTTTGCTATTAGATTTGTTGTTAAACTTAATTAACAGTCATTGTCCAGATTTGGTTGGAGATTATAGAAGATGTAACTTGTGAAAATGACATGATTATAGTGAGAAAGAAAAGAACGATGATGACTCTTGTGTCATAGTTTTTGGAAATATGTCTTTGGAATCCCATTTAATTCTCGCAAATAAAATTTTGCCTCCTGCCAATTTTCCTCTGCTGTAATCAGTTGCCACCTAACTTCAGTTGATAAGTATATATTTTAAATATTTAAAATGAAGTGTATCATATTTCAATGTACTGTCTACATGTCCCAATCGCTATAGTGATTCTGTGTCATAAACTGAATCTGAAAATGACAGACATATTCTACTGAAGCAGTTTCAAAGTAGAAATGTTGTCCCGTACCTTTGAAGCAAATCTCTAGTCGAGAAAGTTTTTATTAGATCCTTGATCACATTCTTGATTACATTTCAGTCTTGCAGTGTTTGGTTTAGATACCAGTTCTTTACTAAAAGCAATTTTTTCAGCTTGCCACCAAATTGAGAATCATCCAATATGCAATCTCTAAGATCAGAACATATTGCAGAATAAAAATTACTTTCTTTATAGTAGTAAAAGAGTTTTAAATCATTGCACATTAGATGAGATACGTAAAAATTAAATCAAAATTGTTTTAATCAGTATCTTGGATTAAGTTTTATAGCTTATAACTGAAACTAGAACTGAATTAGATCTTAACATGTTTTTAATTAAAGTCTATGAACAAGGGCACAAAAGTCAGTTTAGTTAAATGTGCAATAAATTCAGGAGATCTTCTTGCATAATGGAAGTTACTTAAATCACTGATGACTACAGAAATTTATTACCACTCTTTGTTTAATTTTTTATGAAGTTGATATTCATATGAATGAGTCACTTTAACAGCATTTTTTCTGAAGCAGACTTACCACTGACTCAAGATCCCATTCAAATGAGAAAAGAGATGCTATTGATGTCCACTAAAAGAAAGCCACTAATACTTTGAAAGCTTTTTTTTTTTTTTTAACAAGAACAATAACTAAACTGAGGAACTAGTATAAGCATTCAGTTAATAATTGCTTGCATTTCTCCTGTTATAGTAGTAACCATTTTAGCCTTATTAGTAGTAACCATATTTCAAAGAAAAAATGTTTTGCTCTCTGTGGTCTGAGAAACAGGCTGGGGAGAATATCTGTTCCTGAATGAGAAAGGCTGGGTGTCTAATGCTCAAAAATATTCTCCATGAGTAGGTGAAATTAGTAGCTCAAAAGGATTAGATGAGAGAACTGAAGGAAATTTCTTTTGTCTGTATGTAGGACTGCAACCCCCATTTGGTGAGGTGGCTTTGTAATCCTGAAGTCCAGCATATGTCTGTAGCTGCTGTGGATGGGCAGGTAGCAATTGTAGCAAAGAGTGCATCTTTAAATCTGTTAATGCTTCAAGCTCAAACCCGGTTGTATCTAATGTTGCCTAAATGTGAGAATTGCCATTGTTGCACGGACTCAGCCAAGTAGTAGGCTAACACAGAGTACAAATTCTTCAAGACACTCCTTGCAATCTTCTACAAAACCCACAGACTTGTTCACAGTTCATGTGTTAGATGAATTACTGTAGTAAATGCTTTATGTCTTAGAAGAGAGCTGTTTAGGTGACCGAGTTGGCATTTCCCATTAAGAAGTACAAAAGGACAGGTTTAAGCTTGAACAGCTAACTGTAAAACTAGAATTTCCTAGTTTTTGATTGTGTGACTTTACTACCTTTCTAGTATTTTTTTAATTCGTTGTTTTGGATATAATTTTTTTAAGACTTCTCATGATTTGGGAACTTTAAAAAGACACATGCTGTGAACAGTAGTTTGTAAGTTTTTCCAAGGACTGTAACACATTTTTATCTGTCTTTTGTGAGACGTTGATACATATGGATGTACCAAGGCATCGGGTCAGCAAAAGGCTTGTACTTTGAAGATTTTCTGTACCTGTAGTCTTTTCAGGTTTGTTTGACACAGTGGGCAGGCCTTTTGCTCACAGAGCAGCTCCTCTCCTGAGTGAGGTCTTGAAAGAACTTCCTAGATATCTTTTGTTAAGCAGCTCTGTGGAAAGAGAGGATGGAGTCCATGGGCCTTTGGATGACTTTAATGTCAATTTGTTCTGGGTTTAAATTTTTTGTTTGTTTCTTTTTCCTTCCCGCTACTCTTCAGCTTTCAGGTTATTGCACAGAGCAAAACAAATTGTTTCTTTATGGCTTTGGGGATCTTTTGAACTGTAAGAGACTATTTACTCACTAGAAAGGACACACATGAACTCCTTGTCACAGAGTCTAAGAAAGGCTAGTTCTCCACTGAGATGCAAATGCAATAATTTCAGAGATATCCATGAGTGTTATTTTCATCTAGACAATGAGTAAGTAGTGCTCTGGTGACTCAGTGTCCTTGCAGTGGTGTAGAAATATATTCCACATAATGGTCTTGACCATTTCTCCAGTATTTTGGAAATAGTTTTATCACTGTTTATACATGTCTTAAGTACCAAGAGGAAATATTCTGCTAAAGATTTTGGTTTCTTCTCCCTGTATGCTTAATTTAAACAGCCTAATTATTTTGTGGATATTTTCTTTTAAAAAGAAAAATTGAGTGGCTTTCGTTCATTCGAACTGGTTTTCCTCTAACCTGCCATTAATACCAGAATTGTGTGCCAGTGTAAAAAATGTGAAACTGTGTTTTCTATGAACCAGATTAGTAAAACAACAGGCAGGCAAGCAACAGTAAAATTCCACTTTGCCTGTTGGTAATAGTTCAGCCAAAGCAAGTACATTAGTCATTAAGGCAACATCTGCCAGCTTGTGTTTTGTTTTGCTTAAGTAGATTTGCAGCTGATTGCTGTGTGTTTACCCTTTGCCTTACTGTTCTGTTTTATAACATTGAACTATAACGAATAACATTCTAACTCCTTTAATAGACAAGTTGGTGAGTGCTTGATGGGTGTTTCACTTTTTTCACTCGCCACTTTTTAATTTATGTTTTGTTGTTGATGCTTCAAAGATACACTAAAAAGCACATGAACTGATCAGATAGGCAAAAGCCAGAGTGACTTGTAAACAGGTCTCTTCCTCTTCTCTTTAGAAGCATTGACTTTCCAAGAAATAACTATATTATTTAAGCTGAGGCAATTAAGGAGAAAGTGATCTGTATAGCTTGTATTAACAAAAATAAATCTAACAACTAAAGTGCTCTCAAGAGAAAAAGATACAAATGAAGGAAGCAACCATTAGAAATTTACTATACGTAAAAGTGTTTGTTATGGTAGTATTATGTTACTCCCTGCTTTTGTGGGCACTCATATTTTATGTGAATTATCATATAAAACATAAACACTTGCTTAAATTTGTTCCTTTCTTGGGAATTCACTAAATGTGTTTAAATTTCACTAACTTAAACATTAAGCTAAAAAGGGATTTAGATCTTTCTTAAGTGGAGCATATATTATGACAATAATTACATAACACAGTCTGAGAATTGGTTAGGACTCCCACCCATCACTCTCTAATAGACATCTTCAAATATTTGCGTTGTCCATCAGTTCCTATGTTCAAGTTCAATGGAACTCAGGCTGCACAGAAGGTGTTAAGAGCTTTCACCACTCAAGATGCTCCTGGGACAATACAGGACACACACATTAGTCAAAACTTTTTTTTTCTCCACTGCCGGGTATAGGCGGTGAAGAATCAATATATAATTAGATTTCTGTTGTTACTTTAAGTTGTAAGGAGTTAGAGAGGGAGTGGCAAAGAGCTGAGTTTCTAGGCAACCTATTTGAAAGGTCTGAGATACCACCTCCGATATTTATCTAAGAATGGTGTTAATTCTGTAATGGAGTTGGTTGTACTAAGATCTTGATTTTGCATGTCAGCTGGACAGTATGCAATGCAAATGGCCAAACAAACTAAGGACATAACCAGTACAAAAGTATGATGCATATCTGTTTTCTGTGTCGGTGCATAATATAACAGTAATTTTAAGTGTGAAAAAGGTCATAATATAATTTTGGTCTTTGAGCAGCAAACCTTTTTTTATCAGTGGTTGCTTGTTATAAAAATACAATTGTTAGAATGTAAACTGTATCTGTGTATAACATTTGTAAGTATAATTTTATTGCCTGCACAGAAAGAGCTTGACCATTCTGCTGGAGACAGGTTTTCTTAATATACTTTACCTGTCCTAATACTGCTTTGTTTTATGGCACTTGTCGAAGTAATCACATTTGTGTGACAGTTGGATTGCTTTCTGGGTGAGAAAAAATGCATTTACACATCAGCAACAGCCAGCAGTATGACGTGTGCTAAGTTATACTGAAGATTCATAGTTGGTTTCAGTAGCTAGACCTTTCTGGGAGCCATCTCTGAAGAGCTTATTTGCTCATCTGGACTTGGACTGCTGAAGTCAAGAAGGAGATAATCCACAGTATGTTTTGCTTTAAAGAACATTCCCATCTTCTAGGTTCTCCAAGCAAACAGCTTTTTCCTTTCCACTCTTCTGTTGCTTTGAAGGTTGGTCTGCCTTCCAAAAATCTGTATAATTCCATGCGTATGAACAGCTACTATACTTCTTTGAGCAGGCACACTTTATTTGAGCACAGTGAAACAACTACATTAAAAATGTAAGTGGCCATGGCAACCTTTTTTATACGGGAAGCTTGTTTACACCACTGTGCCTGGGGTTGTTGTCCTGGCTACAGACCTGCATTCGTGTGGGTGTGAGCAAGAAATCGTTGCTAGTGTAAGACTTCAGATGAAGATTACAATGGTCAAATGTCATTCTGATGTATTTTTTTTTCTTTTTTTCCCCAAAGAAACCATAGTATGATAATTTTTATTTTTATCATCATGTTGGTGATTTATTTATTGTTCTTTGAAATAATTTTGCCAGGCTCAAGGAAGTAGATATGTAAAGTGACTGATTTTTACAACCAATGTGCCATGCTGAAGCTTTTTATTTACACCATCTTAACAATAGATTGTAATCTAAAATTGCAAAGACTGCTGGAAAACATTGTGATTGTAGGGCAATTATTTTGTTTTGTGAGAGATGTTGATAATACATGTTTATCTTTGTTGCCTCTGTTATTTAAAAAAGTAAATTTCTAGTCTGTTTGTCACATTCTGTCTTTGAGAACTTTGCTTTGTTTTAATTCTATAATGACTAAGTACCTCTACTTAGAACTGTTCATGTCGAATGAAAGTGAGTCTCTGAAGTCTGAGGTGTCACACCCAAGATTATGTTAAGGACCAAGTAATTTTATTTGGTTTTATATGTCAGCATGTTTTTCTGAAGACCTAATATAGCTCTGTTGACTATTCTTCTGAATAGGAAGAGAAAAAAAGTTTTGAAAAAAAGCATTTAGACCAAAGCTCTTCCAGGAAGTCTGAATTTGATACGCGGTCCTAATGTCTTTCCCATTAAACAAAAGGGTACAAAAGCCCTTTAATTTTCAAGAAACTAATTTGTCTCACTTAGTTGGTACAGCACTCCACGCGTATCAGAAGTTACTCTCCAGCAGAGTTAGTAACATTGGCAAACTAAAGAAAAACTGTTTATTAACTGCTTGTAATGCAAGAATGTTAAGGCTTTTGTGTTTACAGTTGTGTTTTACAATTACTTTGAAGTTTCCTATGAGTTATTTTTAGATAAAGGATTAAAGTAATTTTTGTTTTCTTTGTTCCATTTTGTTGCTATTATTTTAAACAAAAAAGCACACCCTCAAAAAAAAAAAAGGGTGCAAATACTACTCTGGCAAGGTTTAGTTGCTCTGAGTTTAATCCGAGATATTTGTTGTTTCATGTTTTACTTGGTTAAATATCATCCCTTAACATACCAATTTTAAAAAATACACCTAAAAGGCCATTTGAGGGAGAGGGATTGTTTTATGATGGTAGATAAAAGACATGTTACCTCTTTGAAAGACATTCTATGAGCTGCCTAACTCTCAAACAAATATATGTGTACAAAATATATTCTCAAATTTGTCGTCAATGACAACAGTTAATATTGCTTTGTTATTTTTTTCTTCCTAATGCCCCTAAGAATGATGAAAATTCAGCCACATATAGGAAAAAAATATATGAAGGCATAAATAAAAATGCCAGATGAGACTCCTATGAATAGGAGAACTCAAAATACATCTTCGCTGCTTATACTCTAGTTTTCACCTTTGTCCTCCTCTCAGTTGACTGCTTTTTGCGGAGTACTGACACCAGTATGTAGATCCAAGATGAGAAGTCAACTGAGGGTACTGAATATTTGTGATTTACTTTGTAAGAGGATGGTCTTGGATATGCAGTGCTTTCAAAATGCTGTTAGGATGAGCTGAAAAAGCAATGTTACCCAGAATATGGTGTGATTCATCATTTCCACCTTTGTGAACATATTTTTGTAATTTTTGAGAAACTTTTTCAAGATTAAAAAATGGAAAAAGTTCTTGAGTTATTTCAGGAGAAGGTAGCGTCTGTAATACAGTACTCAACTAAAAGGATCTGTGGATCCTTGCTACTTCAGGGACATGTTTCTTAAAACTCTTAATATCAGTATGAATAAACTTAATATTCCCACCACTTGAATAGTTACATCTGTAGGCTAGTACCTTTATCACTTCCAGAAAGGCAAGAGATCATCTGTAGGTCTGCTAAGTCCTCCCACGGACACACAGAAATGACCTCAAAGAGAAAAGTGTTGTTGTTCTTAAATTAGTTGTTTTTTTGTCAATTTGTCTTTCTGCCAAGTGGCTTGCTGAGGTTTTTTATACACCATGAATTCAGATGAATGATAGTTTAGTGGTTATGATTGTTAACTGTAATCTAATGTTAATGATTTCATTATAGACAATTAAAAAGGAGGACAGCATGGGCATTTTGCAAAGAGGCTTCCAGCTTCAAATACTGAGAGCAAATTAATAGTTAAAACTAAGCAGGAAAAATGAAAGTAGAATGTCTAGAATTCCGTACTGGTCAGACAGTTGCTGTTTCCATTTTTTTTCTTCATTTTTGTTTATATTTCGGTCTTGAGTGAAATAGAATTCTGCTGCTTTGTTCATATTTATTGTGTTAAATGCTGTTTATTCCTTTCTGATGAAAATGAGAATCATTCTCATGTTAGAGTGAAATCAAACTGGACAAAATCATTAAATAGTTTATGGCATAGGATTCTAAAGGGAGAATGGTTTTGTAGACTAACTTGAATCATAATCAGATCTTCATACGCACATTTCAAAGAAACACTCTGTTGTGGTTTAACCCCAGCTGGCAACTGATCACCACGCAGCCGCTCACTCCCCCCTGCTCGTGGTGGGATGGGGGAGAGAATCAGAAGAATAGAAGCAAGAAAATTTGTGGGTTGAGATAAAGACAGTTTAACAGGTAAAGCAAAAGCTGCGCACGCAAGCAGAGCAAAACAAGGAATTAGTTCACTACTTCCCGTCGGCAGGCAGGTGTTCAGCCATCTCCAGGAAAGACGGCTCCTTGGGAAGACAAAAACCGTAACTCCAAATGTCCTCCCCTTCCTTCTTCTTCCCTCAGTTTTTATTACTGAGCATGATGTCATATGGTATGGAATATCCCTTTGGTCAGTTGGGGTCAGCTGTCCCAGCTGTGTCCCCTCCCAACTTCTTGTGCACTCCCGGCCTACTCCCTTGTGGGGTCCTGTGAAAAGCAGAAAAGGCCTTGACTCTGTGTAAGCACTGCTCAGCAGTAACTAAAACACCTCTGCCTTATCAACACCGTTTTCAGCATAAGTCCCAAACATAGCTCCATACTAGATACTGTGAAGAAAATTAACTCTATCGCAGCCAAAACCAGCTCACAATCCATTTGAGAAATCTTGCTCTTTTGCATCCACAGGAGGTGCAGGAGGAGCAAGGTGCTAGGGAAGGCATAAGTACTCCTGATTTTGTGAAAGAACACAAATGTCAATTTTTCTTCGTACTCCATTAGAAGATTAAGACAAATGTAGTGTTCTTTTTCTTAAAGGTGAGATTTTCTGAAGTAATTAGAGAGTTTTAGTCTCTATTTGAACAAGAACAGAAGCTAGTGCTATGTGCCCTGAAAGTTCAACCTTAAATCTATTTCTTATTAGTCCGCAGATAAATTAACAAACTGTAGCAAACTGATTATTGCTCTTATCCAAAGCTTATTGCAACAAATGAATGTCTTTCCTTTCCCCTCAATAGATGACTTATCAGGTTTCAGATGCTCTAAAACAAACAACTGAACAGAAATTAATAAAGCCGATGAACCAGCAGAGTGCCAGCACAAAGCAATTTGACCTTAGTTGTCATTTTTTGTTTGCATTATTATTCTTGTGGTAGCCTTATTTTGCTTTCACCGGTGTTTTCTATGGATATTTTTTTTTTTTAAACAGCATTTCCTTGCTATTGCAAGCTTTGGTGCTTCATGATTGTTTAGCTTCTGATCAGCTGCTGTGCAGGCAGTGTGAGCTTCCCCCTCACTGGCTTGTCAGTCACACTTGAAACTGAGAGGGTAATTCAGTCTGCCTATTAAATTTTTAGTCTCTCTTTGGAAGTTACCGCCAAATGTGCCGATTTGATGAGTCATGCTTGCCTTTTGTTGTGTGTCTGTGTTGCAACTATGAACAAAATTTGCACCGTACGTTTTTATATAAACTCAACAAGAAATTGACAAATGACAACAAGTCGTTATCATTCTGGATGGGGGTTGGTGGCACAAGAGGCAGATGGTTGTGATTCTTATTGACCAAGGCAGAGATCTGGGGAAGTAGCAATACTGAGGGCAGATGGGAAAGCAACAGGATTAGCTACATAGTTTTCTTGCGTGTCCTAAAATAAGGGTGGTGAGAAATCATTGAGGAAGGGGGAGATTAAAATGGTAAATCTTGAGAGCAGAGCTTTTAAGGTGTATCTGATACAGGTACATAGAAGGGGAAACAGTAACTAAGCAAGGAATTCGTGAAAAGGAAAAGATAAGTGTATGTTCGTGTTGCTTAGCATCCAGTATCAATCACATCTTGACCAGTACCCCAAATTTAACTGCACTGTGCTACATTCTCTCACAAATTTAAAAAATGTAGAGCTCTTCCCCAGCTACTAAGCATTACATCTCCTGCAAACTATAAGAAATATTATGTCCTGCAAATGATAAGAAATAGAAGCTCTTGGAATTATCACTCTAGCTGCCATATCTGCAGATTCTTCCTTTGTACCAGATATATAATCGATTATGTATCTGATACACATCCGCTTAAGCACAACGGTGCCCTATGGCAATGAATTATACAGGTGCACCTTTTGTTGATAAAGAATTTTAAAAGTATTATTTTTATCTGTTTAAAGTATGCTATATATTTTTGAGATTCCATTTGTTCGCTTGACAGAGTACATGGTAAAAACAAATTTATTGGAATTACCAAAAGTGCCAAGCTTGCAACACCCATTTCCCACCTTCTGCATTTTATCTTATTAGTATCCTATGTTTTCTTTTTTATTTTCCTTATTTTTTTTCTTGTTTTCTTTCCAATTATTTACATGTTTTCTTATTTTTTAATTCAGTCAAGTTAGACTTGAGTCTAATTTAGTGCTTGGTTTTTTTTTAATCTAACTTGGATGTATTTTCTGTACCCTACAATATGACTTATATATGCTGATTTGGGGTTATTTTTTTTGTTTTAAAATCTGAAAGAGATGCTGCTGTAATGGTAAACAGTTCATAAATTTCCATGAGTTCTTGGTGCATGTCTGAGCTGATACTTCAGCTATGTTAATTAATTGCTAATAATGTCTGTTGCTCTATTATGAATCATATACCTTTACTGATTCCAAGAGGGTAGATTTACTTGTATAATAGTCAACCCGCAAGTTTTGCAGTGTAGTTTTACTCCAAAGTCCAAGAGACAATTCTTCCAGGGATGTCCTCTCTCTTTGCTCCTGTGGGAACACCAGCAGAATAGACTTGTTCAAAGGTGTCACTAAGAAACCATAGTTCAGATTTGCCTTTGGTGACACACCTCCTTTTTATACTGTGCTGACCCTTTGGAGCTGTGGACACTTGTCAATGTCATGTTTTTTCATGTTGGTGAAAGTAACAGTAGAAGCATGGAACATTTTTATTAAAATTTGCTTTGGCTGAATCGGTTTTCACATCTTGTCACTGCTTTAGTCATTTTATGTCTGATGTTACTCTCCTTTGTGCTGGTTGGGATGAGGTACCCAAGCCAGCGTAAGGAGAGTGAGTTAAAAATGGACATAATATTTATTCCTTTATTTCTTTTTTTTTAAAACTAGTAATCTTTCAGATGCTAGTATGTATTGACATCTTTCTTTAAGCTGTTGGTCTTGATTTTAAATACTAAGTTCCTTAAAGGCTGCAGGTAGTTCAGAACCCAACAGTGTATACTGAGTTTAAGTCTTCCTTGTAGTGTCTGGTATTTTGGACACATTTATATTGAATCTTTCTGCTATCACATTCCTGATTTTTTTTTTCTATTTGGAATTATTCACAGTTCTTCCTGTATTTTACTAACCTAAATAAATTTGCCATCTTGCTTTTCACGCCCTTTTCCAAATGGTTAATTAATTCACTGAATAACACCTAGTGTTGTTCCCTTGGGAAAGACTCCCAAAGCTCAGGGTTGAATGTTATTTACATCGACTACATTATATGTTCTTAATCTCAGTTTTGTTTCATTCAAGAGGTTTCTGTAACAAAGCCTTGCATCCCTGTCATGGTTCCTAAAAAGCTCTTTGTATAGGGGCTTAACTTGTGGATAGTAAATTGATTATATTGCTTTATTGTTAGTTTTCATCTTTTGTTTTGATTAATGCTAAGAAGTTGGCAAATGTATTTTTCTCAAAGACACAGATTTTTATTGATCCATAATACACTTATTAAAGCAAAGTAGAATGATATTTACACATGAAAGCAGAAATCTTAAGTACCCATTCCCAACAGAGAGCCTAAATTCTGTTTCTGTTTGAAACATAACACTTCAGTGTTTGTATAGATGTATATATAGTCTTCATAGGTGGTTTCTCTTTCTAGGTATATATTTGTTTGGGTATGGTCTGTTTGTGGAGGGGCAACACTTAACTAGTCATAAGTATTAAATATTTTTCGACATAATTACTTGTTCATCAGCATGGGTGTCATCAGCAGTTTACTACATGTATAATGTACTTAGATTGGACTGGGTCAAATGAACTAGTCATATTAAATTTGCTAGAATAATGTCACTACTTGATATTGTGGACTACTAAAATTAGTCAGATAAATAAGCCACTCTTGTTCAGATTGTCATTCTGAATAAGCTGCAGCACGTTAAACAATCATATTGAGATGAGATTTGAAAGTACCATTTTCATTAAAAATATTTAATAATTTCAAGTAATTGAGACAAACTATATTGCAGGTATTGAATAGCAGATGATGGCATTTTTTTAGATCAGAAGTACAGATAATCAAGAAAGAATTATAGAGGTTAATACATGAAATCAAAATCACACATAAATGTATTAAAGACCTGTAAAAATGACATGTCGCGGTAATGCCATATGGCTTTAAAAAAAATATTTATTTCCTTGACTGTTTGGAATTTTTATCCTTTAGATAGAGGGGGATTGTACAGTGTACATAAATCACTCAGTAAAGTATGGAAATTTAGAGATCCGTGGCTACTGCAAAACATGGAATTTGTGAGAAAGACTATTCTAATACTGCTTTTCTGCATAACATTTATACGAATAGTTTATACGTAGTCTTGCACAGGTACTTCACACTGCAAGTGTGAAGAGAATCACATGAAGTGAATGAATGAAGTGAAGGAGATGAATTAGGTAATGCTACAGTTTTCTTTTTTTTTACTAACGCACCTATACATTTACTTGTTTGAATTTTTAATAGGAAGATTAACGAGTTGTTCATAGTCCACCCATGCATACATAATAAATGTGTTAATATTAGTCAAACTTAATTTTTGTCAATTGCAACACAAGGCAGCCATCTCCAGTGTTTACTTGAAGTTAAGGATGTTAAAAGTTTTTCTGTTTTGCTTTCTTATGATTCTTCTGAGAGAACATGTCTTTGTTTTTTAGTGTTTTATATTCTTTTTCCTCCCATGACCTTTTAACATAGTTGTTCTAATCCAGTTTCTAGGAAACCTTTGTAGTACTAGAATATCGCTTGAAAAATTAAGGTGACTTCCATCTGAAAAAAAGTAATATCCAAGACAAAGAATGGGACATTGTCTGCATGTTCTACAACAATACCACCCCTTGCTACTTAGTGATTTTCTTGCGATTTCCATTGTGGATATAGATTGGGTTTCACATCTGTAGTCAACTTTACGCATAACAGGTGTCTGATAAAACAGAAACATTTCCCTCTCAAGCTTTGTGCATTGTTCTTATATACCTTGTTAGAAAACCTGAGCCATGACTCGTCTGAAGAAAAAGGAAAACATGAAATAGAGAATCATTTAGTGATGCAGATATTCTTGTAGAAAATCATAATGCAATGCTATAGTGACAGTGTAACAGAACTCAGTGCCAGATCTTATGGAATAGGGAGATGATTTTTATTTTAAATGGTTTCACATACCCATGTGTTTGTCCCAGCTGTCTGTCCAGCATTTAGGCACCAAGATGTTTGTATCTAAGTGTTTCATCTATAGGAATTCCTTGTGATAAAACAGAGCACAGATGACACCACCTAATGATTTGTCATCATGTCCCCTGTGTTCTTCTTAGGTGGTCAACAGTGTGCTGGAGTTTTGGGATGTGCCTTCTGTGAACCTGGGTAAATGGTACATAATTCACTGTGAAATATGACCCATTTTGTTTGCTGGCCTTTGCCTTCTTGACATTAAAGGGTCTGAGAAAACTGGGCATATATATAAGTCCATGGGCACTGGTGGGATGCCCCTGTGACTCTGGAGGGTTCAGAGAGGACAGAGCCAGGTTCTTTCCAGTGGTGCCCAGTGACAGAATAAGAGGCGATGGGCATAAACTGAAACACAGGAGCTTCTCTCTGAATACCAGGAAACGCTTTTTGACTGTGAGGTTGTTGGAATGCTGGCACAGACTGCCCAGGGAGACTGTGGAGTCTCCATCCTTGGAGATATTCAAAAGCTGTCTGTACATGCTTCTGGTAGCTGGCTCTAGGGACTCTGCTCAAGCAGGGGTGTTGGACAATATGACCTCCAGAGGTCCCTGCCAAGCTCAACTGTTCTGTGACTCTGTGACTGAATCTGTGGAAATGAGTGACTGTCTGTTGATGTCTTTTCATGCTTTCTATTCGTTTCTTTCAGGATCAAAAGTTAGTATTTTTTCTTTAACCATACTGTAGTCAAAAGTTATGTTATTTTCTTGCTAATAAATAGATAGTAAAAGTAGAGGCTAGATTTTTTTTTAATTATTATTTTCTTTTCAGAATTATTTATATGGAAAACTATCTATAGTTATGTCTTCACATATGTGGCGACTTTTCCCACCCCATGTGATGGATAAGTTTTTTGTTGCAAGATCATTTGAGTATGTGTGCTGCTACTTTTTTTTTTCTTAAATCTTATTTACCAGAGATGGATATATTAAAAGGAAAATGGCTATCAAGTTAGTAATTTAAAATCTATTGTCATTCTTTTTCACTTGTAAAAAACTGTAAATGTAAACATAGTTCCTGGAAGATGAGCTGGGTGCAATATTTCAACTAATTGTAAAAAGCAGATCTAAGTCAAAGACTGCCAACCAGATTTTGGTCTTAAGATAAGATGACGATTATTGTGTCAAATTCAATCATGAATGTAAGCCCTGAGCTGACAAGAGTTCGAGTTGTTTTTAATCAGGCTGTTATTTAGATTTAGGCCTCCTATTCAGAAATAAGAGCAGCTAGTTGGGAAGGAATGATTTTAAAAAGTAAGCTTAGTTCCTTCTGCAGAAAGAACAGGGTTGAAGAACCTTTCAAAATCTCATTGTGTTGCTACATATAAGCCAATTCAGTGTTTGTTAACACATCTGTTTATACAAGACTGTTTTAAATGTATCTTTTGGTTAAACAACAGAAAATATAGAGGTATGTTTCCTTTAAAGGCCTTATGGTATACTTCATGGATTTATTTACATGAGCTGAAGTAAAGTTGAATCATCAGATAAACTGATAAATGCATCAGTTATGCATTCATTTCCATGACTAAAATTTGGAAAGTGATTTGAGAACAGGTATATATATATGTTAAGGAAAAGAAATGCATCTCCCCAGACCTTGGATAAATTATCTAGAATATACAGAGGATACTTGCATCATGGTGAACACAACATTATCAGTCACAAGCTAAATCAAGTGTCTTTTTAATACAAACACCTGATACTTATTTAACAGTTTATTGCTTATTTCAGCAAGGCTTTTGACATTGTCTTCAGTAACATCCTCATAGGTAAGCTTAGGAAGTGTGGGTTAGATGAGTGGACAGTGAGGTGGATTGAGAACTGGCTGAATGGCAGAGCTCAGAGGGTTGTGATCAGCAGTGTAGAGTCTAGTTGGAGGCCTGTAACTAGCGGTGTTCCCTGGGGATCAGTACTGGGTCCAGTCTTATTCAATATATTCATCAAGGACCTGGATGAGGGGAAAGAGCATACCCTCAGCAAGTTTGCTGATGACACAAAACTGGGAGGAGTGGCTGATACACCAGAAGGCCGTGCCACCATTCAGAGAGACCTGGACAGGCTGGAGAGTTGGGTGAAGAGGAACCTAATGAAGTTCAACAAGGGCAAATGCAGAGTATTAAGGAGGAATAACCTCATGCAGCAGTACAGGTTAGGCGCTGACCTGCTGGAAAGCAGCTCTGCAGAGAGAGACCTAGGAGTCCTGGTGGACAAGTTGACCATGAGGCAGCAATGTGCCCTTGTGGCCAAGAAGGTCAGTGTTATCCTGGGGTGTATTAAAAAGACCATGGCCAGCAGGTTGAGGGAGACTATCCTCCCCCTCTACTCTGTCCCAGTGAGGCCACATCTGGAGTACTGTGTCCAGTTCTGGGCTCCCCAGTTCAAGAAAGACGGGGTACTACTGGAGAGAGTCCAGCAGAGGGCTACGAAGATGATCAAGGGACTGGCACATCTCTTTTATGAGGAAAGACTGAGGTACCTGGCTTAGTTTAGCCTGGAGAAGAGAAGACTGAGAGGGGATCTCATCAATGCTTATAAATATCTAAAGGGCAGGTGTCAAGAGGATGGGGCCAGACTCTTTTCAGGGGTGCCTGGTGACAGGACAGGGGGCAACAGGCACAAACTGGAAGACAGGAAATTCCATCTCAACATGAGGAAGAGCTTCTTTACTTTGAGGGTGCCAGAGCATTGGAACAGGCTGCCCAGTGAAGTTGTGGAATCTCCTTCTCTGGAGATATTAAAAACCCACGTAGATGCGTTCCTGCCCAACCTGCTGTAGGTGAACCTGCTTTGGCAAGGGGGTTGGACTTAGATGACCTCTGAAGGTCCCTTCCAACCCCTACCATTCTGTGATTCTATGAATTTGCTGAATTGGGCTCTAGAATTCCATTATTTATGTATTTATTTATATTTACACGATCACAATGTTGTAGAAGCTCCATAATAATGATTTATTAGTATTACTCTGTATTCTCATATTGCCTCCAGTTATAGTTCCTGATGTACTACAATCTTTCTGCACTAGATCTATTTTAATCACATTAACTCCTTAGAGTGGGGAACTTATTCTATATTTCAGTTTTCTGTAAGAGTCTGAAACCTCCTGAACTATATAATAACTATATAAGCTATGGAGTGGTCCTTTAGAACTGATATTACTGTATTAGATTATATAAGATACAAGAAACCGTAGACAGTCTGCCATCTCTCCATTTTACCCAGATGCTAACCAGTTTTGATTACCAGCTACTTCTGAGCTGAATATTACAGAGCTGGAACTTGACCATCATTTGATTTTATTTTAGCAGTCGTATGCTTCTTAAAATATATTGACATATTGGAATAGTTGTTTTAAAATATTTTGAGTCAATCTGATCTGTCAGCGTCTTTGTGTAATGTGATTACTACCTAAGGCCTATGTTTTAGAGGGCAAAAAAATAATATGTGTGTTTATCTAAGTGTTTATTTAGTGTTACTCTCACTTAAGATGATGCATGGCAAAATAAGAACTAGAAGTGCTGCCAGAGAAGTTTTCCAGTCTCGAAACTGAGACTTCTTTCTTTTGCATGGTAGCAAATCACTGCTCTGTTAGGCCACTGAGCCCAGCCCTCCGAGGTTGCAGCGCTAAATGAAACCTACACTAACAGTTTAATAGTATCCTTTGTGAGCCCTAATTGATTTCATGTAATGTCATCTGTGCATTTCACAGTCTTATTAAATTTAGTTGTTTCTACAGTAATTAAGGGTAAGAAAACAAGTGCCTTTAGAATACAATTATTTTCATAATCAGTTTTAATTACACTTCACCCTCTTAGAAAGCAAAGATTTTATCAGAATAAATTGTATGTGAGTAATTAATATGCTGTTTATTCAATGGTACTGTTGACTGCCTTGGAATCTCAAAAGAATGATATGTCTTGGAATGCTAGGAAAAACTTAATTCTACATATTATAGACCGTGAAGTGTGAAGAAGACTTAAACAGAAAAATAATCTTTTTCCTTCTTTTGGTAGAATAAGAGGCCAACTTTGTCTGATTGTTTTTAGTTTTGATTGTAGGATTTCTTCTTTTTCTGTTTTCTCTTTAATGGGAATACCAGAATTATTCACGTTGTCTTCCCGTATATTGTTGGGGCAATACTTGAATGATACAAGGGTTAGACTGGAATCTGTTCCGTGAGTTCAGAGAACTGGGGGTATTAAAAAAATACATTTTTAAATTGCTTTAGAGTCTTTAGTAAGAAAGAGAGCAGTGCAAAGGAAAGTGCTGGGGGTGAGGTTAATGATTTTTGTTATTTTCATACATGGTTTGGCTATTTTGAGAAGGGCTATGACAGGTATAAAACTAGAAACAAGCCAGCCAATAAACAGTAGGAAAAGAAATAGTTTCTCTCTCTTGCTGCATGCATTTTCCTAAGTACATAAACACCAGAAACATTTGGAATACAACATGTTTTCTGGTTTTCCAGAGTTTTACAGTAGAAAAACTGGCCAGGAAAAAAAACACAACACCATCTTACTTAACCGAGTGAATAACTGTTCTTTGAAGATTTTCCCCTTCGTGTCAACAGATTTTTAAAAAAGGGGCTTATTACTATAATCAGGAGATACTTTAGGATATTCTGGTTTTAGTGTCTGGAGAGACTGTCATCACTTAGGAAACTGTGTGTGATTATCATGAAAAAAACAATACTGTGTCCATATCAAGACAGATAGGCTGAGTTCAAATCTGAGGATGAGGGCATTGAGGGTTTTTTTTCTTCTTCCCTGCAGAAATAAAGATAATCAACAGAGAACTGCCTTTCTGTGTTTATTTTGCAGCAGCTATTGCACATAGTCTCTCTGTATGCACAATTACACCTGGAATTTAAAATAATTTCAGTGTTTATTCATACGCAATCAATATGGATAATGCAGCCAAGGCAGAGATGCCCTTCGAGTTATCTGAAGGCAAGAAGAGTCAGCTTTCTGCCAGTAGATCACATTGTTGAGAATAAATGTAAGGCAGAGAGAAGTACAGTGCATAGAAAGGCAGAAAGAAATATGTCACTGACAGGAATCTTGTTGGTGTGCCTGATTCAGCACATGTGTTCCCATTGGACTCCAAAAAGGCGTTTTTTCTTGTTTATTCAAAGACCTTTCCACCTCTGAAATAAAATCTTTCCTTCTTTCAGCCGTCCACATCAGCTGTCTTCAGGGAGATTTTAGCAGTGATAAAGATCAGGCAGATTTCAGTGATACAGATTGGTGTATTTCCTTATGTATTATGTATTCTGTGTTAATACAGTGTAGTGCACCTTGGAATAACGCTCTGCACTTACTATGTTTCCTGTTATCTGAATATCTCAAAGCATTTTTGAACACCGACCCTTGCAATGTATCTTGTAATGTGAATAAGCGTTACAATTTCAAAGAGACAGATACTCAGTAAATGTGAATGTTTCCTTCCAAATTACGTAGCAAATACTACAGCTGAAGAAAAATCTGGTATTCACACTCATGGAGCCTCTACAAACACTGTATTCCTTGTCTTGTATGGGATTGAGGATAGATGAATGAAAAACTCTTGCAGTATGTTTAATGACACCATGATTCCCATACGTCAGCACTTTCTCTTCTTTACATTGTTATAAGTTGTTCAGTTGTATATATTTTGTATTTTGTTGTATATGTTTATTCTGTGTGTATATCACAATACAGATGCTGACTTTTAGTTAATAATACAGTACCTTGCTTATGAACTTAAAGATCACACAGATTTCAGATAGCTTTATTTTCCCCTGCTTGTCTTCCTAAATATTTGTAAATGGCTACATTTTAAAAATATTGGCTTTAAAATTTCTTAACATCACAGAAAATTCCTGTAGCAGAAGCTGGTGGATTTTTTTTTCCTTCTTTGGGGGATTTTTTTTTTAACTCTTAAAAACTTCTTCCTGTGAATTTAAATGTTCACATTTATATACATTGTATGTATAAATGTAAATGTAAAAATTGTGTGCGCTTCCTCTGATGTGCCTCCATTTTCCCTCAACTTGAAGCCTTCAGCTAACACATTCTTAAGAGAGTACTGTAATTTCTGTCCTGCAGCAAAGTTCATATGACAGCTAGCATTGGTCAGTCCACTGTAACTAATGCCACTAGTTCCTAAAAATCAGTCCCCAGACTAGATTTGGGATCATTTTACCTACCTACCTACCTTTAATTGTGTAAAATTAAAATTGTGTAAACTTTAGATAACTTACCATTGTAGACAAGAGAAAAAGATTGACTCTAACCTTGAATCTATTTCAACAGATGTGTACAGACAAGGGAGGAGGTATTAAATTACAGAAATGCTTGTCTCCATGTTTTGCAGAGGGAGTGTAGTTGTCTAAATTCTGGGTGTCTAGATGAAAATAAGATGAATCCCACCTTTAGTATTTGTCCCATGAGTAAGAAGCTTTTGGTTATACCACTGCATGCTTATTTTTATTTCATAGTAGAACAGACAAAACCAGGATCATTCCATTAAAAATACTTTTTTTGTTATAATTATCTTTCAGTATTTCAGCAGTATTTTGTGGTGTTCCTACTGTGCAGTTTTCTGTTTGCACTAAAACAAAATGATGCAGGTGATACAGAATATAAAGAAAGCATCTTTATTTTGGTTTTGTGCAATAATTTCTTGTTCAGTATACATATTTTTGTCTCCCTTATAATTTTCTTCGATTTATCTTATCACATGCTCAATTTAGTACTTAGTTTTATTCTTCATTTTTAGACCTTCTTTTTTCTATTCTAACCTCATAATTTTGAAGTAATTAAAAAGCCAAGTAGAGTGAAGCTTATTGATATGTTGCAGAACTGTCACTGTAGTTGAATGTTTATTGCATGTTTAGATGTATCAAAATTTAAAATGCAAAGTACTAGGTATTTTCCGGTGGGTGTATTAGTATGCTTATAGATAAGCAATGTGTTTCTGTAGGCTGAAAGAATTACACGCCGTAAGATTTCTGTGCATCATAGACTAGAAGGGCCAAAAGATTCTTTGTAACTAAAACTTCATTCTTTACCCAGATCAATAAAATACTATACTTTTTCATGCAGTCTGGAATTTTCTCTGAAATATAAATTCTGATTTTGAATAATACTTCTAATTGCTCTCCCTTTGAACATATCTGTGCTTGTGTCCTTATTTTTTATAGATTTAAAATGCACTAGGTATTTACACAAGTGGATGAATATAGCTTTGGGTCCTACTTCTCAGGATACCATGCAAAAAGTTAAATATATACAAATAGACTGAAGCTTTTTTTTTGCTTTTTTTTTTTTTTAAAAATAATCTCACTGTGTATTGTCAGAATGCTGTTATTAGAGCATTACTATGCGTTTATAGGAATTCAGGTGGATTGTAGTTAAGAGTGCCTTTAATGTTTTGAAGAATTGCATTTCAAGAAAGTGTTATACTTGATTTTGCAAAGGCACTGATACTAGCTGTCACGTTGCACTCTGAAAATTGAATTAGAATAATGCTATAAAGTATATCTTACAATAGAATTGTGCTCGGAAGAACTGGATAAAATATTTTTAGTTTATGTAAGCTTATTCCATTTCCAAGCTCTAGTGAATAAATGTGAGGCTATTTTTGAGCTAAAAGGGATCAATCGGTCAATACAATATTTTCCAGGTAAAAGATTTTGTTTCTTATTGTCTTTTTTCTAAGTTTATTCTGATTTAATGTATACTGCTAGTCTATTTAGGTGTGATAACTATGTAATTATTTTTTAGTTTAACAAAGGAACAACAAATTCTTTCATTGCATCTGTTTTAAATATGAAGAGTGGCCTAACCAGAAGCCATGTTTATGTTCACGTAGAATAAAGTTGGGGAGATCATGTTCACTATTCTGAAGCTAAGCATGTCTTACTCTCCTCCTAAAAGGCCCCTGGGGACACATTCTAATACAAGCTAAGCAGTACCATGATGTGGAGAATTCTTGTAGATGGCAACAGGTGCATCTGAGATGAAGATGAAGTCAATTTTTAACTTTTTAAAACAATTGGCGGATGACTTTGTAGGGAGGCATTCGATAGGTCTCTCGTTTTTTGAATAAAAAAAAAATCCAATAATACTTCCTTTTTTTCACAAAATAGCTGGGAAAAGCAAATAAAATGTTAAAGGATTAAAAATATGATAGAATACGGTAGCTATCGTGAGATTTGACTCTTGGGGAGGATTTTTTTTTCTCTGAAATGATTGTTCTCTCCTGTACTCTGACTGAATTTTTCTGTTCTTACTGTCCTCTGCTGCAATTTACTTGGATGCTTGTTGAAAAGCATGCAAAGTCAGTGCCACTTTGCAAAACTTGTGTTAATTTTTTGTTTATTTTCTTACTTCCACTAGTGTACTAGGTTTTAAGATGATATTACTTACCAAGGAGTACAACCTCTTCATGACAGGAAACAGGATTTGAAATAGAGATTGGCACTTAGAAATGTCTTGGCCTCCTCTGGTAAAGTTATGATAAATGACAACTGGAGACATTATATCTGCTAAAATGTAGTATCTTAATCTCTGTCTAAATAACTGTAAAACCAGACAGGAAATCTATCTAGAAATATCCAGATCACCACAGTTTTGTAGACTAAACATAGATGGTCATCACATTGCATTCATTTCACTTGAAGTAACATAAATTATCAAATGACATTGCTATATATTTTCTGAGTTTAAAAAATTACTCAGTTATTGTGCTGGTGTTAAACAAATATGCATGTGATAAAACACCTAAGTAGCCTTGACAGACTTGTGTTAATGAACAGTATGTCATACTTATCTGTTCACATTTCTAAATCCCTATTTTGGTAAAATTCAATGTAAAAAAATCGGTGAGTTCACGTGACACCTACATAGCACATGAATGCTGATAGAACACCGATATAGTTTAATGTTTTTTTCTGCACTAGAATTGCTGGACCCTTCCCAATCTATCATTTAGATCTTCCTCAAGGATAAGATAGCCTTTGTATTTAAAAATTGTATTTTATCATGTAACTGATAGAGATCTTTCTTGTAATTTATCACATTCATATTTTAAAAAAAAAACAGAATAAAACACAAAAAAACCCCAAACTTCAGTGTTATTGAGGTTTAAGGTGTTGAATGCAATCTCCAAAGGTTTCAAGTCATAAAAACAATTAAATTCATCATACCGTGCAGTGGCCAGGAGCTATTTCATGATTTCTGAAAATAAACATTTTTCCCACTGTAGCGTTAATGACAAATAAGAAAACAATCTTTGGTAAAACAAATGAGGGAATTACTTCTGATTATTTATGTTTTTTAATTGTGCACATTTCAAGCATAGTACTTTCGAAGAAATAATTTTGCTTCATTTTCTACAAGATGAATTCTAGTTGCTATTTCTCAGGAGAGAAGATAAAAAAGGAACCCTACCTGCCAAACATACAGTGCAAGTTCTGTAGCTAATGTATTTGCAAAGTTACCTTGATTGATGCATGAAAAATATATAGTGTGTATTTGTTATGTTTTGATTTAATGATTAAGATTTGTTTTCTTCCTAAGAGTTCTGCATTTGACTGTTTGTACTTGTGCAGGGTTTGTGACCGTGAAGCTGCACTGGAATCAGCCCTAAGAATGTTGCAGCAATTCTACCTGGATCTCGAAAAGTTCCTCGCTTGGCTTACAGAAGCTGAAACAACTGCAAATGTCCTGCAGGATGCTACACACAAGGAAAAGATACTAGAGGATGCCAAAGCAGTTCGAGAGCTCATGAAACAGTGGCAGGTAAATCAAGTGCTTCAGTTTAGAGACATGTCAGGTTTCCAACGTGGTGGGGTTTTTTTCTAGCGCACAGCTACTCAACAAAACTGAAATTGTCTTGAAAAAGAGAACTGGTTCTAATACTGTTTAAGTGTTGCTTTAGAAATTGTTGCAGGGATCTAATGTCAGTCACATCATGATTCTGTCCGACATCTTTCAGCATAAAAAATGTTTGAAAATGTGTCTTGAGTACAACTTTAAAACATACAGAAAGGAAATGTTGCTGGAATGGGGATTTAGATTTTTTTTTATCACATAAAAATGAATTACTCTGCCAATCTACAGTCTTGACAGACGTGAGAGTTTATTAAGCATTTCTGATATTTATAGCAATTATATAAATTGCATCAAGTTTATTCTCTGTAGCTTAACTGAATTAGTTTTCCTCGATAACTTTCAAATAAATGAAAAATGTTAATTTGGTATTTGGCTGATTATTGTCAACACGCTCTGTTGCAATAATAAAAAGAGATAATGATTAAAATTTTCGTAGTTAATGGCTGGACAGTTTTCAGACAGTTGTTTTCCTCTGGAAACAAAAAATCTTAAAAAAGGAGGAGACTTTTATTTGGTGTTCTGGAGAATCTTGACGAGAAAGAAAAGTAATAAGTTGAGACGGTACTGTTGAAATACGTTGCTGTACTTTCATTGTGCTTTCCTGACCGCAGTTACTGAGAGGAATGCACATATGTCTGTGTGAGGTCTTAGATTTCTTAAATATGAGGCTGGTTGGCTGTTTGGAAGGCAGGGCCCTTTTTTCCAATATTCTTTGATAGTGCATGACTTTCATGTTGACAGAAAGTTCAAAACTGGAAATTCCAGGTGGTGAAGGCTCTATGCCTTGATTTATTTATGAAAAACATACCGTGAAGAATTTTAGTTATAAGTGATTATGTTGATTAAGTACATTGGATGGCAATACTGCTACCTTCTTTTGGTACTACTGTATTAATACATGGTTTTAATTATTTGACTGAGCTGCTGATAAATTCCGTTGCATCTACAATCTACAGTTGTTGCACTGGACAAAAGTGAAGTCTGAACCACATTTTTAATAGTGATCTGTCTTTATGCTAATTTGATTTCATAGTAATATACCTTAAGTCCTTATGTGTTTCTGAATTCATTTGGCATGATCCTGGGGAGCAGATGCTCTGCTGAGCAGTTAGTTTTCAGTATAGACCATCGGTTTATATTCTGTAGATTAGGTTTTGGTTGTAATGGTGTTAAAACAATGTAGTTATCAAGTATTTGCAGAAGTTTGGGGGGTTTTATCTGATCATTGAAAAATGGGTTATTTGACAAAATGGAGATACCTAAAAATTTACGTCAAATGCTTCATTCTTAGCTGTAATGGAGCTTTGTACACCTGATTATCTTTTCAACTAGTATTTTGTTTGTTTTTTTAGTTTCCACATAAGAACCATACAGAACTATAGACAAAAGGAAAAATAAATGCATACAAATCCTTCCGTCCATAAATAAGTAACGAAGTACATAAAAATAACCACCATATGACCAATTGCCTTGAACTGTAAGATCTCTTCTAAAGATTTTTATGCATTTAAATTTAGAAGTTAGATTAAATTTTCATTTCTCCTATACCAGGGTTTTGGTATTTAAATATCAGATCTTCTAAGGCAGGAAGGGTAAAAATTGTTGTAAAGTCTATTTGTTTCACTTCCAAAAACCAAACAGTGTTATGTTCGATATCTTGGCTGTACAAGAGAAATTATTCTTACATCTTAAGAAGAAACATTAGTATGCAGAGGCAAAAAAGTGGTTGTTCTATTGTCTTTTTCTTCCAAAAGATTCATATATATGTGTCCACCAACAGCACAATAATTTTAGACTTCAGTTAGAGTTGATGATTGCAGGAGGAAATATTTTGACAATGTGGTTTGTTGCAGTTTTTTTTCATTTGCATCTGCTTGCTGATCTGCCTCTGTGTAGATCGACTTAGTTTTCTTCCTGGGCCTATCACTGTATCAGCCTCTTTATACCATTTTTAAGCATCCAGAAGAAATCTCATGATTAACAAGCACAAGTGGATTTTCAAATGCCATCTCCTAAAGGGAGTCTGATGAAAATTTTTCTAAAAGCTGGTAGAACCATCTTTTTTTCTTTTTTGGTTCCCCTCAAGTAGACGTTTAAATAAACAGAATGGGGCTTGTGGGTTTGGTTTTTTTTTTTTGGAAATCACAATTGGAAAAGACCCTTTTTTTCTGTAACTTTTTAAGAACTACAGTAAAGTGACCATTCAAGAGTTGTACTTTCTTCCATTTCATTAAATAATCACTGATTTGAGACATAGTCATTAACTTCTATTCATTTAAAAGTATGTATCTTTTTACCAGTGTGTGTTCTTAATAACTAGAGCATCATTTTTAGTCAGTTCTCTTATTAGAAAAGGGACTTCAGTAAAAGCAAATGTTTTAGGTGCAGAAAAGTAAGCTGTAAATTGAACCAAGCAATGTATTTGTTTACTCAGTAATACAATGTGTTAATATGTGTGAAGCTGTTGTAGTGACTGCAGGTTTTTCGGGAGACTTTGGGTTATTCTTAAATTATAAAAGGTACCTCTGTAGCGTTTTGCCATTACTGGAGGGACATACGTGCAGAAGAAAGCACAAGCGTCTATAAACTTCTGTTTCTCCACTAGTACCTGGTTTTTTTGGTTTTTTTTTTCTGATTATGTGTGTGGGAATTTTGTATGAAGTGAATGGACGATGGCAATAAAAGTCAGTTGGAAACAAAGTATGGGATTAAATTAGTGTATGCTGTGGCCACAAATATACTAGCCAGTTAAATATGTCCTTGATCCTTCTCTGGCACTGGGGACACTTATAAGCAAAAAGCCACATTCATATTTGGGAACTATTCTACAGTTCAGAAAGTCAAATATTATGCTGCAGTTGTTCTTATGTAAAACTTTTCATTAAAAAATAAATAATTTGAATTAAATAAGGAACTTATTCAAAAGAAAGAAAAAGAGTAAATTTATGTAATAGTCTGACAGCACTCAGCTGTAAAATTAATCAATTCATGAAGATGGGCAATATTTGCAATAGTCATAATGCATTGCTCCATATCAATAGTCTTCATTGTAAAAGCTTTCTGTCCAAACAGGTACAGTTTCCTGGTAGTGCTGCAAATATTGTCCATCTACATTGCTACAAAACTGGATAATGGAGTAAATATTAAGGATTTTCACTTCTTAAAGCATAATTTTGTCAGTAAAACAATTTTATTGATGGCAGCTGAATTGTCAAAAAAAGAGTATGACCTTTTATCTGTTCCTCAGTTATTGCTGCATTGATCCTTCCAGTCTTCATACCTATCAGAGTTCTCTCTCACAATTCCTTTTGATGCATAAGGATGAAAAGTAAGAACATGACAGAAGTGTGGCCTTTTGCACACAGCTTATGCATATAAAAGCTTTAAAGAAAAAGGAGCTCTAATAAGTCTCTGAAATATCAGAAATATGCATTTATGTACTTTGTGGAAAGGGGTTATTTCTCACTAATCCATATCATCAGCCCCATAAACCATAAATACTGATGTCTTTTTTTTACTCCGTACTGTGGGCCAGAAATGCATTTACCCTATAAAACACATCAGGCAATGACTTGTATCCCGAGAAACTTTCTATGTAAATTGTACATGTGTAAAACCAGACACATTCAAATACAGTCTATGTCCTTAATATGTTTTTTAACATCCATTATATGTAGGTTAACCGCAAGCCCTGCCCCAGCATAGAAAAGATCCTAAATGTTTTCAGCGAGGATTACAGTTTTCCAATGGACTTTTTTTTTCTACATGAAGTCCAGTTTTTTATCTGTCATCAACCAAGCTGAATCCAGATCCTAGGAGGTAAAACAAAATGCGAGTTTCTAATTAAAGAAAGTTTGACTACTTAGGTTTATAAAGTTCATAAAAGTTATAGTTAAATATGACATATGGACTTAGATCTACAGTATCTGTCTTGATGCTGTCTACAGTATCAGTTGCATAGACTTGGATAATGTGAAAATAGTCATTAGGAGTCCTGAAATGCTATAATTTTGTTTGAATCTGCTATTTTGGGCAACAGGCATAAAGCAGTGTTTTGATAAAGAATCTCTACACAAATGAAAAACCTAGATTTCCAAGTTCAGTAGTAACTGTCACCTTGTCACCAAAAATTTTCATCTCACCTTTAGTAATCTAGCAGTTTTCTGCTTTACGCTCTCAAGCTTTAATTTATTTTTTCAAACAACTAAAATTATTTTCTTGCTAAAATAATATCTTGCTGTGCAGAAAGTGTTTTGTATAAGTTGCTTGTCCAGGAAAATCTCACATTTTTAGGTGTTTTGCTTCTCGTGTTCAGAAACCATTAGCTCAAATGTCACTAATAAAGATTAATCTTCCCCTAATACTCAGCAGTTCATTCAATACCAGAAGGAGAAGGGTGAGGCTTACATAACTGCACATTCTAATTACCTGATGATGTAATTATATTAAAGTGTTGCATTATAAACACGTTGTTTGTTTATATAAACATGTATTTGCATGCATCATTTGTCTGAACTGACAGCAATGTAATAGTTGGGGTGATTCATATAGTTAGAATACTTTCTGGAGAATTTTCAAGGATACAAACCAGTTACTCCAAGGAATTGTGTAATTATATGCTGCTCTTTATTGTCTGGTTGAAACACATCACGTGTCCCCATGAGGCCTGGTTTGATAAGTAACCATATGAGGGAGATGAAAATAATTAATTTTGCTTTCTGCTTGCATACTTCTAGTGATATGAACTCTCAACTATATTAATTACTCCTGGTTTGTCTTTTTAGCAATAATTGTATGTGACATTTTATACAGCTTATGTAATATTAGATACAACTTTGAAGCTAGTGCATATTTATCCTATTATTTCATGAATGCAATCATTTAATATTAAGCCTGTAGAAGAATTTAATCACAGGGGTTTTTTACTGAAATTTGGCAAAGAATACTGCATGTGACACCTAGTTAGACAATAACTGGAGAATGCTTCTGTACTGTTTACACAGGTTACCAAATGTATCTGAAATAACCTATGAAGGACTGATGAATTATTGGTAGTGTAGACTGACTAAAAGTATGACAGCATATGATAAATGAAGCAAAGATAATAACTTTGGTATGAAATACGTAGCAAATTTATTTTTATTACCACCTTCATGCTCACTTAGCCTATAACCTAAGTAGTTTTCCATTAGATGGAGTTTTGCTGCTAATAATACGAAAAACATCCAGTGCCTTAAGTTTTACCCAAGAATGTATAGTATGGGCAGTACCCATATTTTCTCACAATGCTGTTTTTATCTAAAACAATGGATAGGAACAGCTGGCAATGCACTCTCGTTTCTTCTATTCCTATCAATACTTCAAAGGTGCTTGCTTGTTTTTAAAGTGTCCAAGCAGCTGTTTTTTCAGTAGTAGGAAGTTGAGGTAGTACATGTTCCTGAATCTTCTTGATTATTTAGCAGTGTATGTTCTCTGAGAGAATAACATTACAGCCTAATCTGAGACAGGGCAAGATATTATCTCAGAGTGAAAAACTACCATATGGATTTTGTGAAATATTGGATAATATTACTTTGAAAGCATTTGGTCAAGATTTTTTCAGTATTGTGATTGGTGGTCATGAGGGAGAGGAATAATGTTTCTTTATTGTTAACAGCAAGTGCCAAACTGACCCAATGAAACCTCAAAGAACCTACGCTTGCGGTTTTGGCAGATGTGGAATTCCTGACCAGAGAGAAAACTCCCCCATGGCCAGCAACTGTGTACTGGTTATGTCACTCATTTGACACCATTGCAGTTAAGACCAAATGCTTGAATCAGAATGTTTTCTATCAGAGCTGTGTGCCTGCTCATCCAGCTAATACTAGGAAAAGTTTTTCTTCATCATCCTTGGAGTGATTAAATTTTGTCCTCAAACCCTAATGTGGCACATTTGTGGCAAAAGCAGCCAACTGGGGTGTGTTAGGCAAAGCGTTGCCGGCAGGTTAAGGGTGGTGACCCTTCCCCTGTGCTCAGCATTGGTGAGACTCATCTGGGGTGCTGGGTCCAGGGCTGGACGACTCCGTATGAGAGAGACATGGATTTACTGGAGTGAGCCTAGCGAAAGGCAACAAAGATGATTAAAGTTTTGGAGCATCTTTCATATGAGGAGAGACTGAGAGAGCTGTCACTGTGTAGCCTGGAGAAGAGAAGGCTCAGGGGGATCTTATCCAGGTGTGTAAATACCTGACAGGGAATGTGTAAAGAAGATGGAGCCAGGATCTTCTCAGTCATGTTCAGTGACAGGATGAGAGGCAGTGGGCACAAACCGAAACACAGGAGGTTCCAGGTTAGCATAAATAAAAAAAATAGATTGTGAGGATGGTCAAATCATGAAACAGGCTGTCCAGAGAGGTGGTGGCATCTTTATTACTGGAGATCTTCAAACCCTGGCTGGACATGGCCTACTTTGAGCAGGGGGGTTGGATCAGATTATTTCCAGAGATGCCTTCCTGCCTTGACTGTTCTGTGATTTTTGGGGTCTCTGATCTGATCACATAGCAACCAGTCATATAGTCAGTCATTCTGGTCGTCTAATTAATTTTGACTTAAATATGCAAATTGAAAAGCTTTAATAGAAGAAAGTAAGAAGCTGAAAACTTTCTTGCTATTTCTTGAGAAAATTTCATAAGTATCTCCCAGGAGTTCCTGAATAATGTCTTTAAGTGAGTGAGTAGGAAAAGTGGATAGTAAAAAGAAAAAGATGAAGTGAGGAGAAGGGACTACAGAGAATAAAAATAATTATATATTCTTACATTACTCTTATTAGTGGAAACTGATAGGGAGATTGAAAGGTGAAAGTTAGAGGTAAGCAATTAAAGTAGCACAGGTATTTTTCAGAGTACCATAAATTAAAAATGAGGTTTCTTTCCTTGTGCACAGAGTTGGAATCTGCAGCCTTTGGCCTCCAAGCATTTTCTCCCTTAATCCATTACTCTTACAACTAAAGTAAAGACTTCTTTAAAAGTTATCACCCAAACATGAATGGTAACTTACTTGAAATAGTTATTTTTTTAATTGGGATTTACCTTGGTAGTATATTATTGGATTGATGCTTTTGTGTAAACGGAGTGGGTGGGAACTGTTAGCACAGTCCTGGATTGAGACCTCCTACAGCTACGGTCCTTCTAATTAGGTCTATGTTCCTAGTTTGCTAGTAAAATTACATATTTTGGTAAAAGAATAGTGTTTTGTGTTAATACCTGTATTTTAAATTAAATGCATTGGATGGAGGGGAAAGTACTTTACAACATAAAGCTTCATGTTAACTATGACAACGTATCAGTGTACAGTGTCTATAAATGTGCCTGAGGAGCAGGACAAAGATGGTGTCTATGTTCAATCAGGTTCTCTGGTGTATTTTTATTTTTAGCTTATGAACTACATGATAGACATGATAGACGCAATAATCCAGTAGCACAAAGCGCCAAAGACACTTTTTAACATATTTTAATGTCATACCACTCAACTACATTATGATTAATGTGCTGCTATAGAAGACACAAAGATAAGGACATTGTTGGTTCAAAGAGTATATAATCTACAGTCCTATAAAAATGGGTAAAACTGATGAAATCAATGAGACTTCTTATGCACATAGATATAAATGTATATTTGTGTTTGAAGCTTTAAGTCCTAAAAGATATGCAAATGAGTAACCCTTGCAAATGCAACCTAAGGATCAAGTCTGAAAAGAAATACAGTTGTGTTGGTTTATTTATGTTTGTTTTATACTACTGTAGTTTATCATCTGAATTAGGCTTGCTGGTTTGTGGTTTATTTTAGCTTCTCAGAGAAGTAACAGTTTTATTAAACTGCATAACAGCCCAGCATGTGGTCAAGCAGTATCTTATAATATTGATATACCAATTTTTCTGCTGTCTTTTGAGACTGTGATTTTGCTCCGTTCAAATAACAACGGCAATATCTATGTCACTTCCATATCATGATGCACTTTGATATAGGTAAGGATAGGAAAAAGTGGAACAGGAGGCTTTCAGTACAGGGAGGAATAACAGAATGAAGAGAAGAAAAGCTGGGAAATGAAGCAGCTGTGTAGACTCAAGTTACTGCATAGTGCTATGTTAGTGGAAAGCTGAATACTTTCACTGGGAGGTTTAGATGCTGATTCTCAATGGGGAAGGCAATGCCACAGCTGTTCTTCTTAGCTGGATATCAAAGAGAAGTGGTCAGGAAATCTGTAATAAAACAGATATATAGATGTTGCTACTTTTTGTCTAACATTTTAATTAATTTAGTTTGGATAATCTGTATCATAAAAACAGAAAATGTCTTGATCATTCAGCTTATCTAGGAGTGGATACATTAAAGATCTATTCTGCTTCTGCCATTCCTGTTTCTGAACTTAGAACAAAATTCTAATCAATGCTAATTTTCCTCTAGAAGGTAAAAGGCTTACTTTATTAATTGATCTAGTACTTTGTTACTAGAGTGAGATATAAGTATTCTGAAAACTTATTCCCAGGAAAATAAACAGCTCTCAGTTGTCAGAAATCTCACATATAAAGTGGGTGCTTGTAAACAAGAAGAAAGATAAATTTCTTCCTTAAATTTCTCATTTGTACGTGTTCTCATAATCAAGGTAGAAGAAAAATCCCATTTGTCAAATGTGCTAAATAACATAGTATATGTTCACTTGCTTGACTTATATTTTTCTCTATAAAAGTGTATTGAACACACCAGAAGGATGGTTCTAAGTTTCCACTTGCAGATTAACACTCAAAGCCTACCAGCTTTAAACACAGATTTTTCAAACACAGATTAGATGGGAAAAGCTTGTGTAGCATTAAGTGTGAGGTTGCGTTGTATAAAGTAAGATTATTAGAGGAGAGCATGGAAAACACAAATAGGAATGGGATGGAATAGGTAAAAAGGTTTGCCATTATTCCTGAACAGGTTCCGATTCGTACATTTCCTCCTGACCTTCGCATTTGTCTAGGACACCTCATCCCTGTTTGTTTAGGCTTTTCTAAAGCAGGATCTCCCACATCCAAAGAACTGGATGGATGGGCACTCTCATAGTCTTACTAAGCATATGCGATGGCTCACTGTAGCCCATCAACTTGAAGTGATACAAATGAGAATGTGTAGTTACCAAAACTTTGAAGATTTCTGCCACTTGCTGTTCCTGTGATCATCAGTATTTATTGGTACAGTCTAATCTGCCATTTAGTTCTTCCATTTCCTTTGTATTCCTTACAGCAGATTTATTTGAAAAGTGAATAATGAATAAAAACTGTTTGCAAAATCCCAATGGTAGCTTTTAATATATTCTTCTGATAAGCTTAAAAGGGTATCTGGGCCTTTTGCAATTATCCCTCATACCAGACTGTTCAAAACACATGGCTTAAGTGCACATAATTTTTTGTTCGTGAGACCAGATGTGTATGTTCCCAAGGCAGGTAAAAAGAAAAATGCTTGTATTGTGATTATTAACTTGTTAATATAAAAAGGGTAAATTATACAGTGCATAACTGAGGAAAAGTATTAATTTTGGCTTGGGGCAGACATCTTCCTGAATACGTAAAAAGGGAATGACCTACAAAGAATACAAATAAGGAATACAATAAAATCACAAATGCTTTTCAGACACACGTTCTACTTGTTTTGTGAAAGATTTTCAGTCTGTACTGAGAAAAATTGTCTTCTAAGAAATGGTGCAAACTTTTCCTTTTTATAAGTATATAGCTGCCATAGCACTGTTTTTCTGCACATGAATTTACAAGTTTTCACAACATGAGCTATCCTGTATTATGCACTGTGCAGCAGTTGTATACTGCAGCATGGCAAATCCCGCTACCTAAACTGACAGCATGTTTGACAAGAACAACTTTGTCTTTATCATCACCGAGTGCCCCATTTCATTTTCTGGCACGAGTTTAGATTTTCATTCTTTCAACTGCTGACAAGAAATTGAATCTCTTCTATCAATATGAAGTTCCACATGTGCATTTATCCTTTTCTGCCACATTTTTCATTTGAATAATTTATTTTCATTGGATACCATTTCAATTTGTGTGTTACCTGATCCCAATTCACTGATGGTCACCACAGAAACTGGCATTTATCCCACATATGAAATGGAAGGTTTTTTTACTAGAGTGAGTAGTAGTAGAGAAGTATTATCTCATTCTGTAATGATTCCAGTGGGTTCATCACCTGTTATCATTGAAAATAATAGCAACTTTCTGGAGGAGGACCTTTGTCCTCCTTTGTGGCAGTGCTGTAATTAAGTTAGGAGATTCTAATCTGATGTTCAGTATTTTCCTTTTGGGTAAAACGCGTGTTGTTTGGGAATTCTGGAAAGTCAGCCTTAAACTATGGTTACTTATCAGTTTTGCTACATTTTGTCTCAGTAAAGTTAACTAGATTTGGGCTTGTCTTCTCTGAAATTGTTAGTATAATAATTGCATTTCAGTGGTTGAATATTGTAACAAAAATATATAGCTACTTAAATGTGCATCAGTACCCTTCCTAGGGTTTATAATTTCTATTTTTGTGTTGTCAGTTCTCTGACTTTATGTATACTTTTCTGTGTGGAGGAATCATCTGATGTTATGAATATCTACCAAGTACCTAAAATAGCAGTATTGAGCTGCTTTGTATGGGATTGAATGACGTTATTTAGAGCCTATGACACTGGAAATCATGTAGACTCACATAAATTCTATTATATAGGTTATTCTGTTATATGTATTACATTTTTATATATATTATATTATCCTTCATATCTATTCTCATCTGATTTTAGGATTATACAGTTTCACATAACCTGTTCAGCTTGTGGGCTATATATATTTTTTTTTAATAACCTTGTCATCTGTGGATTTTCTTCATGTGAAGTTAGGAGGATATGTCCTTAAACACTGGTAACAAGCAACCCCTAACTCTGCTGTTTGTATTCAGGTATCAGTTGTTACATACTGAATCACCAGGTTACAGAAATACAGTAATGTCATCACTTCAGTGTTTTGTCTGCCTTTACATTTTTTAGAGGCCACATAACCAGTCTGTTGTGTATCTGCCACCAGTCCTTACTGGAATACTGTAGGTGATAGGGCGGAAGAGTCAGCTTCTGACACCTATTTCTAGGTTTCAGTGGTGTAAGTGTAAGTGTTTAAGCTCCCACTGAGATTGGCAAAGTTGGTCAAACCTAGAAAGCTATTCAGCTGGCCAAACATAGTTATCCCGTTGTCTTCATCTCACTAGCAGTGCAACGGCAGCTCATGTTTGTACCTCCTCACACCATGAAGATATGTCCAAGAGCTGTTTCTGAACTTGTGTTACTGCAGAGGTTTGTGCCACCCAGTTCAGCCTTGTAGCGATACCTGTTCTTCGTAGTTCTGCACAGACAATGTTAAGAGAGAAGCACTTCCAGAGGGCATTTTAGCCCAGCTGAGCTGGAGCTATTTGCGTTCTGGAGAAGTATATGTCTCTCTGGCTTAGAGACAACCTAGGAGGAATAGCTAAACAATTAACTGGCTACATTAGGTGACTAGAATCGGTATGATTATATATATATCTCTAAAATGTGATATATATATATCTAAAATGTATCTGTGTGTATTCTCTTTCTCTCTGTTGGTAGTGTAAATGTTAATGGCGTTTATATTTTCTTTTTTTTTTTTTTTAACTTCTTCATTTGACTGTCTTTTACCTAAAACAGGTTAAGGAGCTTATAGTGTCATGTGGGTCCTTCCACTCAGTATGTTTCAAAATTGTGCAATTCCCCATGAGGTGATAGAAAAGAACCAAAATGTAAACTCAGACTGCTGAGATCACTTTCCCCCCAAATGATGACCACAAATTTAGTCATATGTAACTATGAAGGTATGTGAAGGTATGCCTAGAAAGTTTCTTCTGCCAGATCACTCCAAGTTTTAAACTGTGCCTTCTGCAGGCCCACCTGTCTGCGTGAATGTCCCGTAAGTGTTGAGGCAGTGACATTTGTTTGTTTTTTCTCTGCCTTGCTGAGAAATGTTTTTGTCTTATGTTGTTCTGCCTTGTCTTACCTTTTCATTGTCACCAGGTAGGAAAGGGGTTAATAGAAAATTTTCTTGAAACTGAATATTTGTCCGCTTAGGGAAAGGATTTCAGCTCCTTTATGCCACTTCTTGAGGTGATGGCTTTCTCACTGTTGCAGAAAAAGGTTTTCACTGCTTCTCTTCTGCTGATGTAGTTGTCAGGACATCTGAATGGGCACAGCTATGAACCTCCTGTGTGGCTACCGTAACCAGTCAGACTTTTGCCCATGAATTCTTTGTGCAATTCCGCTGCATGCAGGACTGTTGCTGCTTCTCAGGGGAGGGGACTGGGGCGAAGAGAGCCCACATCAGAGTGCGGAAATCCATTTGCCTTCTATTACTGTAGCCTATTGTCTACCATTGGTAGCAGCCAATAGCTGACCCCAGAGAAATGATTTTTCTTAGTACCAAAAAAGTGAGGCAAAACAGGGCTTAAGAAGGGAAGCATAGTGGGCAGTAAGTCTATCTGCTATCCTGTGCATACAAAAAGCAGATCTATTTATTTTCAGGCATGTGAAAGGCACACAATGCTAATTTTCTTCAGACGTGGAATCCTTTCCCTTTCCTCTCTCTCTTGCTCTCTGCGTTTACTGCATCTTGTGACTTTTCTATTAGATACTTTGGTCATTGAGACAGGGACGATTCTTTTTAGGGTTATGATATGTTTGGGAAGTTATTTATGCCAAGCTATTCTCAGAGTCTGGTTTAGCAGTTTACCTTGCAAGTGTGGGTGATTTGTGGTTTAGATATGCTAATCTAGGACCCTTTGTAATTTAAAGTTGGATTGAAGGGGCTTACAGTAGGTTTTTTCGCGTGGAATATCTTTGCTGAGTCAGAATAGAGCTGGAAGAGCCTGGAGGAATGGCAGGAGAGATCTGAAATGGAACTGTCCATTTTTGCCTTGGTAAATCAGAAGCTTTCAGCTGACCACATTATGGCATCTAAGACAGAAGTCAATATTTACGAACAAATATAGCAGAGAAATGAATTCATTGCTTAACAGCTGGTTATTTTGGTTGTTTTTATTATGATATGCTAACAGTCACCAGAGATGTTGGTATGTGAGTGAAAACACCTGGACTCTGGATTCAAAATAAATGGCTTCAATTCTGTACTGTCTGTATACTTGAAAAGATACTGCATAAACAAAAGAGGCCATGAGCACCAAGAAGTATGCATATTAATCTCTTCAGAAGATTAGCTTTTTTATTTTCTGGTACATTTCTTACTTTGCCTGTTTTTTTTCATGTTAGAAGTCTCTATAGCTTATAGAAGCTTGATTGACAAATTTGTCTCAGTCAAAAAGATCAGCCAAAAAGATCTTCTGTCAGGTTACACTGATAATTTTTTGTTAAATAACTGAATTAACTCCCAAAAGAGACTGTGAGACTATTTTTTTTAATGTCAGAATTTTCATTTCTGATATCTAGATCAGATATTACAGCTTTTTAGGGGAAAATTGCCAATAAAGCAAATACGAGGGTTATCTAGTCACTAAGCAGATTAAAGATGTAAATTATATCCTCTCCAGAAATACCATACATTGTCCACTATATTAAAACAACTTAATTTTAGTTTCTACCTCATTCTGCTGGGTTGAACACAATTTTAATGACTCTTTTTCTAAAACTACTTCATAGTTCAGCAAAAAAGAATAGCAAGACGCACTTCCTAGAAGTCTAAGTACAAAGCCCAAAAGACTGAGTCACTAAATTCCATTGTTGAACTTCAAAGGTCTTTTGCTAGGGAACGCTTACAGTTGTCCTGCTATTTTTTGTACTGTTTATATCAAAGTGTATTTCACTGATCTATAAATGAAGTGGCAAATCCTTTCTTCCCATAAACTGAAAACCTGCTGGAAGCTGCCAGATCAAAGCTATGAAATAAACCTGTTCTCACTTACGTTACACCAATTACAGACACAACAACACATGAACCTCAACAGATCATCGCTTCTTTTTAACTGTGGTATTGTAATACTATACCTTGTGAGTAAGAGTTGCAACAGCGTTTAGATCCCAGCTTGTTGGTTAGCTTTAAAAAATAAAATTAGCCATTTTATTTTAGCCTTAAATCTGTGGGACATGGGGTACTATTAGCACTGCCTGAAAAATTGTGCCAAGAACTGTTATTTCTGCAATTGGAACTATTATGTGACAGCTTGTTATTTCAATATCGTGTGTTTCTCGTTAGGCATCTAACCTACACTTTTTACACCCGGGTGTTGCTGGGCTGCATGCTGCCTCAGGTAAAAAGAGGATGATTATCCAGTTTTAATCTGTGATCAGGGCATGAGAGAAGAAAGGCCACATGTTGACCTTAGAGCAAACTTGCAGCTGCAGTTACATTTCCACAGCTATGAGTTCCTTGCATGAAACCTAATCCTGGGAGACTCAAGTCCTGTTGATATCAAAAGGAATTTTACAGATCATCAACACCTATTGTATCTGGCTCAGTATATGGACTTTGAACCAGGTGTTGGGGTGAGAAGCTATGTATTTTGTTTTTTGCTTTTTGTTTGTTTTGTTTGTGTTTTTTTTTTTTTTAATTTTATTTTATCTCATTTTTGTCCCCTGCTTGCTTAATTTGATTTTTTTTTTCCTAAATATTTTCGTAAGATCTTTACAAAACCAGACTGGAGGTTGGCATTTTCCATATGGGGCAGATATTTAGGATAAAATATACCAATATGAATCAGATTTGCTTAAGTTAAAAAATACATTTTATTCTCAATTTCTTTGTCCTGATGTAGTTTCTGCTTTTTTGTTGTTATGTAATTTTTGCTGTATGTCTAAATAATTGGGAACAAATAGAGACAAGCTGGACCTGACAGAAACAGAAGAAATTATTTTATGAGTTTAGTTAAAAAAACTTTGTAGAAATCTGTCTTTATTAACATGCTTTTTTGCTGATGATTTCTGTGTTTTCATTATGGTTTATAGCACTGTAAATTAATTTAACATGAAAGGATAAAAATGTTGCTTTTGAAATGTTTCTCATTAAATTATGAAAAAATATTACAATAAATAATAGAAAAGAATGCCTCTGGTAGAAGCTTCTGTTTGCTCAATTATTGCTGTACCACGAGTGAGTTATTGCAGAGCTAACTCGGAGGCAGTATTATTGCAGTTACATTGCATAAAACAGATGAGCTCAAAACTTCAAAAAACAGCACAAAAAAGAGAGCACAGGCTGGATCCTTTGAAAGTTAAATCTCTATTTATATTTCTGTGAGAGGCTTGGGCAAGACAGTTGGCTGGAATTGAAACCACTCACATCCCAGGCATTGTGGTAATTAAGTGAAAAGAAAATGTGGTTAATTTAATTGATATCCCACATGGACCAGCTACAGGTGCCGGTAATTTGAAGTCAGGATTTGCTACATATATGGTGCAGGATGACTGTAAGCATGGTGGAGTATTTAACCTTGAATCTATAAGGTGTATATAAATTATATGTCAGTTTGCATCACCTGATAAGAGCATCCCTTGTTGCATCTTGGTCTTGACTTTGTATTTAGGTCTTCAGATAGCAGGTACGGGATATTTCCCATAATGCTCTGTTGCCTGGGGTGCTAAGAGTGTTCCTGCTGCTTCAGGTGATATCTCAGTTCAATCCTTTTCCAGTCTTCTTTTAGCTTCAAGCCTGGATTGTTCCAACCTTATTCCTCTGTACTCTCTCTGATCAGACCTTAATTTAAAGAGATGTTTTACCATACAGGGTGAGTACTACAGGCAGGAACTGGCCCTGAAACTACGGTTGTGTTGTCTGTCTTACCCATTGGGAATAACAGAATAACATCTGGGATAGAACAGAAAATATTTAAAACCATTTACAGTCAGGTATCTTGGAAATTAACACAACCTTGTTTACTCTTAACTACTATAATGGTAATGACTCCTTTGATATTTAATTTTATGTAAGGGATAATGTATAAAAAAATGTTTAAAAAATAGTAGTGATAAAATACATAGGTCATAGAAACGCAATAAAATACACTACAGAATAGCTTTAGTGATACCATTATGCTTTTTTTTTTTTCCCCTCGGTGTTGTTATCAGAGATTTCTTGTCATGATTTTGAAATCATCAAGATGCCTTTGGAATGTTGATTTACAAGTGAGAAGTAAAAGACCCAAGAAATTGTTATTTTCCAGGTAATTTCAGGGCATTTCTAGGTGATTCAGTAATCTTATGATTTGTAAATTTTGTTCTGCAAGACAGAAGTAGAAGTGTTACCTTCTTTCTATTGTTAGATATATTAAACAGGCAGAGTTTATGAAGCATTTATGAATATCATCTAGAAAATGTATATTAAGCATGCAGTTATGTTAGGTTAAGATGATCCTCAGTGCTGTGAACCAAATAACTCAGAAAGTTCTTTTAAAATTCTTTACACATTTAGTGTGCCAGAGACATAAGTGTAATAAACTTGCTATAGATGTATATTATTGTAAACTATACATACACTCACTGTGTGTGTGTTTAGATACGTATATATATGCATGTATGTAATTTCCTGTACCTTTAGTTTTAGACCAAAGTATTCACATTTGGCTGTCAGTCTCCAGAATCTATTCTAGGATTCATTTCTAGCATAGTAGTTATAATGCAGTGCTGACACTGAATAAGTAGACTTCAAGGATAGAGCTATTAGAAGATAAAACATCATTTCTTCTGGAATGTTCTGGATTATATTTACAATCTTGAAGATAAAATGTTTACAAGTTTTTCAAAATGTTGGGATCAGTCATGCCTGTCTTCAGGCCCAAAGGAATTACTGGTCTACAGTAGAGAATGGCAAGAAAACAGACTGTGCCACAGATGCTGCTGGGAGACCTTGAACACTTTCCAGAATTTGCAAGCACAGTGCTCCCACGCCAGTTCTTTCTCACTGTCTTGTAAATGGTGTTAGTGTAGCAGCTTACAGTTTGGGTTATTCCCAGTCCTTTTAGGTTTGGTTGTTTTGGGAAATGAGGATATTAGAAGAGAGAAATTTGTTTTTTCCCAAAAGATTGCTGTTCTTGCTGACTTACACCTGAGCAACCAAACAAATAATGTGTTTATGCTTGGCTATGTTCAACATTATATTTTCAGAAAATAAATGTTTGAAATTGTGTTGTGCTTAGGAAATATTACTTGAAGAGCCGTATACATCCACTTGGGAAAAAAAAAAGCAGTGCTATATGACCTTTGTATGAAACTAAGTGATGCTGCTCTTGTGAGGGATAATAATTACTGTTAATAAGTTGTTTCAGCATGTTCTACAGAGCAAAATTATTTGCTAAAATTATTTTATAATTTAAATTATTTTGAGACTATCATAATTGTCTCATGGAATATTAATGAACAGGGAGAGGCTAAATTTAAACAATTCCCTTTTCATCACCCTTTTCAGGCACAGAGGAATACTGTGCTATTTTGAATTATTTTGCAGTACACTTATAATATTTATTTTGAGTTAAAACAACTGTAAAAGTTGTATTTTTTCTTCTTATTTTTTGTCTTTGTTCCTTAAATTTTGCCCTAGCAGTTGCACCACCTAAAGAAAACAAATTTCCAAATCTCATTTAGTATTAGTATTTTGCTGAAGAAGATGTAGACTTTGTCAGAGTACACTAGTCCTATAAAAGCAAACCCATGCATACATAGGGTTATGTATGCTTGTTATAAATTTGTGATATGAATAGCTGATATTATTCTTTGTTTTCTGTATAGTTGTTTTGCCACTGATAGTCCTTTAGCATCTGTGGGGAGGGGGGAAAGTCTGTGATATTCATACATTAGCATAGGTAATAGATACAGCAGTGTTACAGAAAGAAAGTAAAACATCTAGGACTCTAAGGTCATAAAAATAAAAGTGTCCTTTCAAATGAAAAATGTACCTTTCTTTTTTTAAGATTGGACTACTTCAAGCTCCAGCCTTGAAGTACAGAATGAACGCAGGCCAGATTCTGTTTAGCTACAGTGGGTATAACAACAGATATGCTAGTTTGTTAGTGGGGTTGGTTTGCAAAATTAGTGTTCTTGACAGCTTTACCCTATGCTGTACTTCTGAAATTCTGTTGTTATCAAATGCTTAGCACTTAGTGTTCTGTGAAGAAGCCATACTTTTGTTTTGCTCTGGATGTGCTTCAGTAGTTTTGAAGAAAACCCCTGTTAGGACTAGGGTTCTCTGGGCTTAAGCTAAACTGTTACTTGTGCTAAATGAGTTTGACAGTTCTGAAATTGGATTTTTTTAATTCATTTTACGTTACGTTCCCAAGCTATCATACTGATTAATTGTATTACCGATTTAAATAATATAATTGGGCTGCCAGGTGAGGAGGGGAAACAGAACAAATTAGTGTTCCATAACCTCTAAACCAGTCTTCTGACATTACTGAGATGAAGTGAAGCTTTCCGCAGAATTGTGCCCAGCCTTGAACCAGATGTCAGCAGTTATTTTGATGTTAATAGGCTGGCAAAGTTGACAAAACCAAGGAAATCAGAAGTTACAGACTCCTCGTGCTGTCCAGAAGGTGTTTCAGTGGTTCATATCATAGTTATGTTTCTGTTTCGAATCTGTGAATTACAGAGGTAGTGATAGTCTTAATTGTTTGAATCATTACTGGTTTTGCAGTCGAACAAGTCTTTACCATGATTGACTGTTTTCCTATGAATTTAGAGATGCAATTAGATCAAGGGCTGTTCTGGGCTGTTCCAGCTGAAGGTGAAGAGAGATAATTATGATATATTTGTCATTAATGTGACAGGAAAATTGTTATGGTAAGTGGATGAAGAGCCAGCATAGTAGCAGTATCATAACTTCTTTTTTAAGCAGTGAGGAAATCTCTTCTAATGAAGACCACATTTGTATGGAATGTCTGCATGTGGTCTATGCGAGCTGTTCAATATGATTCCTGGGGCTTTTTAGCTAGATTCTCCTAGCTAACTCAGGATTAATTTTTTTGAAAAATACAATGAACGTGTTAGTGTTTTATAGTTTAAGCTAATGAGATAAAATATTAGAATATTAACTGCTAGAGCATGTATCAAAATTAGATGGTAGACAATTACCATTACCTTAGGAAATTGATTCTGAAAGCATGTAAAGCTCATTGGCTTTAATATTAGGGTTAGATGAATATAAAGATTCAGATTTTGACTTCTCCAGACTTAATAAGGTTGCATTCGGTCCAAAATTTATCAGTCAGGGCTAGTTTTAGAGCTGGTTGACTTCCTTTGATAGGAATAAATCTTTTCAAAATTAAAATTTTTCAGAGCGATGAATGCATTTTAATGTAATTTTAAGAGGAACATCTTGAATTATTTTGGCTTTCTTGTTTCATTATGGTGATTTGTTTTTAGGAAATAAAATATTACTTTTAGATGTTCATATTGTAGCGAAGTACCATTTTGACATGTGTACAATATATTAGTATTCTGTTTTATGATTTTGTGATGTTATCAAAATAAAAGATAGCACAGTTCTGAGTCATAACTCTCTCCCTCAATCAGTGTGATACTGTACTTCCAAGGTTTAAATAATTCAGTATCCAGACACTCAGAAGTCTTATTCAGAGAGCAGAAATCTGCTTGAAAGTCCCAGAATGTACTTTAAATGAAAAGAAGTCGTCACAACAGACCAAGAGTAGTGTTTAATATCTTATTATTTATGTGTACTTCCAAAGCTACAGAGAACTAAGGAGGAGTGAAGCAGATGAATGAAGATGGAATAAATAAAAGTTAACTCAGGCCAGATAAAAGCAGAGGAAAGGAGGAGGGTGGTTGGAGATGCAAAATAAATAAATAAATTTTCCCCATCTGTCTGTAGCTCTTAATCTTTGTGTAATAACTGGAAAGGCGATGTCTTTAATGTCTTATGCTGAAGCTATCTGAAAAAGGATGTGAAGAACAATACACATCAGCTTAACTTTTCTGAACTCAAAATAGGTTTGTATGTGTAAAAATATGCATTAATTTTTACATAAAGTTATTAACCTGTCTTTAACATAGTAATAATAATATAACAGCTGCCATTTTGCTCACATTTCAATTAAAATCCCTTTTGCATACCAAGGTACTGTGCATAAGTGGAACTAACATGAATGCCAACATGCAGTTATATCCATAAGCGCTGTGTCTAGAGATGCCAGTGTATGAGTTGTCTTCAACAGGACCACAATTTTTTTGTCATCATGAAAACATCACTCAAAAGAATCCTCAGTCTAGAATACAAATGGCAACTTTTAAATGCACTGTAGTACGGTAAATAACTAGACAAATCAAAATTCTATATTTGAAAGTATAAAGAAACCCTGCCTACTTTTTGTTTTTCTGGATTTCCAGTTTTCTTCAAGTTGACAGCTGCAAGCAGTATCCCTGTATGCTTCTTTTGCTGACTTCTGAAGTCCAAAGCAGAGGCAGTAATAAGAACTTTTAAAAGTGTGTTTTAGCAATCCTTTCTCTGTATACCAGTCATTTGTGTAGTATACCTATCATATCATTTGTGTAGTATACCTATCATACTGCATTCTGAAACTTCTGCTTTATAAACCCTTGGGGAAATGTGACTGTTAAGTGTAATTCTATCAGACCTAATAGAAAAAAGCCATGAAATTTAACTGAGAGTAGTATTTTTTCACGTTGAACTTAATGTAAAGAAATTGCCTAAAGAGCATGGTCCTACTTGAAGTTGTTCTAACATGGGTTTTGGCCTCTACAACATATCATTCATTTATGGTTTCTTAATTTCAGTTAGACTCTTCATGAGTGCCTGTGTTTACAGTGTCAGACTTGAAATCGGTGCTGTAAAATTGGTGCTATAAGACCTGGTTGTTTCATATGTATGATCAATTCTTCTTTGAATTGCCTGCTTGCTTGTTACACTTTTGCAGGAAAGGAAAGAAAAGATTGATGCATTTTCATTTCCCCTCCCAAAGGGACCACTGCATGTCTTCAGCACTTGGCAAAATGATGCAAGGTGTTTTTTGTGTTACATCTACCAGACATTTTCTGACTCTACGCACTTCAGCCCTAGGACTTTTTGGTGTGATATCATTCTTTGCTGGTTGGTCTATAATTACAGAATATACCCACAGTAGAAACAAATGGTATTTTTAAATTAATTTTATAATGAATACCATTGCAATTAAGAAAGATTTGGCACTTCCTGTAAAGTGTAACTATCACAGGGCCTATTGGAAACCTGTAACTCTTTACAACAAGTAGATATTAATTAATGCTGTACCATGGTGGCATTCCTATTGAACTGTTTATTATATATGCGTAGAGTGAAGTGAAGCTTTTTGGATTAATGTTATTTCAGTCAATTATCAACAAATTAATAATGATTAATCATCATTTAGAATGCCTTTATGATAAGATACTTGCTCTGGTTTATTAAACTGTAATAACATCACCACAAGAGGGATTTAACATGTACATTCTTTGCTGTTACGAGTGAACATACATATTCTTCTATCAAAATAATGTCAATGTATTAATGGTTTCATTTTGATTTTTTTTTTCATTTGACAGTACAATTCTATTTGCTCCATTCATATTTAATTCCGTGTAGAAGAGTTGATAGAATGTTCTAAAAGTTGCCAAGACATTATCAACTCATTTACAGGAGAAGGAAAAATGGGACTTGATTTGACACTCATAGTCTTAGAATATGGAACTAAATATTAAGAAACATCTACTTAGAGAAGGGACTAAAAGTTATAGAAGCAGAACTAAACCTTTCATATACTGTTTCTAAAGTGTAATTGAGCATACAAATATGAAGGTGGATAAAAATTCAGGCTCTTTCAATAAAGAGAGCTTTCTCATTAAAATACTGGATTTGAAAATTGCCATAGCAACAGTGCTGTTTCAGAAAGAAAGTAACACCGTGTATTTTCACTATTATACTACCATTTCAATACATTTTTCTTAAAATCATGCATTTCTTGGATTTTGTAATGTTGAAGGGGTGTCATACATGTGTGCTGGCTCTGAAGAAAAATATTTGACTCAACGGAATGTATGTGAAAAGCCATAAAATGGCAGCTCTAAGCTTTTCAGAGACAGCACGTGTCTGAATGAAAATAGTGGTAATGCAGCAGAAAAAAAGCAGAGTAGGATTTTTAGTGTAAGTACCCTAATTATCTGATTTTTAATTATTTAGTATAGTTAACCTGCACGGGTACACCTTTTCTTATTTGTTGGAGACAGAAGGAAATCACTTTTGACAATTAGTAATCATTTTGAATTCAAAGAGACAGGAAACAAATAGAAGGTTTTGCCATTTAATAGTCTAGTTTATTTAGCACTTAAAACAAAGAACCACTGAACCTCAGCATATTTTGAGGATATTCTTTACATAAGGACAAACTATTTTGGTTTGTATGTCTTATATAATATAAATAAATTCGTTTTTCTTCAATATTAGGGAGATATGCATTTTACCTTGTTTCTCAATAAATGTTTTCCAAATACATTCTCTCCATTTTTGCCGTCAGTCATGTGTTTCTGTTCCTTCCCTGCAACAGCAGGGTTGCTGTTGCAAGACTGTTGTTACATCCATTCTGCCAGGAAGCTAATTTAACTGAGGGCATAGCAAAGAATGTATAAAATTTAACTAGAGCATCCTAATAGCTCTAGTTACATTTTTTAATTTAAATTGTTTAAATTTTAAAATGCGCTAGAGATTCCAAACTGGAATCTTGGAATGGAGGGGCAGTCAGGGTAAAAAGGGAGGCAAAGGCCATCCCTTTTGATGGCACATAGACTGGTCTAAGTGGCTTATAAAATGGCACTTATGTAAAAGAAAGTTATATCTGATTTTTAATCACCTTCTATATTTACAGTTCTTTAATCTCTTCAATTAAGTAAGTTTCTTGAGGTTTTTTTGGTCTTTCTTAAAGGATTTAGTTTGCTGGTTCTGCTCTACCTCTTCTGTAGTCCTTGTTATGGAAAAAGTGTGTTATAGTCTTGTTCATTTCCTACTGCTATGGCATCTCCAGTGCTGAAAAAATTACTTGCTTTTACAAAAAAAAATAATAATTTTCATAAGACCTAAGTACTGTCTGAACTGAAGTTAAAGAGTTACAGAATTACAAAATACCAACTTTAATGTTCTTTTAGAGACAACACCAATATTAAGGTAGAAAGGATTGAATAACCTGAAAAGAGCATTGGCATTCTCTTTAGCTGACTTTTTTTTCAGTATTTTTTGTAAAGTACGAGCAAAGGGAGATTCCACAATGGGAAACATTTTTATATTTATCCTAAACAGCAACCAGAACCTGCTCTTCTGTCCACTGAGAATTCTTGTTTCTTAGCCATAAGAGAGGTTCCTTCTTTTGAAATCTGTTTTCTATTCAGAGTTCTGCTAGACCTTAGCTGTTTGTTCGGGCGGATTCTTCAGTATTAGATGTTCTTATTGCTGAAGGCTATGGCCTTCAGACTCATGATTTTCTGAATTTATATTCCACACAGACTTGGCGTACAGCTTTTCTGAAAATATGTGTTCACTTCCTTGTTCTGAGCACCAGTTAGCTTGAGTTAGGTTAGAGATCAAAAGCTGACTCCCCTTTTTTGGGGGTGAAAAGACATTTCTAGCCTACATAAACTGCCTGTTTCCCACAACTGATACAATTATGTTAAGACAAACTGACAAGCATGGAAGGAAAGCATTTGTTTATTTGATACCATATGTCTATTTCCAGTGAGGACAACTTATGGGCTCCAAGTAAAAGGAGCACAGACAATGCCTTATCAAACCAGAAACTGCTTAGATATCACACACCAGAAGTGAACTAAATTAAATCAAATCCTGAATACGGCAAAAAGTCCTTTTTCCTTTTAAAAGAAAATTCACTGGCTACGTACACATGCATGAATGCACATGCTTCTGCACATGCTCACACTAAGAATGTTGTCATGGTTTAACCCCCAGCTGGCTGGTTTAACCCTTAAGCACCACACAGGTGCTCCCTCCCTCCCTCCATGGTAGGATCAGGGAGAGAATTGGAAAGGTAAAAGTGATAAAACTCATGGGTTGAAATAAAGACAGTTAAATAGGAAAAGCAAAAACTGCACATGCAAGCAAAGCAAAACAAGGAATTCATTCCCTGCTTCCCATTGGCAGGCAGGTGTTCAGCCATCACCAGGAAAGCAGGGCTCCATCACGTGTAATGGTTACTTGGGAAGACAAATACCATAACTCACCACATCCCCCACTTCCTTCTTCATCCTCCAGCTTTTTATTGGTGACCACGACTTCGTATGGTATGGAATATCCCCTTGGTCAGTTGGGGTCAGCTGTCCTGGCTGTGTCCCCTCCCAGCTTCTTGTGCACCCCCAGCCTGCTTGCAGGTGGGGCGGTGTGAGGAGCAGAAAAGGCCTTGGCCTTGACTCTGTGTAAGCACTGCATAGCAGTAACTAAAACGTCCCTGTATTATCAGCATTTTTTTCGGCACAAATCCAAAACATAGCCCCATACAAACTAATTTGGAGAAACTTAACTCTATCCCAGTCAGAATCAGCACAAATATAATAAAAGCAAATGAAATGAAATGAAGGAGAATTGAAAAATCACTAAAAAAGGTACTACCATAAAGTATGTTCATTCCTTCTGCATCACATGAGACAGTGGAGGTAAGACTTTTATTATTTGTTTACAGTACTCCTGGTTTCATTATCCTTTTCTTACTCTCCCTAGCATAGCACCGTTGCAGCTGTTGTAGAGTTGCAGATATGTCTAATTACTAATAAAACACAGTGCCAGCCTAATAGCAGACTTTTACTGTGCCATCCGTGATAGGATCCTGCAACTGTTTGTGCTCCGGGCAGTTGTTGTAGCTGGTGCCAAGCGTCAGGGCGTTGACATGCCTCTGTGGCTCTGATGGCATTTGGAAGGGGCCAGCCGGTTGCAGTTTATGGACATGAATCAATGCCACTTACAAATGTCTTGCCAGTTGATGCTCTTCTGTGATACGAGGCTGCTGTTGAATTGTGTTTCTTCAGTTGATCCAAGATTACTTGGGTCACTCCTACTTTTTGAGTGGATTTAAAAGTTTTGTTTGGTTGTGTTTGTGATACACCATGTGCTTGTGATACACCATATGCTTTGCCATCTGTTATTTGTATATCAGGTGTTTATTTTACAGAAATATATACAGTTCTTAGAATAAAGGCACTTCTATTAAAAATCACATTATACTCCTGTTTTTCAAGCACACCTTAATAGGTAGACCTACGCTAAGTTTTAGTGCTCTTTAATTTGAAATTGTTGTAATTACAGCAATCTTGGTGGTCAGAAGAAAAGCAAACGGCAGCAGATGGATTAGAAATCAGACTTTAGTTTCCATGAGTATCAATCTTTACTGTCTGTCTAGAATCAAAGCAGATATTTGAAAGAACTCTAAAAATGGCTCTAAAACATTTAAATCTGTCTGTTAAAGTATCCTTTTTCTCTTTTAATCAGGGAAGAAATCTAATGAGCTAATAGAAAGTGTTTTCTTGGCATCAGCTAGAAGCTGAATTTTGTGAAGAATAATGATGTTAACTTTGGTAATGCATTTTAGAGGTATGACTTTCAGTATAAATGTGATTTTGTGGGTTTCTGAACAATGAACAGGAAATATAGAATCTTATACAGGACTATGAAAAAAAAGTTGGTTATGTTATTTGTTCTGTTATATCTCAGAATATAGTGGTTAGCAAAGCTTGGAGGTGAACTAAAACCCCTAAAGCCCCCTCAACCAGCTCCCTTCCCCTGCCCCAACCCTTGAAGGATATATCATATTTCATATGATTTAGCCTCAAGATTTGGCCAAAAAGAATTTCTGATTCACAAATAGAAGTTTCAATTTGGTATTAGCCTGAGTCAGACCAGAATGAAATGTAATCTTAGTTGCCTTGAAATTAGACATGTTCTGGAGCTTATCAATTTCTCTGCTCACTTTCAAAAACTTTTAGTAGTCACCAGGAACATCCTGGAGGCTAGGAACCACAATTTACAGAACATTCAATTCTAGAAGAAACCCACCAACCTTCAGTTGTATCGTTTCTCCTCCTTACACTGAGGTGAGCTGGAAGTAGCAGATGCTGCAGGAAGGACATCCTAGAGGAGCTGCAGTTCCTAGGACGGGGTTTGTGTTCATGTGCAGTTTGCTAGCAACCTGAGGAGGGCTCCGTTGAAACCTTATCTTGAAACTGGGAAAAGTTCGTTGAGCCTGAGACATTTCTAGAAAGTATTTCTGGCAGCATGAGTTGGTGGATGCCAATGAAAAGCCGGGCTACAGAAGAATTTTTGATCATAAAACATACTCTTTGCTTTGCCAAGCAGGCAATTTTGTCTGCTCTTTCATTTGAATGTGACAAGTAAAGCAGTCTCCATTAATCAAGTTATGTTTCTTAATCGGATAAGAGTTTATGTATATATATCAGTATCTTGATTCAGAAGGAATGATGGAATGGTTGCAGACTGATGCCGAGTAAAATAGATTTGAGCACTACATTAGTGTCACGGTCATGGATTCAAGGCTGGACAGGCTGCACAAGACTTGGGATTTCACAGACATCCTAGGAACATTTAAAGAAATGTGGTGGCCTTCTACGAAGGGGTTACAGCGGCGGTGGACAAGGGAAGAGGAACCAGTGCCATCTACCTGGACTTGTGCAAAGCGCTCGACACTGTCCCACACGATATCCGGGTCTCGAAATTGGAGAAACATGGATTCAACAAATGGACCACTCAGTGGATAAAGAACTGGCTGGATGATTACACTCAAAGAGTTGTGGTCAACAGCTTGATGTCCAAGTGGAGAGCAGTGACGAGTGGCATTCCTCAGGGGTCGGTACTGGGACCTGTACTGTTCAACATCTTTGTTGGCGACATGGACAGTGGGATTGAGTATACCCTTAGCAAGTTTGCTGATGATACCAAGCTGTTTGGTGAGGCAGGCATGCTGGAGGGGAGGGATGCCATCCAGAGGGACCTGGACAGTCTGGAGAGGTGGGCCCAAGCCAACCTCGTGCAGTTCAACAAGGCCAAGTGCAAGGTCCTACATCTGGGTCGGGGCAATCCCAAG